>NW_024080705.1:2851037-3328327 GCF_003009895.1 Hyaena hyaena
GCATTCAAGAGTCTCTCATGGTTTGCCTCTCTCCCTTTCCCCCACCATTTCCGCCCTTCTTCTCCCCCTTGTTCCTCCGTCAAGTTCCTCCTAATCCTCCTATACGTGCAAACATATGATATTTGTCCTTCTCTGCCTGACTTATTTCGCTCAGCATAACACCCTCAAGGTCCATCCATGTTGCTACACATGGCCAGATTTCATTGTTTCTCATTGCCATGTAGTATTCCATGGTATAGATAAACCACATCTTCTTGATCCATTCGTCCGTTGATGGACACTTAGGCTCTTTCCATGTTTTGGCTATTGTTGAGAGTGCTGCTATGAACATTGGGGTCCATGTGCCCCTATGCATCAGCACTCCTGTATCCCTTGGGTAAATTCCTAGCAGTGCTATTGCTGGGTCATAGGGGAGTTCTATTGTTATATTTTTGAGGAACCTCCACACTGTTTTCCAGAGGGGCTGTCTTGCAGTTAAATTTAACTTAGTACTATTAGAAGGCCCAAAATGATTCTGCCTCTTAAATTATATCAATAGGGGTGCCTGGGTAGCTCAGTCGGCTCAGTCCAACTATTGATTTTGGCCCAGGTCATGATCTCAGGGTTCATGAGTTTGAGCCTCACATCAGTCTCTGTGTATCAGCTTGGGATTCTCTATCTTCTCTGTCTTCCCCTCCCTTGTTTGCTCACTCTCTCCTCTCAAAATAAATAAATAAATAAACAAACAAACAAACTTCAAAAAAATAAATTATATCAGTATTACTGCATCCCTTGTTGAATGTCTCTAGGTTAAGATGCTATATTACTTGCTGTTTATATTATTTAATGGTAGATTTTGAAGTTACATTGAGAAAGACAAGACGATTTCTTTAACACTTTAAAGCTGTATCAGATAAGAATTAATCCTTTATAAATAACATATTATATATCTCTTGTTTAAAAATTTACAATAAAACGATAGGTTGAGTGACAGTAAGTGTTGATTTCATTCTAGATATTCTGTATCTTTAAAAATGATTTTCAAAACTGCAAGAGCAAGTTGTTTTTAGAACCATCAATACTAGAAGCTGTGGTTTATTAATATATGCGAGGGACTGATAGGGTGGTTAATTAATAAAAGAAATGTCACCAAGAAGGTCTGTGCTGGGAATTTTCATTAACAAGTTGAAAAAGAAGTAACAGAGTAATCAATGAACTAAAGCAGACATGATTGACTGTAATTACTGTGCTTGTTAAGGCTATTGACTAACAGCAAGATGGGCTGTCAAAGTTGAGGCATGGTATTCTGAGAAAATTAAATGTGAAAAATTAATGAGAAAAACATTCATTTTTGCCCTTCTGCTATCACCAAGCAATAAAGGTAAAGTGTCACCTTCAGTAGTTCTGAAATAGTTAAATCGAGATATTTGTTTTTATCTTTAAATATACCCTGACTAGCATTTAAATGCTGTATTTGAGTTTACACAAAGTGAAATGGAGAGGGAGAAATTTGGTGGTAAATATAATATATAAAGATAACAAACAAGACATAATTGATGTTTGAACCAGGGCAGGGTAGTAGCTGTAAAGATTGAGAGGCAGTGGATTTGAAGGATATTTGATAAATAAAATTAATAGAACCATTCTTTTACTTTGCTGATATCATTCATTTCTGTATCAAAGCAAATATAACTCCTTCTAGGAAAATTTCCTGGATTATCCTTTTCTCCTAGAGTTATCTCTCCCTCCTTTGAAATCCCACAGCTATTGATGCTTTACCTTGTATTATAGTTAATTTGCATATGCCATACTCTTATGGACTATGCTGCTGCCCCTAGCATTCATTCCCCTGGTGAAGACAGCATAAGTAAGCAAACAAATATATGCAAGGTTGTAGAAAGTGACTGGGGGAAGTGAGGTAAGGTAGTCAAGTAATACCTCTATGAGAAGGTGAAGGATGAAAATGAGCCAGACATACAAATAGCTGGGAGGAAATGATTTCAGGCAGAAGGATAGTAAGTGCAACAGTCCTAAGAATAAGCTTGAGTATTTTATGAGTAGAAAATATATTGAAGTCCATGAACTGGAGAGGAGAGTGCTATGAGTGAAGGTGGAAGAGGTTTACAGGAGCCATATCACAGAGGGCCTTGCAGATTTGTTAAAGAATTTGGATTTTTTTAAAAAAGATTTTTCTAAATGTTTTTTAAATTTATTTTTGAGAGTCAGAGAGAGACAGCAGGAGCAAGGGAGGGTCAGAGAGAGAGAGATACAGAATCAGAAGACAGGCTCCAGGCTCTGAGCTAGCTGTCAGCACAGAGCCTGACATGAGGCTTGAACCTACAAGCTATGAGATCATGACCTGAGCCAAAGTCAGACACTTAACCAACTGAGCCACCCAGGCACCTCTCTGGTATCTTCAAGAAGAGAGATTTAGTTGGCCTTTTCCTCTGACTTTTCAAGTCATCTAACTTTTGCTGTAGTGTTGGGGCTAGGAAAGGGACCAGAAGAGGAGCATGTAGCTCTGTTTTTAACTACTTCTTAGTAAGCCCTGAATAAGTTGTCTGTATTTAAGTATTGGGAATTCCTTAGCATGCAGTGAACACAGATGGCTTAATTTTCTTATATTATGAGCTTAGTTGCCAGTCCTGCACAATAGGAAAAATCCTATTTAACATTTTATTACAGTTCTCCTTTAAAGTCATAGGATTGGATGAGATACCCCTGAGGTGACAGTGTGGATTTGGCCACTCATAATTTTGTGGCAGACTTAAAAATGGCCTTTATGGCAGTGAAGGGGACAGAAATAGGTTGTGGAATGAATGACAGTTGAAGGTGTAGAGAGGGTGAACAGCTTATATGGGAAGTATTGTGATGAAGTTACCAGAGAACTAGAAGGAGTGGTAGGGTGAAGCTAATGCTTTGGTTTGCTGGATATTTAAAGTTAGAGGTCTTTTGGCCTATTTTTGTGCCGATCATTGGAGAAAGGGAGATAATGTGGTTCATGAAATGATAAGGAAGGAGCAGAGTCTTTCACGAGGGATGAGAAGAAGGAATCCAGAGTAGAAGAGGAGAGATTAGCCCTTGATAGGAGCAAGGGCGCTGTTTGCATTATAATAGGAAGGAAGCCAGAGAAGGTGGGACTCAGTGCTGGTGGTTTTATAGATTTGATAATGAAAAGGCTGGGGCATCTTCCCAGGTGGCTTCTGCTTTTCCTCTGTGAGGCAAGAGAGTTAGTAGCTAATAACAGGGTAGATGGGAAGGGAGAGTGGGAAGCATCTTTTTGCTGCAGTATATAAGAGATGTTTGAAATAGGAACAGATTCATTTAGTTTCATCTAAAACACCCAACAAAGTGCCAGCATTATTTATCACATATTTTTGGAAGAAGATAATTTTAATTACCACAAATTCTTCTTAGCTTTAAATCTCTTCTTGGAAAGGTGTTATAGCTGTTCAGAAAATCACATATTTTTTTTGAAGCCCCAACCTGAAATCGCCTGAAATATTTTGAGGTATCATGTATAGAATAAAGTGGACTCATGGTTCATGCAGAAGCTATATTCATTCTTTAAGGTATTTTAGTGAAAAGAAGAAAAGGTATTCTATTCTGATTGTTTCCTAGAGGGTTTATTTTCCAAGAGGGGCTCCTGATAGAGATAGAATTATTTTCTTTTTGGTGGCTTCCCTTCTGTGCCTCTGATGTTCTAGCTGGCTTCTAACATAAGACTCCACATCAAGGGACTTCTCAGTACATATGGTTGAGTGACTTTGTCTGGGGCTAAAGACACACTTTTGATTACCTCAGGAAGATTGCTACAACTGCTCTGATTTATTCTCTTCTCTCTTTTTTTCCAGCTCCTGTACCCCTAACCTTTATTTGCTTGCAAGAGGAATGTGAGCCAAAATTTTAAAGTTTGAAAAGTATAAAGAAAGGAAACAAGTAAATAGGGAAGGAGAATAAATACTGAACAAGACTGGGCAAGGTTACAAAAAGGAATTACTGTGAAAACCTGGAAGAGGGCCAGGGTGCAAAATGCAGTGGCTGTGTCGTTTACAGGAACTATTTAGTGTTCAGCATGCTTCAGTGATCACCCAGAGAAAGCCAGATTTCTCTGGTTTTGTTTGCTACCCTATAGTTAGCTATGGAAATGTGACATAGGTGATCTGTATTTTTTCTCAGCCAACTGATACAAATACAGGGGATCCTGGGGCCTCTGCTCATCAAATCTAACGTGATTTGAATTGCTAGGAAGAGGACCTCTTGTGGCCATAGTGGGAAATACTTCAACTGAAACCTATCTTGGAGGTTTTATTTTTATGAGGGAATTTAAAAAAAAACTCTATAAAGCTCTTTAAAATTATATTTCAGATATTTTATAATATTTAATTGTTTTAATAACACAAAGTACTGTAATTGCTTTTATCTATGAGAAGTTCTAGATAATTGGCAACACTTCAGATTTTATCCATTTAATTCACACATCCTCCCAAATAAGAAGTTTTCATTTCCATTTTGCAGATGGAAAAGAGAGGTACAGAGCAGGTAAGCAACTTATTTGTGGTTTTACAGTGGGGGCAGACTGGTTCATAACAGAATTTGGATATCTTATCTTGGGCTCAGTTCAACAGTCTGGGTTTGGAAAACATTCATTATTAGAGCTCCAAAACAAAAACTTCTATTTTGCAAGTGTCAAGTGAATTCTTTATTCAAGAAAAGATGGATTGAGAGACATAAAACTTAGTCTTTGTTTTCAGTGTGAAAAGAGGCTATTCCTTGATTCTCCAGGGGAAAAAAGCTCCTTTAAAAAAATCTGGGAGGACAGTATGTCAGCAACTAAAAATCTTTAGGTAAATGTAATGCCAATTATAAGCATTTTAAAGGAAGCTACATAAAAAACACTTATTTGCAGATTTCCCTAGAAATCATATAAAATGAAACTCCTTTCATCGTTGATCCTCCCTGACAGTCCCCAGACCCTGCCTTTCATCTCGGCTCCCTAATATTTGTTCTAAGAATGCCTGTGGAGCTAACAAATAAACGTCTTCTTTTTATTTTGAATTCAGTTTTTTTTAAGAACAAGAATGCCAAAAATCAAATGAGTAGTTGTATTTATTTGTTAAATACATATTAAGAAATTTTAATTCCAGTATAGTTAAGGTACAGTGGAGTAGTTTCTTTAAAGGGACAGTTGCCACCTGTTGTTTCAGAAGCTGTTGGGAGAAAGTCACAGAACTGGTAATGTCTAAGGAAAGGTGGTATGAGTTCAAGTAAGGAATCAAGGAACTGATGAAATGATAAATCATAAGACAGGGATATGCAAGATTTGTTTCAGTGAATGTTAGGGTACTGAGGGAAAGATATCCAAAAAGGGAAGAGGAGATATGAAAAAGAACAGTTATAGCAAAAAAAAATTTTGTTGAAGACTTTTTTTTGGATAACTTTAATAATGATTTCACTGTGGAGTTTTCAGTAAATCTTCACTGTACATGCTTTATACTGAAAAATATGTGGTTCTCCATAAATTCTGGGAGCACAGAGTGTGATACTGGTGCAAGTATATGAGACAGGTAAGATTTCAGGGCAAAAGCACTATCTCAGATGTGACACTGAAGACACTGAATTTTACATAATTGATATTTTGATGTATGGATTTCCTGGATTCCTATTATCCCTGCTTTACCATTTTTTCCACTCTCCATAATTCCAGTCTTCAGCTTTAATTAGATGTAAAGAGGTCCTTATTTTGGAGAGGGGCTAGAGAAATGGAAATCTAACTTATTTAGAGCTTCCTGACAGCTATGTTTATAGATCTCTAGGGAAAGTATGTGTCTGGCCTTTTTCAACGGAGTATTTTCAGTAACAAGTTGTCAGTGAGGTCAGTGACTAGCAGTTCAGGATTAGATACCACCCACCCTGGTTTGTAACCTCCCCTTTCTTTCTTATCCTGGGTGAATGACGCTCAGCTAAAGTGACTACCCCACTGCCACTGCCTCTTAATTTGGTACTCTGTAACTCTGACTAAGAAGTCTTCTCCCTCTTCTTCTTCTTCTTCTTTTTTCTTTCCCAAAACTCTTTGGAAAATTCCCTACAAGAGCCGAATTTTAAAAACATTTACTTTATAGAAAGCAACAGAAAGGTAAGAGTCAAGTTTGTAAAGAGAAGAGCTGGACTTCAGTGCATTCTTGTTGCTGTGTTGAATTGCTCTGCCTTAGTTATATATTGTAGTTTAAAATGTGGGATTTCCTTCTGAATTAAAGTACATCACACTATTATATAAAATGGGAATGTTTTGAGTAGTTATGATGAGAAACGTAGGCTTTCATGCTAATTTTAAAGTTATAAATAACTTTCAAGCCAGTGCCAGGGGAAGCTAGTAGCCAAGGTCGTGCTTTGCATTCAGAGAGTTTCTGGCTATAAAAAGCCGATTGCAGTACTGTGCAGGAAAAGATAAGATACGGCCTGGATGCTTGTACTTTGGCATGGGGCTGGGGCAAAAAGAAGCAAAGATGGAAAATGTTTGAAGGGATTTTTCCTTCAACCAAAAGCTTGTACCCAGTAAATGGAAGATTTTTCAAATGAGATAGTGGCAAAAACATTAATTCCTGAATTTAATATTTCTCTCACGTATTTGTTTTATAATTGGCAGTAGTATCAAAAGGTTGAGTTCTCTCAGAACTGTTTTTACCACCATTATAATCAAATAAAAAAATCACACTATGTGGAATGTAATAATAATGGAAAGATAAGATCATTGTTTGATGGGGCCTGAGTGACTGAACAGTTGCTCTCAGGTGCACTGAAGACAAGACTGGAGGAATGAGTTTAAGTAGAAACCAGAAGAAATTTAGCTTAGTCATCAGAAGTTCATCTATTGTACAAGTTTTGAGTCACCGATATACACCACTAAGAAAGCCTGTTACAGTGTCTTTGAAGATACATGAAATCCAATGATTTGCTTAAACACGCAAGTACGAAAAATAAGATTTCACATTAGCTTTGCTTCTGGGTTTGTGCTTAACTTATTTAGACAGATTGAAAGTTCAACATATTGAAAATAGTTGTGATTTGGAGGTGTGGGTTATCAACAGTTAAATTTCAATGGTGTATTTGGATGCAGTATTAAAATTGCATTATTCACTATAAAAATGACCTCAGTATTAGCAAAGCACAAATTTGTTAAATGGAAAAACCCAAAATTCAGACAGTAAAGACATAGCTTTTTCCATGCGTTACCCTCCTATACATAATCTTCCTTCTTACTTGAGTAAAATATTAGGATTTTACAGTAAAACTTATTTTCTTTTCATCATAAAAGTAATATGAGTTCATTGTAGGAATTTTGAAAGTACAAAAAACCAATTAGCTGTAATCTCATTGATGCATTTCCTTTTAGTCTTTTTTCTCTTCATGGCTTTAAAATGAATTACAGCAATACTATTGATAAAATTTGAGACCTTGCTTTTACATTTAACATTATACTAAAACATTTTCCATGTAATATTACTTAGTCTATGTGGATATTATTTTAAATTACTGCATAACATTTTTCCAAGTTACTGAATATAATTTTCTTAATTATTATTCAATACCTAAGTGCTATGGTAAATATCTTTGTGCATGTGTGTATTCATTTATTTTAAAGATAATTTCTTTAAACTGTACTTTTTTGAAAAAAATTTTTGAGTATAGTTGACAATGTTACATTAGTTTCAGTACAACATAGTGATTCAACATCTCTATACACTATGTTATGCTAGCCCCGGTGTAGTTTCTATCTTTCAACATGCAGTGCTATTATATCATTGATTATATTCCCTTTGCTGTGTCTTTTATTCCCGTGACTTATTCATTTCATAACTGGAAGCCTCCTACTCCTCTTCACCCATTTTGCCCATTTTCCTCTTCACCTCCTGGCAATCATCAGTTTGTTCTCTGTATTTATACATCTGATTCTTCAAGCTATATTCTTAAATGTGGACTTGGATTACAGGACATTTGAGTTGAAGACAAAGGTGTGATTTTTAAAAAGATGGATTTTTACTGTTTTTTTTTTAAGGCATTATAAAATTCCTTGTCTACTGAATGACATTTATTGAATGTCTCTGATATGTAAAACATTGTTGTCAGATATGTAAATAGTAATATACTAAGTATTTGGAAGGACAGAATCTCTATTTACAAATTTTCAACTTATCAACTTTACAGATACCAACAAAGCTACCTGTCAGGAAAATGCTCCTGCTCTGCCTGAAACGAGCAGATAGTATTATTGACTATATTATTTTGGACTTTTGAACAATAGACTTTAAATCTATACATAGTTCTGATTTATATGAATTTTATGATCCAGCTGTGACAAAGAAATAGCAGAATTAGGATGGATAAGTACTGTAGTTATAATAAGCATTTGGAGAAATTAGAAGTAGTTGGAGAAAATCTGTAAGCAGCAGAGTGAAAGAAAAAGGTAGAGGGCAGATACAAGAGCAGAAATTCAGTATTGGGTTTTTTTGTTTAGGAAAATTTGGGATTGGAAAGGGGCATAGCTAGAGTGGGAATCAGAGAAGATAGTGAAGTTTTAATTTTGTTATTGTTGAAATTAGGAGCTATGGTTGTAGAAATAGAATATATTGAAGGAAAAAAGCCAAGGAATTGGTGGTCAATAAAAATATTTGACTTGTGGAGGTGGTGGCTGTCCAGAGAAATCAAAGTAGAGAGATTATAGAGATATCAGTATTATCTGGTGGGACATGAGTTGAGGTATAGGGTTGTGAATTCTTAAAGAATATATTCTGCCTGTATTAAAAATTTTTTAATTATGCAGTTTTATTTTTCAATGATATTTAGAGGAATACCAAAGCTACAGAAGAATGGCAGTCCCCTTTTCTTATCCCTATGCATTGCTGTTTGTGTGTTTTTATTTTTTCATTTTTTCTTTGGAATAGAAGAGATTAAGGTTTGAGAAGTTGGCCCTATATCTTGTCTGAAGAGAAAATATGTGCTTTGTAATGAAGACTTAAAAACGTAGCATTTATTCAAGGATCACTGGCCCATGGGAATATTAGTCTAGAGATTCAGAAAGTGTTTTTTCTGATTTTTCTTTGGATACTGGATTTTAAGTGACATGGTACTGTGGGGTGGAACTCCCGAGTTTAGCCAACTTGCAAATCTAATGGAAAGTGACAGATAATTGAGACTATAGAATTTTTGAAAGTGAACAAGACTATTAGCTATTGCATGTGATTTTCACATGCTTAATTACTGTTTTTCACTACATTATTAGTACCTGGAATAGCCAATTTAATCTGCTACCAATTTAATCACAAGCTTCCAGGGTTTGAGAAATGATTTTAAGTTCCTATGTGCCAAATTTTAAATTAGGTCAAATTTATTTGGCACCCACATCCACTTCTTTTTCCTATCTTCATTATTCTCACCAGTATGCTTGTTTCTGCTTCAGGTTCCTCCATCAGTTGGGAAATAGATTTGATGGAGAAAGCAATGTTTAGTGCAAAAAAAGGCCCTCAAATAGTGAAACTTGAGCACGTTAGGCCTTAATTTATATTAGCTGTATTGACCAGTGTTCTCAATCTGTTTTTGGTCTTTGGAAGGAGAAAAGTTTGTACCAAAATGTAGGTCATTTGTGCCCTAAGACTGTAGCAAGACTTTTTAGAAGAAAGAAATAGTCATTGACTTATATTCTTGCAAGCTCCTTATATCATTGTAGACCTGTACTTTGGGTAGCATTGCTCATATTACACTGTATAGCATTTACCTGCATATGGGGCAGGGAATTGGGATGGAGGTGTACAATTAATTAGATAATAAATGAATTACTAGGTCTCAGTTGAGATTTCTGGAGGTGGTATTAATGCAAAGTGGCCCTGAGTTAGCTCACTGAGAACTCTCAGAATGACTGAGAGGCAGGATCACCGAAAGGCCTATTTGAGTCTACTCTGGGTTTGGCTTTGAAATTAATTAATTCACTCATTCTAGATGACATGTGTAGCAGACATTCTTCTTAGTGTTGGGGATAGATACTAGTAAAGAAAATAAAGGTCCTGGCATCAATGTGGTGTTTTTTTGTTTGTTTGTTTTTGTTTTTTTGTGGTTGGGGATGAAGGGAGAATAAGAACTAAAACTGATTTCTCTGTGATCTCCAGAAGTGGTATCATCATCTGCCTTAGTCCAGGGCTGGAGCCTATAGGTCATGTTTCCTTGGGAATTTGCAAGATTAACTTGCTTTTTGGTTAGATTCAGCAATTCTGTTTTCTCAGCATGAGATAACAAAGGAATCCTAGTTTTCAGAAACAAATCATTTGTGATCGGCACTGTTGGTTGCTCATGCAATATCCATACATTATGCTCTTGCTAATTTACAGAATCCCAATTTAGGTCAAGAATTAAAAGGCATAATGTTGTACATACTGAGCTGCATGTTGTTATACATATTGACCTGCCCTTTTCTGCCACTTAGGGCAGTTACATTTAGTGAAGGCAGATGCATAGTAATTTGTGTAGACCTACATCATTCTTTTCAACTTCATAGTATTTTACAATATGGATGTAGCATAATTCATTTAGACCATTCTGTATTGATAGATATGTGTGTTGTTTTTAGCGGTTATTTTCATGTTGCTATGTTGTGATGAATATTCTTGTTCTTATATCTTGAATTAATTTTATGAGTGTATCTTTAGGATAAACTCATGGATAGAATTGCTGGGTCTAGAGAAATGCTCACTTGAAAATTTAAGTATTACTTTCTTAATTTTTTTAAAAATTTTGAGACAGAGAGTGCGTGTGTATGCATACAAATGCATGCAAGGGGGGAAGGGGTAGAGAGAGAGGGAGAGAGAGAATCCTTAGTAGGCTCTGCTTGGGAGCCAGACATGGGTTGGATTTCACGACCAGAAGATCATGACCTGAGCTGATATCAAAAGTTGGATGCTCAACCACCACCCTGGCTCCCCTAAGTATTACCTTTCTTTAAAAAAATTTTTAAACATTTATATTTATTTTTGAGAAAGAGAGAGACAGAGCATGAGTGGAGGAGGGGCAGAGAGAGAGGGAGACACAGAATCTGAAGCAGGCTCCAGGCTCTGAGCTATCAGCACAGAGCCTGATGCGGGGCTCAAACCCATGAACCGTGAAATCATGACCTGAGCCGAAGTTGGATGTTTAACTGACTGAACCACCCAGGTGCCCCTAAGTATTACCTTTAATTGGAAATACCAATCATAGAGTTAAGAGTATGCAATATTTAAATATTGACAGCTATTGTCATATTTCTTTCAAAGAAGTTCATGTCTGTTTATATCCCCACTACTTGTATGCTAGGAGCTTATGTCCCCAACTCTAACCAGCACTGATGATACTTTTTCAAAAATTTTAACTTTTGACAGTCCAGTAGGTAAAAATGATATCTGTTCTTTTTATTTGCATTTAATTACTTATGAATAAGGTTGAGTAATTTTTAAATATTTATTAGCTCTTTTTTTTTTTTTACATAGATTGCCTTTTTGCATCCTTTGTCCATATTTTTCTTTTTATCCCTCCATGGTAAATTAAGCAAATTAGCTTTTAGTCTGTTTAACATGTTAATATGTCTGTTTAGTTTTTGACTTTTAAGTTTTATTTTTAAATTGTGCAGAAAATAAAATATTTTTGTACTCAAATTTTTAAACCTTTTCCTTACGACGTTTGGGTTTTGTGTTTGCTTAGATGACTATTTGTTTCAACTAGTATGAAAAATAAATTTACTTATACTTCTTCCAGAATTTTAGTCTTTGCTATATCTAGAGTTGATTTTGAGCAAAAGAGTGAGGCTGGGGGGTCAGCTTTATGTTAATTTTTCATCCAAATGTTTATTCATTTGATCTAATATGACTTCTTCAAGAAAACATTTAGATTGTTTATAGCTCTTGGTTACCACAAACAATACTGTACTCCATGACATACATGTCTGTACCTATGTTCAGATTCCTAAAAGTGACATTGCTTAGTCCAAGAATTGGTGCATATAAAATTTTATGCATATTGCCAGAATGCCTTCAAAAGATATTTTACCAATATACACTCAAACCAACAGTGTATGAGACGGCTTACATGTCTTTATCTTGTCAAAAAAGATTTCACAGAAGATTGTTTTGATGAAACTAATTTACCCTGTTAAGTGATGATATCAAAAAAAGAGAAGAAAATTAAATTAGTTTGAGTGACTCTTAATGAAACTATACCAAGATATCAGATCATTGTTCTTTTCTAGTGAATAAAATTTTGTATTGTATTAAAATTTGCTGGGGATCAACATCAGATTTTCTGGTTTTAATTTTTATAGCCTACCTTTCTGATATGGGACAGCATTTGTGAGTTCCCAATGCCATGAGTACTCAAAGATGTAAACAATAATTCTGTAATGATATATGCAATGTTTTTGCTTCTCTGTAATATAGTGGTTCTCAACTCTGGGTACTTTTGCCCATCAGGGAACATTTGGCAATGTCTGGAGACATTTCTGGTTATCACAACTGGGAGGATGGTTTTATTGGCAATTGGTGGGTAGAGGCCATGGGTGCCACTAAACATCCTACAAAACACAGGACGGTCCCACACAACAAAGGCTTATCTAGCCCAAATGTTAGTAGTGCTGAGAATGAGAGACCCTGCTGTAATAAACTACACCTGGAAATGGACATTCCTCTAAACAGTTAAGTATTCCTTCATTGTCTTTTTCTTGTCTTATTTATCAATTTATTCTCAAGTCTGTTGGCACAATCTTACTGTCATAAAGACCATTCTGATTGGTAGACAAGATAAAAGCAAACACAAAATATTGTCATTTTTCTTTCTCTCTGTTATTTGTCAATATCATGAATTATGTCTGGGAGTGGAGGAGGGTGGTTGTACCTTTCTTGTCCTTCTTACCTCAAATGCAACCTAAAAGTTTTTGTGTTGTTTTGATGTTTTTCACAAGTCTCTGCTCATTCTAGGTTTAGTCCACTCATTTAATAAGCCAATACTATACTGATGTGTTCATTCTTACCCTTACCTTTTTCCTTCTACTCTTGTATGTCCTTTAAAAACCTCAGCTCTTTGGAAAGCTTCTTGTACACCACACTGAGTTATATTTGCGTTCATTCTCTCCTATTTTTTCTTCATCTGATTGCCAATAGTGGGTTTTATTTTTTGACCTATCTTTCATTTTAGAATTTCTGGCTCTGGGGCATCCTTGTATTTTCTCTAAACTGCTAAAAAATCTAAGATGTTGCCTTGTGTTTTCTTCCTTGGCTGTAATGAACTCTAAGGTGATATGTTCAGTTTTCTCCATGGTTCTTGTCACTTTCACATCACTAACATATTTCTCTTTGTTGGTAAGAATTAAGCCCAGGCTAGCAGTTCCATTTCTTATGTCTTTTGCCCTTTGAGTGATGAAGTTGCTGATAGAGAGGGAAAAATAAAGGAGAGGAGTGATTTCTCCAATTGAGATTAAAAACATTTTTTCTTTAATGTTTATTTTTTTGAGAGAGAGAGAGCAAGTGAGCGAGTAGGGAAGGGACAGAGAGAGAGGGAGACAGAATCTGAAGCAGACTCCAGGCTCTGAGGTGTCAGCACAGAGCCTGATGTGGTGCTTGAACTCACAAACTGCAAATCATGAGCTAAGCCAAAATTGGATGCTTGACTGGGCCACCCAGGTGCCTCTCTCCAATTGAGATTTTAATTAATTTATTGTCTTTTTGGTTTTGCTTATTTATGTATTTTTAATTTTTAAAAAATATTTATTTATTTTTGAGAAAGAGAGGAGAGAGACAGAGCACAATCAGGGGAGGGGTAGAGAGAGGGAGACACAGAATCCAAAGCAGGCTTCAGGCTCTAAGCTGTTGGCCCCAAGCCTGATGCGGAGCTGGAACCCACGAACTGTGAGATCATGACCTGAGCCAAAGCTGGCTACTCAACTGACTGAGCCACTCAGATACCCCTCGTTTTGCTTACTTAAAAAATTTTTAAATCTTTGCTAGGTCTCTCTTTGTTTTGACTTCTCACTTCAGTCAATTTTCTTTTCATTTTACTTGGTTTTTCTATCACTTCTGTTTTGAAATTTATGTGTTTAGGTATTTCACTGAGAGCACATTGTAAATAGTACTCTAATTTTCTTTTGTCTTGAGGATAATTTCTCTTTACCTTTAAGACATTGTCTTTTATGTTATACAGTCTTTTAATTTTGGAATTTTTTTGTGCTTTATGGAAGATGGGATTTATTTGGTGTTTGTCATAAATGAGATATGTATATCCCCTTCATCAATATCAACTTTGAACTACAGAATTTCTCTCTTAGGATTTTAAATCTCTTCTCTCTCAAATCTCAAGTGTCTCAGTACATTTCTGGACTACAGGAGGTATACATCCATTGGGGCAACTATTCTCATTCATATTATTTGGTCCTCTACTTGGAGGTGAATTTAACTCTAGATAATTTAAAATAATTTATTATCATCATTATTATTTTAAAGTTTATTTTCTGATTTTGAGAAGGGGGAAGAGGAAGAGGGAAGAAGGAAGAGAGAGAATTCCAAGCAGGTTCCATGCTCTAGTGCAGAGTCTGACATGGGGCTTAATCCCATGAACCGCAAGGTCATGATCTGACTGACACTAAGAGTTGGACACTTAACAGACTGAGCCACCCAGGTGCCCCTAAAGCAATTTAGATTCATTTTCTAAAAGAGATGGATAAAACCTAACCTCTAGAATACCCTCTGCCATTGTTTTCCTTGTGTCTTTGCCCCTCCTGTTGGGGTTCTCGTATCTTGAGGCACAGTATGTGATTCTTCCTTTGTCTTCTCATATCCCATACTGTATTTCTGGGAACTAAAATCTGGCAGAGTGTAGTTAGAAATCTGTTGCTGGGAGGTGACCGGGAAGCATGTCTGTCTGGCTGTCTGAAAAGCAGCTCCTGTGCAGTAATGGGATGAGAGCCCGTTGTTGGGTTGCCTCTGTTGCCCTAAGTTCTCTGACGGGATGTCAGGATACAGGGATGTGAGGGTCTGGCTCTGAGGCTGCTTTAAATTTAGGTACAAGGGAAGTCTAGTTCCCCCTCCCCCCAATTTGTCCCATTCATAAAATATAGAAAGTAGGGTGGCCAGCGTTAGCAAATAAAAATATAAGACACACAGTTAGGTTTGAATTTCATGTAAACAAACAGCATTTTTTTTTTTTTTTAGTATAAGTATGTCCCAGATATTGTAAAGGACATACTTATGTTGGAAAATTATTCATTTTTTATCTGAAATTCAAAGTTAACTGGGAACTCTGTACTTTATCTGACAATTGTAAGGTTCCCCCACTGTTTGCAAATCATTAGGAGATATTTATCCTTTTGTGTCTCAGGTACTGAGGTATGAGTGTCTTCTTCTGATGTGATAAAGGTTGTCTTTTCCAGTCTTTCTTAACCTGCAGGGTTGGTTAAAACTGGGAGGACTGGAGGAAATCTGTAAAGAGTCTGGGAGCCTTCAGAGAGGAAAAGAATGAAGACCAGACTCCTTTCTTTTACAATGTGTTTATTATTAAAAACTTTTTAATGCATTGGACTGGTCCTGGATAAGAAAGGACCTAGAAAGAAAGAATATCAAAGACCTTAAACTAGAATCCTTTTTGAGGCCTGCGTTACCTGGTGGGAGAGGCAGAAGGCCCTCCTGACGCAGCCACTGTGTTTGGTGAGCTGAAGCTGTAAGCATGGATGGCATACTATACCTCTGAGGGAACAAGCTGGTTCCTTCTTGAAGAATCACCATGGCCAGTGTCAGTAACTGTAGCAGCAAAGGCAAGAGTGCAGCAGGCGAAAGGGTCACAATGGACTTCAAGGGATTGGTTTTCCTCAGTTAACTGTGTGCTGAAAGTAGAATACTAGCAACCTTTAACAGGACCCACTTATTTCTAAACATATTCTCTCATTTTCTCTCTTTGAGGTATGGGGGTCAAGAGTTCCCTGCAATTCTTGAACAATTTGAGGGATAAGAGAGATACTGGGCTCTCTGTCAGTCTGGCATTTGAGAAGTAGTTTTAATTTGTATTTTTCCACTTGCCCTTCTTGTATTTTTGTTGTTGTCATAGGAAGAACATGCTCCTGATAGTCTACTTGTCCAAGGAGGATGAGAAACATGTAGAACAGATTTGGATTCCAAAACTGCAGCTTGGAGTAAGCCCAGCCAGGCCCATCTTGGATTAGCCAACCTAACCACTAGCCAACCTGAAAATGCACAAGAGAGAATAAATGTTGCTTTATGCCACTAAGTTTTAGGGTGTTTTGTTATATAGCATTGTTATGGAAATAGTAACTCATAGACCATTAAGCAAAAATGATTTAGTATAAAATTTTATAAAGAATTCTTTAAAAATTAATATGAGAGGTGCCTGGCTAGCTCAGTGGGAGGAATGTGTGATTCCTGATCTCAGGGTTGTGAGCTGGAGCCCCAGGTTGGGTGTAGAGATTACTGAATAAATAAATATTGAAAAAATTAATAAGGAGAAGAACAACAGAGAAACAGGTTAATTATAAGTCAAAACATAATTCACAGAAGAGAAAATTGGGATGACTAGTAAATAACTGAAAAGAAATTTTGCTTATTTCACTAGTTATTAGGTAAATACAGATTAGAATAATGATAATTCAATCATACCTATTGAATTTGTAAAAATTAATGTCTGGTAATAACCTAATATCTGTAAAAATGTGAGGAAAATGGAACTTTCATATATAGAGAAAGGTATATGGATACAAAGAGAGACCTACCAAGAAGGGAGAAGATATTTTCAAGGCTTGTTAGTGACAAGGGATCATATGTAGAATATAGAAACAAATTTAGAAATCAGTGAGAAAAAATAGGAAATCTAGGAGAAAAATGGGTAAAAAGTGTAAGTATGAAATTCATAAAAGAGATATGTGAATGGCTGGCTAGTCAACCCCAAGCAGATCACCAGTCACATGGTTAATCAAAAATACAATTAAGTTAAAACAATAGTGAGATCCACTTTGTACTTCCCGTGTTGGCAGAAGCTGAAATGTCATGCAGTATCTGGTGCTGGTGAGGAGATGGGGACATGTGAGCCTACGTGTTCTGCTGGTGGTGTTATTTTGGAGACCGATTTGGTAATATTTGTTGAAATTGAGTGCTCAAATGCATTCTGACTCAGAAGTTCTACTTTTGAATTGCTGTTATAACAAAGTATCACAGACTGGGTGGTTTAAACGACAGAAATTTGTTTTTAGTCTGAGGGTTAGAAGTCCATGATCAAGGTGTTGACAGGTTTCATTTCTCCTGAGGCCTCTCTCCTTGGCTAATGGATGGCTATATTCTTGCAGTATCCTCAACATGGCTCTTCCCCTGTGTGTATCTGTGTCCTAACCTATTCTTATAAGGACACCAATCATATTGGATTAGGGCCCACCCTAATGTCTTCATTTTAACATAATCATATCTTTAAAAACCCTATTTCCGGGGCACCTGGGTGGCTCAGTTGGTTAAGCGTTCAACTTCAGCTCAGGTCACGGTTCATGGGTTTGAGCCCTGCGTCGTTCCTTGTATTGACAGCCCAGAGCCTGCAGCCTGCTTCAGATTCTGTGCCTCTCTCTTTCTCTGCCCCTCCCCTGCTCATGCTCTGTCTCTGTGTCTCAAAAATAAACATTAAAAAAATTAAAAAAAATAAAGACCCTATTTCCAGATACAGTTATATTCTAAAGCATAGGGGATTAGAATTACAGACATTTGAATTTTGAGGAGGATGCAACATATAACAGAGTGCCTATAACAGAGTGCATACATTAGAGGCACTCTTGCATAGGTATACAAAGAAGTATGTATGAGAATGTTTATTATAGCATTGTTTCCCACAGCAAAGAGTTTGATACTACCTAAATATTCTTGAATAGGGATACAGACAGATACCTTATAAGTGCATCTGATAGAATGCTACAAATAGAAACTAAATTAAATAATTAAATTAGCTGGGAATTAATTTTTTCTCAAATAACAAGAAATCTTTAGGTAAGAGGTTCAGAGCTGATGACATCAAGGACCTGAGTTCTTTGCATAATTTTGCTCTGTCACCTTTCCTCCTTTTAGCTTTTTGGTAATACTGCCTTATGTCCAGGCATCACACAGAGATAGAAGAAGGAGGGGCAAAGGGCCATGGCAACATTATCTGATTCTCTTTTTATAGGGAAAGCCAAAGCTTTGCCAGGAGACCTCTCAGTGGACACCAGCTGACACCTCATTGGCTAGAATTCTGTCACATGCCATTCTGAGTTGCAAAGACATCTGGGAAACCTAATGTCCTGCTTCTATAGCTGTGAAAGTTGGGTTTTGTGTCGCTTGAGCTAATCTATGGTGTTTACTGCGTGTACATAGTTCAACATGTTAAACCAGGAAAACATAATGTTTGGGTGGGGAAGACAGAGAAAAACAGAGAGAGACAGAGGAAATACAATACCGTTTGTAAATTTGAAAGTCCATACACACATAAAGCACACACACACCATTGTAAACATATATGTCAAAAGAATTATGGGAAGTTGTTTAGAAAGGCATCCATTAACTACTATACAGTGGATGCCTAAAGGAAGGTAGGAGTGGAATGAAACTGAAGCAAGCAATATAGACTATGACAACAAAAAATAAAATGCAACAGACTTTTCACAGACTAGTTCCATCAGTTGAATTTCAGCTGAGGAACATGATTAATTGTGTCAATCTAATTCTGGGCTCTGAAGATCCAGGAGAAAACAGGCTGGGGTGGTTTGGGGTATGTGTGTATGAGTTACTTGGACTGTTGGGAATGATTATTATTTAGAATTGAATAGTGTGAATCACTCTGCTAATGACTGAGTTTAATTAGTTTACCTTACCCTGTGATGAACTTTATTCTTTTCAGTACAACTGGAGGCTTGATAGGATTGATGTTATAGGTAAGCTTAGTGAGTATAGCAGGTACTCTTTGCACAATTTAGGGACATTATGAGTTTTGAAAAATTGATTTTCTTGATCTTTGTACATATATTTCTTTTGTTTTATAATGAAAAATTAGTAGACTTGACTTGTAGAGAGCCAGTGGGGGATATGAGCAAAATAAACATGGCTACTTGGTAGTAAAATCCATCATTCTCTAGTTTTCTGTAATTATCTTTGGAAACAGAGTGGGAGAAAGGATTTCCTTCCCTTCTGTCTAAAACAGCCTTAGCAAGGGACTGGCTCTTTGCTTTGGAATGAAGCACTTTGGCACAATTCCATAAATCTTACATGGGAACTCGACACCAGAGGTTACTATTTTTTACTTATTGTCATTCTTTTGCTTTTAGTTCAGTATTCTGTCCTTTAACCATCCCATATCTAATCCTCTAAACATAGACCATTTATTAATATGTGTTATCTTTAATTTTCTCTGTTAAGCATATGTTATAATTTTGGAAGCAGATCTTAAGTTCTTCCATTTTAGAAATATGTTTCCTTGTTACCTAATTATAAATTATTATCATGGATGAGGTAGATGACTTCCCTTGGTGAAATGGACTCAATTTAGTAAATAAAAAAATGTGTGACCTAATGATTCTTCATCCATTTTTAAATCAGATAGGCAATTTTTTTTTTTTTTGCTATCTCTCACAATTTTTTTTTTTTTTTTTTTTGGTTTGGAAAAGTAGAATCCCACAAAGAGAAAAGTATCTTTCCACATAGTAACAACAATTAATTGGTAAATTATTTGGCACTATAATTAGAACTCCTTTAGATTATTTTTTTTAAAAAAATGTTTACTTATTTATTTTTGAGAGGGAGAGAGAGCATGAGTGGGGGAAGGGCAGAGAAAGAAGGAGACAGAGAACCCCAAGCAGGCTCTGACAGCACAGAGGCCAACATAGGACTCGAACCCATGAACTGTGTAATCATGACCCAAGCCAAATCAAGAGTCAGAGGCTTAACCAACTGAGCCATCCAGGTGCCCCAATACTCCATTAGATTCTATGGGCAATTTTATAAGCACTTCTTTGTAGTAATTTTGTAGGTGTCATTTCACAACATGGGAAAAATAGGATAAAGGAGTCAACATAGATATGGGCAAGCAGAGTGAAGTAGAGCTTGAATTTGAACCCAAATTTTCTTGTGTTTTGCCTGTTATTTTAATTTCTTTCCTTCTCTTCCTATTCCTAGTGGGTACTTGTTTTGCAAAGTTCTATCCTTGGCTGCCTTATCTTTCTCTTCTGGGAACCTTGGAAGATCTCATTTAGTTTCATGGTTTAGGGTGTAACATGGATGCATAGTAACCATATCTCTACTTCTACAGTTGGTTTTTCTCCTTGGCTTTAGGATCCTGCATTTCAGCTATCCAGGGGACAGATATAACCAATTTGCATATGATACTCAGACCTCAAACTCATCGTACCTAATATATGTTAGAGTCAGAGCATGCCCTAGACTTGCTTATTGGTGTGAATATTATCCGTTATAAATCCACTGCAATAGTTTAGAGAAATAATAAGTAGTTTTCAATATAAAATGAAATACTGTACATAAAAAGTATATTAAAAATTCAAATTGAACATAAAATATATGGAGGCATTTTTGCTAAAAGTAAAAAGGATTATTTTAAATAGTTTTTATTCACTATTCCGTCTCTCCCCAGGCCATGTATTGTCATTGAAAAAATTTTTTTTAATCCTCAAATAGACTAACAAAGCCTTTAGGTATAGTTTTTTTTTTTAAGGCACTAGGGAAACCAAAATTTGCTGAATGAGACCTAATTCAGGGGAGCCTGTATCAGGAATCATACTCATAGTTGGAAAGTAGGGTAGAATTCAGTGGTTAGATGAAAACGAAAAAATTAGTTACCTGTATTTCTAAAATGGGATGATATTCGATATTTTGATCATTGGTAAAAAGGGTACGCAGGTTACTTGCAAAACTGATATTTCAGTTTTCTTATGGATGCATATCTTGTAAGTTAATTTGAGAAATAATTCTAAGTATTTCTTTTGTATCATAGGCAATATATCAGCTTAGAACATTAGCAATACAAAAATTTCTGAAAAAAACCCGTTACAGTTGAAAAGTTGGTATACTTTATTTCCAAGTGTAAAAGATGATTTTTACATAGCTACCATGAGTTATTATATGAGGAAAGAAACTGCCACATTCAGTTATTAAAAAATGATTTTATAGAGTGAGGAACTCAAAACTTGCTTCATTATCAGAAATAGAATTTTCTTTTAAAGGAAAAGAAGCTATACTTTCCTATTTTGAATCACAATTGAGGAAAAGAATGATTATTTCTTTTCTTTTTGGAAAATTTAATACTTGAGCAATAAAGGGTATGTCATTAGTGGTAAGTTTAGGAGTGTAAAAAGAGAGCTCACTCTTTGAGCCTTTAGATCTGTTTCATTTTTGCCAAGTTAACTTGGTAAACTTAATGTTTGTGATATTAGCTTTAGAGAAGCACAGAAAATTTTTATCTTCAGTCAAGATGAATTTGTGGTAGTTAATGATTTCGGTTATTTAGATGGTAAAATATTTATTTTTAGAGTAAATCAGGAAAATCAATATTCAGGCTTTTCCAAACTGATGTTGTATAGTAAGAAATTTGTAGCATGTAGGCTGACTTTATTAGTTGTAACATTGAATGATTATGAGAAATACAATAACTGTGATAACAGGATCTCTGTCTTCTAGAATTGTTCTGTAGCTAATTATAATTTGTCTATATATAATGGACAAATACAAAACAAGGCAATTAGAAAATATTAGCTAACAGTTTACAAATATCATATGTAATTTTGAAGAGAAATTATTTTGTATTATAGTGTAGTTTTATTTTCTTTGGAATTTGTTTTGGATTTTCTAATGGGGCTTGGAATCTTTATGTAGGGTTTTTTATTTGTTTGTTTGCTATTTTTTTTTTGTCCCAGAAAAATCTAGGGTTGTGGGAAGTCATTTTGATGGTTGAACCCAATTCTGCTAATTCTTAGTCTTTCTTTCACTACCATGACAATGAATCTCATTGAGCTGACAGAAGAAATAATGGTAGACTTTGCCACAGATGAGAAGTGTTAAGCATGAATATGGGCTATTACTATCAAAGTCAAATTTACATAGAGAAAACAAAATGGGACATTTTTAAACAAATTTAATAAGAAAACTTTAGAAGGTGTGTCCCAGTTTGTAGTTGAAGAATGTCATTGGATGAAATATTGTGGGCTTTCAGAATCAAACGATACCCTCTGCTGGCTAAATTAGGAATTGTGTTTTAAAAATGAGTAGCTTTTTTTTTTTTTTAAGCTGATTGCTGTAAGAAAGGATTGACCATTGCAGAGGGAGTATTGTGAAGTAATATAGAAGAAATTATAAGTGGGGAGAATGAAGCCAATGTATGACCTAAACAAATATTTTCTAAAGTGAAACTAATATGGAAATATCCATAATTGAAATTTTCTAATATTTTGATCTATTTTTTAACCAGGGAAACAGGCCATGGGGAAGGAACACAGCAGGGGGCAAACTACATGGATCTACTTCCTATTTCTGATAGCAACTCATATTTAATTTACTTTCATCAGTTAAATTTAAATTTTTAAAAAATTCTTAAAGCCACTTCGGAATTTACAATGTTTTGGGACCACAGCGCACACAAAAGTTATGTTTAAAAGTTTATACTGGACAATATATCATCATTTCATTGCAAATTCAAAAAATAGAATTTTAAGTCTGATTCTACTGTTTGATGTCGCTCTTCATTGGCATATTGCTTTAAGAGCACCCATCCCCCCTTTGTGCTTGAGCCACTGTGTCCTGTCAGTCATCCTGAAATACACTAGGGTGCTTGTCAGGCTGTTTGCTTACAGATGCATCATAAGCCAAATTGTGAGCCGTAAGAGTGGCACTGAATTTCTAAATACAAGAAGTTGCTTAGACAATTTAGTATCTGTATATGGGCAATACTCTGTCCTGCAGTAGGTGAGTGAAGTGTCAAACTTTTTAAGATCCAATTTTGCTGTAAAGCAAATCCAATAATTTTAGATTATCTGTTGCTTGGTTAGATAACTTTGGGGGAAATGAAAGGACATTATTTCTATAAAATGGGATAAATAGAAACTACTATGCTGTGCATTTCTTACTTTTATAACTAAGTTTCCTTTTAATAACACTAAACTCTAAACTACTTTATGAAAGCTCCAATTTTATAAATGTCGACTTTTTGCAGGCATTTCAGATTTAGATAAAAATGTGATTCTCTTACACATTTTTTTTCTTGTACAATAACTGAGGCAACTCATTTGAGCAGAGGCTCAATTCTGCTATTTGGAGTGTTTATTAGTAGTTTTAAAAATAGCGCTAAAACAAGTGCTGCTGTGCCAGTGTGCAAGCTATAGTAGTGTTACATCAGAGCATTTAAAAATTCCTGCTGTGTAACTGAGCTATTACTATTTAAGTAACTATCGGCAAGAAACTGGAAGCTTTACATTCTTTACACATACAAGTTGTGCAGCAACAGTTTCTTTATTTTTGCAAACAATTTAATTTCCATCATGGGCCTCTAAACTTAAATTGTGCATGGATGCTTTTCCTGTATTTTCGGTATGCAGCCTTAAAAATCTTCAAACAGGGCACTGATAAAAACAAAAAGGAACTCGGATTTCAATAGTTCCATGTTCTATTGGTAGAGAAGAGTTAAGGGGCAGCAAGGAGTTAAAGTTTTAAGGCTTTATCTAAGATAAATAAGAAAACACTGCTTTTGCAGATACATGGACTGATCATTTATTTATTCCTTCTTCTAGAAAGGATTTAAGGTGACTTACAAGGCTATATGAAACTCAAGATAGGACAGATTAAAAGTGGAGTGGAAGAAGAAAGGAAAACAAGCATGAGGATATAAAACAGAGTTAGGAATAAGGTAAAAAACGCAGCAGTTTTGACTGTGGTTTTGTGACACTAGTGTATTACGGACTGATGGGAGAGAAAATTTGGGTTTCAGAAATCTTACAGGGATATTTCATGCAAACCAGCTGTCTTCCCTACTGTAGATGGCAGTTTAGAGTGAGGAGAATATGTTGGACAGTGAATATTAAATACACTTTAAATGTCACTTGTGTTTTGTTGGAAAAAATGTAGAGATCTGCTGCCCTTTTAACCCACGTGCTGATTAATGTGGGCATAAGTATGGCTCCAAGTTTTCCAGGAGCAGAAAAAGATTTGGTCTTGTTTCTCAATTCAAAAGAAAGATTTAAGAGGTTTAGTTTTTCAGATACAGCAAGAATTTATTTAAATAAGGTCAAATGTCTACATTTTAAAACAGACCTGATAAAGCCAATGTTTAAAATAAAATATATTTGCCAATTTTGTATGAATCTATGAACCTTGTCCTAGTATTTTTAAAAAATAGATTGTTATAAATGAGATTAGCTATTTTCCTTCCATTCACTCTTTCAGTTTAGTGATAAATTTAACTTGAAGTTTAACTAATGTTAGGTCAAAATTAAGTGGATCAATCTATCTGGGAAGAAAGTTGTTGGATAGGAGGAAGGAGTTCAGATAGGACTTCTTAATGTACTTTGATCTTTAAATACTCAAAATACAACTACTGTGTTGGAGACTCTGGGCTCCATACCACTCACCATACTAAACCCAGCTTGTGTAAGTGAACAAGCTTGCAGACTGATTGTTTTTGCCCAGTTGTACTGAAAAAGAACAGAAATGTAGCAGTTAATATTTTGCTAAGTTTCTTCATTGATATCTTCAGATATCAAATTAACATGTTGAATTGGGAAAATTATTTGGCTCTTTTAAAAAATCCTGTTGTTAAAAATAAGATTATTTAAGAGATGATTATTTTTTAAAGGGCAGTAAAAAACCAAAAAATACTCAAAGCTTTTATTTTTGTGTTTTTGTACTATAAACACATGCAGGTTGAGTTAAGTTCTTTCAAGAACAAATTATGAATCCTACACATAACCCATCAGATACATGGATGAAAAACAGACTTGCAAACTGTGAAGCAAATATTGTTAAGAAGTTAAATAGGGTCTAGGCATCAAATAAACTGAGTGATGTATCAGAGAGGTCAAGAATGTCATGTAAGTGTAATCATACAGCGTATACTTAAATTTGTCTGAATCTTGAATAATGCCTTTGAGAGATATTCATGTTGTTACCTTTATCAATAGTTTACTTTTATTGCATGAAATGTGATAGTATGGTTGTATTACAAATTGTTTATTCACTTGTTGATGGAAACTTGAGTTTTCAGATCCTGACTGTTATGAATAAAGCCACCATAAACATTTGCATAGAGGTCTCTCTGTGGACATATGCTTTCATTTCTCTTGGGTAAATATCTAAGGAATGAAATTGCTAGGTCATGAGGTGGGCCTATGTTTAACTTTGTAGGAAACTGCCATGCTTTTTTCTGAAGTGGCTGTATCAGTTTTTGTTTTCACTACAATGTGTGAGATTTCCAGTTGCTTCTCTTCTTTGCTACCTCTGGTATTGATGATCTTTTTAATTTTAGTCATTCTAGTAGGTGTGTAGTAGTATATATTGTGGCTTTAATTTGCATTTCTCTAGTGACTACTAATGTTGAACACTTTTCATGTGCTTATTTGCCATCTATATATCTTCTTTGGTAAAGTGGCTTTTCAAATGTTTTGCCCATTTAAAAAATTGATTTTTATTGATCAATTATTGATTTCTTAAGAAAGATTCTTTTAATGTTATTGATTTCTTAAAAAAGATTTTTTAAATGTTTGTTTATTTTTGAAAGACACAGAGAGACAGAGCGCGAGTGGCAGAGGGGCAGAGAGAGAAAGGGAGACAGAGAATCTGAAGCAGGCTCCAAGCTCTGAGCTGTTAGCATAGAACCTGACGCAGGGCTTGAACTCAAGAGCTCTGAGATCATGGCCTGAGCCTAAGTTGGATGCTTAACTGATGGAACCACCTAGGCACCCCTTTAATTATTGATTTCTAAGAATTCTTTATATTTTCTGGATATGTGACCCTTATCATATATGGGTTTTAAAAATACTGTGACCCAGTCTATGGGTTGCCTTTTCATTTTCTTAACACTGTCTTTCAAAGGGCAAAAGTTTAAATTTCATTGAACTCTAGTTCATCCATTATTTCTTTTATGGGTCATGCTTTTGGTGTTGTATCTAAGAAAGGTTTGCCTAACCCCAGGTTAGAAAGGTTTTCTCTTACGTTTTCTTCAAGAAGTTTGATAGCTTTAAGTCTACTCCTAGCAAAATGATCCATTTCAAGTAAATTTTTTGTATATGATATGAGGAAAGGGTTAAGGTTCATTCCTGTTTTATGTATAATTTCAGCACCAATTATTTCAGCACCATTTGTTGAAAAAACTATCTTTGCTCCAATGAGCTACCTTGGTACCTTTGTTGAAAATAATTTGCCCATGTTAATATTATGTCTAATATATGAGGATTTAAGAAAACATAATTATCATATTATCATACCTAATCATATTAACAGTAACTCTTTTTAAAAAATTTTTAATGTTTTATTTATTTCTGAGAGAGAAAGAGAGACAGCGTGAGCAGGGGAGGGTCAGAGAGAGAAGGAGATACAGAATTCTAAGCAGGCTCCAGCCTCTGAGCTAGTTGTCAGCACAGAGCCCAACGAGGGGTGCAAACCCACAAACCATGAGATCATCACCTGAGCTGAGGTCGGATGACCAACCGACTGAGCCACCCAGGCACCCCAACAGTAACTCTTGAATATTATCAAATAGCCTATCCACGTCTAATTTTAACTGAAAAATGTCTATAGTTTAAAAAATGTATATAGTTGGATTTTGGAAACAGAATTCAGGATCGACATATTTTATGTGGTTAATGCATATCTTTTAATTTGTAACAATTTCTCTTCTTTTCCATGTCATCTGTGAGTTGAAGAAACCAAGCCATTTTGTCTTCATATATTTCCTCACATTCTGGATTGGTAGCCTTGTGATGTCACTTAACATATTCCTCCTTCCAGTAACGTGGTAGTTAGATCTACACAAGGCTGGATTACATTAAGTTTCAGCTCTTTTGGCAAGAATACTGTATAGATGATGTGGTATACCTTCTATTTTGTCATGTCACGAAGCGTAGAGTCTGGGTTGTGTCACTTTTGGTGATATTAAATTTGATCAGCTGAAGCCTGATTCTCAAAGTTTCCTGTTAATCTTTCACTTAAATGATTTTAGCTTTTATTGATGATCATTTTCTAGATCTATTATTTTTAAGGGGATGTAAATGGCGATTTTGTCATTTTGTAATTCTTCATTAGTTTTATTGGTTAGGATTATTATATAAAGAATTTTAGAATATTACTCTAAAGTATAGTTCAGACCAAAAAATCGGGACAATACTTGATAATTTCCCATTCTTCTTCAATTTTCAGAAAAATAAGATGGTGTAATAGCAACTTTGAAAGGTTACCAGTGAGTTTTTATTTTTTGAACTAATTTTTATATATGTTTTAATGTATTGCAGTCTTTATTCTTTTGATGCTCAAGTTTCCCATTTTTGTTCAGTGTGAACCTCTTTAAATTGGATCCTGAGCCTTTTGACAAAACTCGAGTGGTTTTGCTTTCTAACATATGATGTTCTTGGCTCATTTTATGTATTTCCTGCCTCTGATCTTTCCAGCCTTTCTGCTGAGGAGCCTAAGTCCTTTTAGTGGGAAATAGTGTTTAGGGAACACAGTCTGTGCATTGCTATTGCTGCTCCTACCACTTTTTAATATTTTTTTATGTTACTACTTAAAAAATTTTTTTTAATGTTTTATTTCTGAGAGAGAGAGAGATAGCATGAGCAGGAGAGGGTCAGTGAGAGAGGGAGACACAAAATCTGAAACAGGCTCCAGGCTCTGAGCTAGATGTCAGCACAGAGCCCGATGTGGGGCTCCAAACCAATGAACCGCGAGATCATGACCTGAGCCAAAGTTGGACTCTTAACCAAGTGAGCCACCCAGGTGCCCCTTATGTTACTACTTTTTAAACACCTTTTTATTTTGTGAACAGGGCTAGGAAATAGATATTTTTTAGGAAGGGAAAAATATATAAAAAGATCACTGATATTTCCAATTCAGTATAAGATCCCAGGGTTTTCATGTAAATTTTCTGAATTTATATTTGTACCTCTTTTTAAAAAAAATTTAATTAATTTTTTTATATTTACTTATTTATTTTGAGAGAAAGATGGAGAGTGAGTAGGAGAGGGGTAGAGAGAGAGGGAGACAGAATCTGACAGTGCAGAGCCCAATGTGGGGCTTTACCCCATGAATGAGAGATCATGACCTGAACTGAAATCAAGAGTCAGATGCTTAACTGACTGAGCCCTGCAGGTGCCCCTGTATCTCATTTTTCTTATGCTAGAAATTTTATTTCCTAATAGAATGAATATAATTATTCACTTTATCCTAATGGGTATATGCAATACTCATGTAAGCTTTTATGTGTGTGTATATATAATAAGAATTTATAAAACTGTATATATTACATATACTTAATAAGGATACTAGATGCAGTGTAAGATTACCTTGACATTCTTTTTGTCCTAGAGAATATCACTTTAAGGATTAGAGTAAAATTACTGTGTTTTGAAGTCATTTGAAATTAATTGCTGCAATAAATTGCTTTGGGCGTACATTAGTTTTTACTTTTAGAGATGTCTAGAAGTGAGATTGCTGTACCTAACCCCCTTCTGGTAACCATCTGTTTGTTCTCTAGTTAAGAGTCTGTTTCTTGGTTTCTCTCTCTCTCTCTTTGCTCATTTCTTATGTTTATCTTAAATTCCACGTGTGAGTGGAATCATATGGTTTTTGTCTTTCTTTGACTGACTTATTTGACTTACCATTATACACTCTAGCTCCATCCATGTTGTTGCAAATGGCAAGATTTCATTCTTTTTTTTATGGCTGAATAATATTCTTGTGTGTGTGTGTGTGTGTGTGTGTGTGTGACACCTTCTTTATCCATTTATCTGTTGATGTACACTTGGCCTCTTCTCTAATTTAGCTAGTATAAATAATATTGTAGTAAGCATAGAGGTGCATGTATCCTTTTGAATTAGTTGGGTAAAATGAAGTTTCGGGATAAATATCCAGTAGTGCAATTACTGGATTATTTTTAACTTTTTGATGAACCCCCATACTGTTTTCCATTGTAGCTGCACCAATTTGATTCCTACCAACAGTGCACAAGAGTACCTTTTCGTCCATATTTTTACCAACACTTGTTGTTTCTTATGTTTCTGATTTTAGCCATTCTGATAGGTGTGAGATGATATCTCATTGTAGTCTTGATTTACATTTCCCTGATGATGAGTGATATTGAACATCTTTTCATGTGTCTGTTGGCCATCTATATGTCTTCTTTGGAGAAATATCTGTTCGTGTCTTCTGCCTATTTTTTAATTGGATTATTTGTTTTTCAGGGGTATTGAAATGTATCAGTTCTTTATCTAGTTTGGATACTCACCTTGTATCATATGTCATTTGAAAATATTTTCTCTAAGTCAGTAGGTTGCCTTTTGGTTTTGTTGGTTGTTTCCTTCACTGCAAAAGCTTTTTATTTTGAGGTAGTCTTAATAGTTAATTTTTGATTTTGTTTCCCTTGCCTCAGGAGACATTTCTAGAAAAATGTTGCTGCAGTCAATGTCAGAGAAGTTACTGCCTGTGCTCTTTCCAAGGATTTTTATGTTTTTAGGTCTTTAATCCATTTTGAGTTTATTTTTATGTATGGTGTAGAAAGGGGTCCATTTACATTCTTTAGCATGTAGCTGTCCAGTTTTCCCAACACTGTTTGTTGAAGATAGTGTCTTTTTCACATTGCATATTCTTTCCTCTTTTGTTGAAGATTAATTGACCGTACAATTGTGGGTTTATTTGTGGATTTTCTATTCTGTTCCATTGATCAACATGTCTGTTTTTGTGGCAGTACCATACTGTTTTGATTACTACAGTTTTGCAATATAACTTGAGGTCAGAATTGTGATGTCTCCAGTTTTGTTTTTCTTTTTCAAGATTGCTTTGGCTGTTTGGGATCTTTTTTGGTTCCATACAAATTTTAGGATTGTTTGTTCTAGTTCTATGAAAAATGCCATGAATATTTTGATAGGGATTGTATTAAATGTGTAGCTTGCTTTGGGTAGTATAGACATTTAACAATATTTGTTCTTCCATCCCATGGGCATGGAATGTCTTTCCATTTCTTTGTGTCATCTTGAATTTCTTTCATCAGTGTTTTATAGTTTTCAGAGTATAGATCATTCACTTCTTTGTTTAGGTTTATTCCTTGATATTTTATTGTTTTTGGAGCAATTATAAATTGGATTTTTAAAAATAAGTTTATTTATTTTGAGAAAGAGAGTGAAAGAGCATGGGTGGGGGAGGGGCAGAGAGGGAGGGAGATCATCCTAAGCAGACTCCATGCTGCTAGCACAGAACCCAATGTGGGGCTTGATCTTGTGAACTGTGAGATCATGACCTGAGCCAAAAGCAAGAGTTGGACACTTAACCATCTGAGACATCAAGGCACCCCCAAATGGGATTATTTTCTTAATTTTTCTTTCTGCTACTTCATTACTGGTATATAGAATGCAACAGATTTCTGTACATTTGTTTGTAGCTATGACTTTACTCCTTCTTTGATCAGTTCTAGTAGTTTTTTGGTGGAGTTTTTTTGGGTTTTCTATATATAGTATCATGACATCTGAAAATAGCGACAGTTTTATTTGTCCCTTGTCGATTTGGATGCCTTTTATTTTTTTTTTTTTGTCTGATTGTTATGGCTAGGACTTCCAGTACTGTGTTAAATGATAAGAGTGGACACCCCTCTCTTGTTTATGACCATAGAGGAAAAGCTCTCAGTTGTTCCCCATTGAGATTGATATTAGCTGTGGGTTTTTCATACATGGCCTTTATTATGTTGATATATGTTTCCTTTAGACCTACTTTGTTGAGGGTTTTTTATCATGAATGGATGTAGTACTTTGTCAGATGCTTTTTCTGCATCTATTGTAATGATCATATGGTTCTCATCTTTTCTTTTATTCATGTGGTGTATCATGTTGATTGATTTGTGAATATTGAATCACCCTTGCATTCCAGGAATAAATCCCACTTGACTGTAGTGTATGTTTATTAAAATGTATTGTTAGATTTGGTTTGCCAGTATTTTGTTGAGGATTTTTGCATCTATGTTCATCAGTGATATTGGCCTCTCTTTTCTGTGGTGTCTTTATCTGGTTTTGGTATCAGGGTGATACAAGTCTCACAGAATAAATTTGGAAGTTTTCCTTCATTTTCTATTTTTAAGAATAGTTTGAGAAGAATAGATATGAATGCTTCTTTAAATGTTTACTACTATTCACCTGTGAAAGAATCTGGCCCTAGACTTGTTTGGAGTTTTTTGATTATTGATTCAATTTTGTTACTGTTAATTGGTCTGTTCAAATTTTCTATTTCTTCATGCTTCAGTTTGGTAGGTTTTATGTTTATAGGAATTATCCATTTCTTCTAAGTTGTCCAATTTGTTGGCATATCATTTTTCATGATATTTTCTCACAGTTGTTAGTATTTCCATGGTGTTAGTTGTTATTTGTGATCCTCTTTCATTTGTGATTTGTTTATTTGAGTTATACATATATATACATATTTTTGAAAAGTATGGCTAGAGGTTTATTACTTTTGTTGATCTTGGAAAAAAGCAGCTCCTGGTTTTGTTCATCTGTTTTATTGTTTTTTGTTTTTTAGTTTCTATATCATTAATTTCTTTTTTTTAATGTTTTATTTATTTCTGAGAGAGAGTGAGAGAGAGACAGCGTGAGCAGGAGAGGGTTAGAGAGAGAGGGAGACACAGAATCTGAAACAGGCTCCAGGCTCTGAGCTAGCTGTCAGCACAGAGCGCGATGCGGGGCTCGAACCCACTACCTGTGAGATCATGACCTGAGCTGAAGTTGGACTCTTAGCCAACTGAGCCACCCAGGCACCCCGCCTCTTTCATTTTAAATGGAAGTCCAATAGTCTTGTATTTATACTACTGGCTGGGACAGCTTTGTACAGATTCAAAAGGCATCATACCTATGGACTCTAATATATATCTCTGAGCTTTGACATACATTGAATTTCCCTTGTCAGGGCTGTAATATGCCAAAAACTGAGATTGTTCTCTGTAATAAAACTGCTTTCCCAAGTGTTCTCTGAAGAATGTTTCTAAGGTTTTTCACTGTTAGTCTCTGATTGATAGCTTTTTAGTTTGTTTCTCACTCTATAATGAAAGAAGGGTACTTGGCTTACCAGTTTATTTGCTTATCCCCTCACTTTCAATGGTTGGGCAGATTTTTATATGTTTAAGGCCTACTTGCATATTTCTCCTTGAATGAGAAACTATTTTAAGTTGCACTCAACTTTAAATAATATCTATTGATCCCTTATGAGAGATGAGGAAAGAAGAGTGTTTGGGATTTTTCATCTTATTTTGATGTGTGATTTTTGCTAGTTTTTCCACAATGTTTCCAAAGTATACTCAGCTCATGTATATTAGATGTTTCTGTTACTTTTATCTTTGTAATTTTTTTTGCTTGCATTTGTTTCTTGAGTTCCTTTATCTTGTTTTTCATTCCCTTATGATGTTTTATCTAATTTTTGAATCTTGTAATTTTTCTTTCAATTTTTTTAAGGAGACAACATGTTATTTATATATGTCTGTGTGTGCATTTGAGTCCTCATATAACCATTTCTGTGACCTATTCTTCGGTTTCCTTTATTATTTATTATTCATATAAATTTTTTTGGTTCTTTTCCTTTTTTCTTTTTTTAAAATTTTGTACTTTTTGTGTGGAGTTTCCATCTCTGATCTTTGTATATCACCAGTCATTTACTGAAGAATAGTGTAGGGTGTGAGTTGAGATAATAGTCAGCAATTTTTAATCTATTTGTGATATTGAATGATTTCTCACTGAAGTTATTTCCTTTGCTTTCAGGAAAAGTTTTCTTTTATTGTTTGGTGCTCCAAAACTCAATATGCCATGAAGGCAAAGTCCTTTAAGTCACAGGCTATCACCATTGTGAACTGGTGGGTCAGCATCTTTCCTCCACTCTACTTGATCTCTAGCAGTTCCCTTGGCTAGGTGGGCTTAGTCATGGACAGCTAGAAATGGCATGTCATCCCAATATTTATAGCAGTGCTATTTACAATAGCCAAAGTATGGAAAGAGCCCAAACATTCACTGACTGATGAATGGATAAAGAAGATGTGGTATATATATATACAATGGAGTATTACTTGGCAATCAAAAAGAATGAAATCTTGCCATTTGCAACAACATGGATGGAACTATAGCGTATTATCCTAAGCAAAATTAGTCAGTTAGAGAAAGAAAATATCATATGACTCCACTCATATTTGGAATTTAAGATACAAAACAGATGAACATAAGGGAAGGGAAGCAAAATAATATAAAAACAAGGAGGGGGACAAAATGTAAGAGACTCTTAAATACAGAGAACAAACTGAGGTTTGGGTTGGAGAGATGGGCTAAATGGGCAAGGGGCATCAGAGAGGACACCTGTTGGGATGAGCACTGAGTGTTATACATAGGGGATGAATCACTGGATTCTATTCATGAAATCATTATTGCACTTATGTGCTAACTAACTTGGATGTAAATTAAAAAAAAAAAGGCATGTCATCATGCTAATCCTGCCCTTCTATTACTGTGTTTCTATAGTCTCAAACTGGGTCTTTACAGGGGATATCCCCCTTTGATCCTGTATCTCTCCATGCCCCACATCTTAATACTCTAATCAAAAGATGTGTGGACAGGAATTTCAGATTGTGTCCCTTTTAGGGAAAATTATTTAACAGGGTGCCTGGCTGGCTCAGTCAATAGAGTATATGACTCTTGATCTCAGGATTGTGAGTTCGAGCCCCATGTTGGGTGTAGAGATTACTTAAAAACAAGATCTTAAAAAAATATTATTTACCACTGAGATGTGTACAGGCTTTCACTCCCCCCACCTCCTTTTAAAATTTGGTCAAGATTTCATTGTATTTCCTTATTTGTTTAAAAATTTCTTAATGTTTATTTATTTTTGAGAGAGAGAGACAGAGCATGAGTCCGGGAAGGGCAGAGATAGAGAGGGAGACATAAAATCTGAAGCAGGTTCCAGGCTCTGAGATGTCAGCACAGAGCCTGATGTGAGACTCAAACCCATGAACCATGAGATCATGACCTGAGCCAAAGTCCAACACTTAACTGACTGAGCCACCCAGGTGCCCCTGTATTCCTTTATTTGTAATTTGGCGTAATGACAAGTTTCCTTGAGTATAGTGGTTCTAACTTTAATCTTTTATTAGTTTTGATGCACAAAAGTGACTTAAACATGCATTTACTGTACCATATAGTATAAGAAAGCCTAGGGGATGGTAGGATGATGATGATGATTCTCTTAGAGATCCATGTAAGGTATAGAGATAAGGAAGCATTGCTTCCTTCTTTTATGAGTGTGCGTGCGTGTGTGTGTGTGTGTGTGTGTGTGAAGATGTAAAGAGGATTGTTTGAGTTAAATTTGGAATGATTAGCAAGTTATTTGTTGAGTGGCTATTGGGGAGGAGCACTACAGGCAAAGGGAGCAGAGTGAGTAAAAGTTTAGGGATATGAAACAGTATGATCTATTCAGAGAACTTCAAATTCTTTAGCATGGATGGGAGAACAGGAAGGAGGTGGGTCAAAGAGAAGGAGAAAGCTAGAGACATAGGACAGACCAAATTGCCTCAAATCATTCAGTGGAACCTGAACTTTATTGTGTCAAAATAAAGCTTCATTGAGGGTTTCAAACTGGGAGTTAGTGTAATTTTATTTTATTATTAAGAAGTTTTTTAGAAGTTTTAAATTTATTTTAAGTAATCTCTACTCCCCATGTGGGGATATGGGGCTCAAACCCAGTACCCCAAGATCAAGAGTTGCATGGTCCTCCAGCTGAGCCAGCCAGGTGCCCCAACATTATCTTATTTTATGTCGGAGAAATCACTTTGGGAATAGTTTGAAGGACGAATTGGAGATTGTGAAAAACTGGAAGAAGGGAGACCAGTTAGGATATTATTACAAAGTCTAAATAAGTCTAATGAGGGTCTGAACTAAGGAAGAAATAATGGGAATGGAGAGGAAATGGATAATATGAGAGGAGCTAAGGAGATAGAAACAATATGACTTTTTTACTAATCTGTTGTGGAGAGGCAGAGGGAAAGAAAATGTTCTAGGACAATGTTCATGGTGCTGGGTTTGGTGCCCAGCTGTGGTAATCTAGATCAGAACTAAAGATGGTGGCAACAGATATGGGGGGAAAATCATAAGTTCAGTTTTGAGGTGCCTGTGAGATGGCCCAGTGGTAAATGAATTTGGGAGCTCTGAAGCTCAGGTGAGAGATTTGACATAGGTTCTCAGGTTCTAAGTAGAAATGAAACTAGGAAGAGATTACTCAGAGACAACAATGTAAGATGAGCAATGAATAGGATGTCAGAGGTTGAACCTAGGGTAACACCCCTCCTTAACAGCAGGTAGTAGATAAGCCAATAGAGGATATTGGGAAAGAATGCCAGAAGGTTAGAAAGTGGTGTTTTAAAACAAGAGGAGAAAGTCTTTTATAGAGAGAATACTTGGCATGTGGGATGAGAAATAGTTAAGTAAGGTTAGTAGATACATAGCCAGAATTCCAGAGAAAATTATTTTTAAAAATGTTTATTTATTTATTTATTTTTGAGAGAGGGGAAGAGAGAGAAAGAGAGAGAATGAACGTGTAAGCAGTGGCGGGGTAGGGAGAGAGGGAGAGAGAATCCCAAGCAGGCTCCGCACTGTCAGTGCAAAGCCCAACTTGGGGCTCAATCCCACAAACTGTGAGATCATGACTGGAGCCAAAATACAGGGTCAGATGCTTAACTGACTGAGCCACCTAGGAGCCCCATTTGAGAAAAGAAAATTCAAAAGTAGTGGTAAAATAGTGAACTTAGATGGTTACGTTGAAAGATTCTGGCACAGACATTGAAAAGCTTTCTTCAAGGAATATGGAAGAATAGAAATCAGGAGACAGACAAGAAGCTGAAGTTTTTAAAATAGTTATATAATATTAGTTTTCCTAAGTGTATTAATAGATACATAGAAAAATGAATATAGTGTTTCCAGAGACTTTGGTCTGTCTTTATTCTGATAAGCAGGCTCTTATTTATTTCTAGCTAATAAGGGAACAAAGAAGAAATGGGGATTTTTTGGCTTCAAATTGTGGTTGACAAGAATTTTACTTTCTTCACCATTTTCTTTTTGTTCTTTGCTTTTCAAAAATAATATAACTTAGGAGAATTCATATGCATTTGAGCTGTCTTATAATATTATGGAGTGGACCCAATCCACAGGCCCATTGGACTTATAGCAACAAAAGCCACTGTCACTTTCAAGGTGCATATGAAGGGGATGTTACTTCTGCCCTTATTGTTTAAACTTGATGCCTTATAGCTGAAGGTTTTTCTTGTTCTGGGTGATCCAATGAAATCTTCTCTGAGGTCTCACATATTAGATTATATTCTTAGATTTCAATTGGACTAATTTAGTTCTTTTTTTTATATAATATGTAGGCAACCTTCATGCTGATCTTGTATGAAATGGGATTTCATAGTGTTTCAGTTCTTTTATAATTTTTATATGTTACAAAATGTCCTTAAGTTGAAAAACATTGCTATATAGAATAACCATGGGGCATTTCTGTCCTTTCTCCTTATCTGCAATTTTGAAAATGTGTGTCATTGTGAAATATAGGGTGAGCTTGTAGTGTGAACTGGCATTTTATAAAATAACATGAAAGGGGTGTTGTCAGAAGACGGATAATGAGGTCTTCACATAAAATTCTGATATGTAGTGTTATTTTTCAGTTAAGTCAGAAATTGAATTATATCTTTTGCTTTCTTTATTTTGGAGGGAAAGTAGACTTGACTAGCCATTCATAATAAAAGGGGCATAGTGTAGGACATAAATGTAAGTAGGGTGTTGTTTTCCTTTGTTTTATATCATATATTGAGGTAAGCTTTTGGATTTTTAAAAACCATTTTTGTAGCCCTCATCTAGATTATATGTGTGGGAAAGTTTTGGTTACTAAGGCGAGAGTAAGCAGTTGTTTCAATTTAATTTAATTTTGTTTGGATACTCTCATAAAGAATCCATAAAGCTCATGTTTTGGGGGGAGGGACTAAATTTGATCCTTTTTCAAAGAGTGCCAATAAGATTAGTATCCAGAGGTTTAATAAAGAGAACTTCAAATGCTTAAAGTTTGAATTACAACATGCTAAAAAAACTCACTTTTTATTATAAAATATAAGTTGTTTTGTTCTGTTGAAACCTAGAGTTCTTGGAAACTAAGGAAGTACAAAGTGCAGACTCTTGAAGACCCCAAATGTAGTGCATTTAACAATTGTAGACCTAATCCTGGAGCATACCTTTTATGTACCACTCTGGAATTTATTTCAAAGGTCTCCTTTATGAAGCTGTTGTGCATTCGGATTTTTTTTTTTTTTTACAAATAGTTTATTGTCAAATTAGTTTCTACATAACACTCAGTGCTCATCCCCAAAGTGCCCTCCTTCATGCCCCTCCCCCCCTCCCCCCCACATCCATCAGTCCTCAGTTTTTGTCAGCATTCAAGAGTCTCTCATGGTTTGCCTCTCTCCCTTTCCCCCACCATTTCCGCCCTTCTTCTCCCCCTTGGTCCTCCGTCAAGTTCCTCCTAATCCTCCGATACGTGCAAACATATGGTATTTGTCCTTCTCTGCCTGACTTATTTCGCTCAGCATAACACCCTCAAGGTCCATCCATGTTGCTACACATGGCCAGATTTCATTCGGATTTTTAAAAATTTATTTATTTATTTTGAGAGAGAGAGAGAGAGAGAAATAGCATGAGTGAGTGCAGGAGAGGGGCAGAGAGAGGAGACAGCACGAATCCCAAGCAGGTTCCATGCTGACAGGATGGAGCCCAACTCAGGGCTTGATCTCACCAACCATGAGATCATGACCTGAGCCAAAATCAAGAGTCGGATGCTTAACTGATTGAGCCACCTAGGTGCCCCAGAATTTTTTAACGGAATATTTAGGCATATTGCTTTTCTAATTAATGCATATGTAGGAAATATGCCATAAAATTAGAAGTCAAGAGATATAATAAAATGAGGGACCAGAGGAATGCTTTATTTTAAACTCTTTTGTTATGGGAACAAAGAGTGAAGGGATTTTTGAATAATAATTAAAGCTCTCTATAGGTGAAAGAGTTTGGTTATCCTAAATGGAGACAAGTAGATTCTGATCTCCTTCTGGAAAGAGGATAATAATGACAACTAATATTTGTTGAGCCCTTGTTAGGTGTTAGAGATATTGGCTAAGTTATGGCTTTTATATTAATTTTCTTATTTAATCTTCAAGATCTCTTTGAGGATGGTACTCTTATTATTCTCATTTTACAGATGAGGAAACTGATATTCAGGGAGGTTCGGTATCTTGTCTAAAGTCACCATTAAGCAGGGAGCAGAGCTTAGATTCTCATACAGGCAGTCTGGCTTCAAAGCCACTGCTCTTAATTGCTGAGATCCAATAGTGAGGATGTGCAGGAGAATTTAAGAATCCTGTAGCAGACAATGGGGAGGCAGCAGGATGTCTCACACTGGCTGCTGCATGTTACCATGCTGAGAGGCTAAGTGAAGCTGAAACCTAGCCTTTCTGCTGCTGAGCAAACTGTGGGCCTTCTCACTAACAGCTGCAGAGCTGTGTCTATGCAGAGGGTGGCAGCTTTTTCTAATTCATTTTCCCAGAAGAGGATATTTTCTAATTTACTAAAAGGCAAACTGTAGTCCTCCTCTGAGCATCATTGCATATATTTCCATTCATTCCCAACAGTCCTTTGACTCTGACTTGCTTCTTCCTAGTCTGCTTGTTTGCTTGGTGGTCACGTTCCATCCACCTTTGTGCTGACAACTCTAAAATTTATATTTTCATCCCAGATTTTTCTCCTAAATGTTGCTCTTGTATATCTGTTTACTCAACATATTCACTTGGATGTTAATATGCATCTCAAATTAATCATGTCCCAAAATGGACTCTTTGTTTTCCTTTTCCTCCTGCTGTTGCACCCACCATAGTCAATGGCAACTCCAGCCTTCCAGTTGCTGCAGACCAGAATACTTAAAGATATCTTGAATTCGCTTTTTTCTGTGTCCAGTCTGTCAGGAATTCCTGTGGGCTCAGCTGACAAAATATATCTACACACTGATCACTTCAGTCCATTTCCACCGGCACCATCCAGGGCTAAGCCATTATTCTCTCTCATCTAGATTACTACAGGAGCCTCCAAATAGTGTCGCTGCTGCTGCTCTTGCCCTCCATACTTCATTTTATTGGTTAGAGTGATCCTTCCAAAATATAAACCAGATCATGTTTCTCTAGCGCTCCTGCCATACTTTCCATGTGCTCAACATGACCTTCAGCCACCTGCCTTCAGCTCTGTTACCTTTCTGATCTCTCTGATATGCTCTTCGTAGCTCATTCTATCCCACTTACCCTGGCTTCCTTGATGTTCGGCAAACGTACCAACATTCTCCTGTCTCAAGCTTCTTGCTCTGTTACCTCTGCCTGGAAAGCTCTGCTTCCAGGTGTCTGCTTGGCTGATTTCCTCCTCATTTCAACTCTGCTCAAATGTTTTTCTCAATGAAGCTAATCTTCATCATATTTGAATATTGCTATTTACTTCTAGTGTTTCTACCTCTGAATCCTGCTTACTTACTGTTCTACTGTTTTTCATAGTTCATGTCATTTTCTAATGTACTCACAATTTTCTTTTTTAAAATATTTATTGTTTATGGTCTCCCCCTACCCTTTGACTGGTATAAAGTAGAAACTCAATAAATATAAGTTGAATGAATAAATGAATGATGGCCTGTAGTCTAGGGGTGCTTCTGATCTCACACTATTGCTGTTTTAGCTGATGAAAAGGCTAGGTGGAAGAGCTTACACTGATTATTGATGTCCAAATAAGTGCATGGAAGGTATTTGTAATATGTAGGAAGAACATCTATAAAAGAAAGAAACACAGCTATTTCCCCATCATATATATTAGGCAATTGCCTTATTTTATTGACTCTCTGATAAGCCTGAGATCCTTTGTTTACCAAGTAACTAAAAGATGTGTGTATTTCTTTCTTGGTGGGTTAAATAATCCAGAAATGATGGCATTGGAACCATGGAGGTGGGATAGGGGTAGGGAGGGAGGTGGACTTGGGAAGCAGGTGTGTATAGAGACTTGTTTCACTCTAGCCAAGATAGTTGTATAAAATCAACTGATAATATTGAGCAGCAAATCTCTCATATCCCTTTTCCTTTTTTAACTTAAACCTGTTTATTTTGATTTAGATTTTTTTTGTCACATAATATTTGGTTCCACTCCTTCACATTATTCCTAACTACGTTATGCTAATCCTTTTGAAAGGGGAGGTGCTGATAAGGGAGATTGAGGCTTACAAAGATTTGCTATGCACTCAAGATAAATTTTTAATGACAAAATAATGTTCTCTTTTATGACATTATTTCAGGAGTAGGAAACCTTTCACTAGTTGCTCATCATTTTTTTCTGATATTTCGGAAATATAGAGTATTAGATAAGATTAACATTTGTGATGATGGTTGTGATAGGCACCTACTAAAAATTTTCTCCTTTATATTTCACTAAATAGAGTTTTACTAAATGAAATCACATAAGTCCAAAGATACTTTTGTTAGGAGACTTGTTGACATTATCAAAACACTTTAAGCTTGAGGAAAAGAAACTTATTCCCAGATAAAACCATCAAAGGTGTGTGTGTGTGTGTGTGTGTGTGTGTGTGTGTTAGTGTTATGACAATAATCAGGGCATAGAAAAAAACCATGTGAATAGATACTAAGGATTGTAATTATCCAGAGAAAAATCACTTGGGAAAAGATCAGTCATTAATAAATAATGTAAGTATAGGTGCCTAGAAAAACACAAATTAAATACAATATCATAGATAGCAATAAATCATGAATTAAATGTTTTTATTGTGTTTTTTGGGTATTATTTATTTATTTACTTTCTCACAAATTTAATGTTAGATGTTCACAAATAATTTTAATAAAAAGAGTAGAGAAATATACATATAGTGAATTTTTACCCTTGCATGAAAACCTATAAACTTAAGAATAATAGAGCATTTAGATGAGGGGAAAAAAGAGAAGAAAAGACAAGTGGTATTGTTGCATAAGCTTATAGTGTCAATAATTTTCCTGCTACAGATTAAAAAACTGTTACAGTAACATAGTGGGATGATACATTTTGAAAACTTCAACTAGTCTGCTCTTAAAAGTAGAACAACTGATTTTTTACCCTACCTTTGGGTCATCTGCAACTTTTTTTTTGATGTTTTATTTATTTCTGAGAGAGAGAGAGAGAGACAGCGTGAGGAGGGGAGGGTCAGAGAGAGAGGGAGATATAGAATCTGAAACAGGCTCCAGGCTCTGTCCAGCTGTCAGCACAGAGCCCAATGTGGGGCTCAAACCCACGAACCATGAGACATGACCAACGGAGCCACCCAGGCCCCCCCCGGGTCAGCTGCATCTTAAAAGATTGAGGAAACAATGAAAGAAACAAATTTGAATAATAAGGAAGAACTTAGTGATAGGGAATGCTAGAAAGTTTGGGCAAGCCTGTTTTTAATATTTGTAGTGAGCAGAGTGAAGGTATGGTATATACGTATATATATGAAGGTATATATGAATTATATATATTTTGAAAAAGTATATCCCTTGGGATGAGCACTGGGTGTTATGTGGAAACTAATTTGACAATAAGCTATTTGTAAAAAAAAAAAAAAAGAAAAAGTATATCCCTTAATTCTAATATGGTCTACAATGTGATCATAGAACCTGGGAGTCACTAAGAAATAATAGACCAGTCAGAAAGCAGAAGAAGGCAAAATATCCTTATTTTCAAAATAGATAAAAAGGTAGCCTCTAAAATTACACTGGACATCTAGGCATCAAACTGTAGGAAACTGAAGAATTAAAATGTAAATAAATGGCTGTAATTACTAGCATTCAGCATGGATTCTCTAGGAGTGAGTAATGTCAAACTAGATTTTTTAAGTTGAATTTAAAAAATATGTTTATTTATTTTTGAGAGAGAGAAAGTGTCGTGGGGGGGCAGAAGGAGGAGACGGAGGGTCTGAAGTGGGTTCTGCACTGTCAGTAGTGAGCCTGGTGCTAGGCTCAAATTCATGAACTGCAAGATCATGACCTGAGCCAAAGTTAGACACTTAACTGACTAAACCATCCAGGCACCCCTTAAATTGAATCCTTAAATAGGAAGGAAAGGGTATCTTTTTTTCAGTAAAGCATTGAAAGAAATCCTCACATATTTTGTTGACAAGATGGAAAAGTGGATTATTTCACACAAAAGTGATAATAGTTTTTAAAAAATCATATCTACAGTGTTTTTTACTTGATTGTCAAATGTAGAAAGAGATTGCTAGTGGTATCAAAATAATTTTCCATGCCTGGCTCTTACTTGTTCATTGATTTAATTGGAGACTACAGAATTCACACAGTCACATTCAATTAATGGAATAAATAGAAAACTGGGAGGAGGTATTAATGTTGGATTCTCTAATAGCAATATTTGACTCATGAGAATAAAAGTCCAGATTCTGCAGGACGAAATGTTAGGAGGACAAAATAAAACTCTGCATGTAGGGGCAAATAAAAATTAATTGTCCAAATATATGATGGGGAAACTTGAGTTTATAGTAATCCTTGTAAAAAAGTAATTGAGCACTTTAGTCGAAAAGCAAGTACAAAATTAGATTTATTAGGTAAGTATGATGACTCTGTCATGGAATTTAATAATCTTAAAGGAGAGTAAGCTGTTATCTTACAAACTGTTACAGGGTTTAGAGGGAGGGAGGCAAACCATGAGAGACTCTTGAATGCCGAGAACAAACTGAGGGCTGATGGGGGTAGGGACCAGGGGAAGGGGGGTGATGGGCATGGAGGAGGACACTTGTGGGGATGAGCACTGGGTGTTATATGGAAATCAACTTGACAATAAACTATTTAAAAAAATTAATTATTTGGTGTGAGGGCCTTTTCCATATGAACCATGCTATAGATGATTAGGTTTTCAAGCCATCCTACAAGACCATGTTAACTTATGTAGGATTACAGCTTTAGTATGAGGAGCCTGAACTTCAGAATTTGGAGACAGGGGATCATGTGTCAAAGTAGGAAGAAGTATGTGGAAACTTTTTTCTTTAATGTTTATGAGGGAATGGCCACCCTAAGGCAAATTTTGTAAATGGGTCAAGTTTTCCACTGATCTCCCTGTGCATCTGTCTGATCTAACATTCCTCTGTTGCCAGGATATGACTGGAGTACAATGTGGTATGTGTTATAATATGCATATGGGTGTCAGATGGAGAGGAATGAGCTAGTTCATATTAATGTGTGCTTGAATATGTATACCCCATGACATCTGAGTCAGCTGCATTTAAAAATGGAATGCTTGTTAAACTAAATGAATTTAAAATTGATATAAATTCCATTTCAAGCAAGGAATAAAGTGGAATAAAGGGAATTCAGACATTGTGGATAAGATAGTGTGAGGAGAAGGGAAGGGTCTACATGTGGGTGCATTTGGTCCACCTTAAGGATTCTCCCTGGCATTATTTGTTTTCCAACTTTTGATTCTGAAAACTGGGAGTTTCATCTAGTTTTTTGGTCTCCAGACCTTTACCTTTCTACTTTATGAAACAGTCTCTATTGGAGAGAAGTAAAAAAGTGGCAGATTTCAATTCAACATAGGGAAGAACTTTTTAAAAGTAATCACTAGAATCTAATGGGATAGTGAACCTCTCATTGTTTCTGTTCATCCAAGTCCAGTACATTGTTGAAATGAAGGATGTTATAGGAGTTAGTCTTGAGTTGTTTGGGAAGTACTCCCTAAACTCTTAAGATTTTTATGGATTATAAAATGCAAATACCCCAGATTATAATACCCACCACCTAGTAGGATTTTTGTTGTGATTCACATTGTGGTATTACTAGAAGAAGTTGGTAACAATTTGTCAGACTTTGACCTTGCTTTGACTTCATTTGCAAAGTTCTGCAGTTTTCTGCCTTTCATTTCCCTGATCCCCAATCAATCAGAATTACTGAACAGGACAGATACAAAAGATCAAAAAGAGTTGTATAAGAAACATCATTTATTCAAAGAAGAATAATTACATGTAGCCAAGGTTCTTCAAGGACTTGTTGGTTTATTATTTTATAATTTTGCCATGAAAAAATTGAACTTCTCAACAACTTTCTTTACTTAATGTGTATTAAAGACATGATCACAGTTTTAGAAGATACTTTGGATGAATTAGGTTTGTCTTTTATTTCCCTGCTGAAAAACATTCTTTTATCAGGATTATATATGATATGGATAATTTTTGTTCTTAATTTTTAATTTTCCTTGCCTCCAATTTCTGGTGCTTAATGTAGCTTTGAAAATCCATTGTGAATTCTGCAGTGCAAGGATGGATATGTGAAAGTTCACTTAGATCTTATTTGAATTGACAACATTCCTTTACTTTTTGTCCCTGATATGAAAGAACAAAGCAATGTCAGTAATCTTGATTTGTTTTATATGTAGGATAGTACCTGTCATGAGAGGGGTAATAAATGAACTCTTTTGTGAGCACTCATTTGATAGAACCCTATGGTTATGGAGACTGAAGGACATATTTTATTGCTTATGTATTGTTTCTGGGCTATGCAGAAAGGTCACCATGAGACTATCCTATTTGCCAATTCTCTGTTAGAGGGAATCAGAGTGGTAGGTGGAATGATGGGAAAAACCCAAGCCCCAAACCAAAACCAAGCCAAACCAAAACAAAACATTTTAGTCCTAGAAATGCATTTGAAAGAAACAATTTGGCAATAGTGATGGAGCCTTTCTTGAAACATGACTTCTATATTTCATATGAGCAGCTGAGAAAAGAGATTGTGTTTCTACTTTTAGAAAGGAAATAAAACCAGTGAAAAGGAGAGAGAAACAAGATAGTAAAGGCCTAAATCGTAGGGCTTTGTATCTTTACATATATGTTTTTTTTTTAACTCACAATTTAAAGAAATTTTTTTGAATGTTTATTTATTTTTGAGAGAGAGAGAGAGACGGAACACGCGAGGGAGGGGCAGAGTGAGAGGAAGACACAGAATCTGAAGCAGGCTCCAGGCTCTGAGTTGTCAGCACAGAGCCCAATGTGGTGCTTGAACTCATAAACTTCAAGATCATGACCTGGACTGAAGTCCGATGCTTAACTGACTGAGCCACCCAGGCACTCCTAAACCCATGATTTTTTAATCAAGTGTTTAATTTTAATTCCAGTATAGTTAACATACAGTGTTATATTAGTTTCAGATATACAATATGGTGATTCAGGAATTCTATATATTAGTGCTCATCATATTTCACCCAGCTTCTCATCTGTAATATGCTGTACTTTTTTTTTTTTTAAATGTTTTATTTATTTCTAGGAGAGAGAGACAGCGTGAGCAGGGGAGGGTCAGAGAGAGAGGGAGTCACAGACTGAAACAGGCTCCAGGCTCCGAGCTGGCAGTCAGCACAGAGCCCGACGCGGGGCTCGAACCCACGAACTGCGAGATCATGACCGAAGCGAAAGTCGGAAAGTCGGACGCTTAACCGACTAAGCCACCCAGGCGCCCCTGTAATATGCTGTACTTTAAATGAATACTCTCATTGAAGCATATTACAGATTACTTTATATATATGTATTACAAATATGTATTATAAATATTAAATATATATTTAAATATGTTATATATATAATGTATGTATTATTTTAGAGAGGGAGGGAGAGAGAGAGCATGGGCAGGGAAGAGGGGCAGAGGGAGAGGGTTAGAGAATCTTAAGCAGGTTCCATGCTTAGCATGGAGCCTGATGAAAGGCTCCATTCCACAACACTGGGTTCATGACTTGAGCTGAAATCATGAGTCAGATGCTCAACCTACTGAGCCATCCAGATGTCCCTATATATTTTTATATCATAGAATAACAGTAATTTACACTTTCATTTGAAAGTGAAATTCATTTGAAAAGAAATTCAGGCAATATTTTTTCACTTAATATGTAATATTTTTTTCAAGGCAAAATGTCTTAAAAATTTTCTTTAAATATTTATTTACTTGTGAGAGAGAGAGAGAGTGACAGTGTGAGCAGGGGAGGAGCATAGAGAGAGAGAGACAGAGAATCTAAAACAAGCTCCAAGCTCTGAGCTGTTAGCACAAAGCTTGATGGGGCACTCGAACTCGGGAATGGTGAGACCATGACCTGAGCCAAAGCCAGACACTTAACCAATTAAGCCACCCAGGCATGCCGAGGCAAAATGTCTTTTAAAAAGTAAAGGAATTGTAGGTACTTTGTATAAGTGGCTTGTCATAAAGTTAAGGATAGACTGAAAACAAGATACACAATGACAGTCTGAAAGAGGCAAAGAGGCCCTGAGCAGGCTTTTGGGTTGTGTTCAATAGGAGAACTATCTAGAAATGGGTTTTACATAAAATTTTTATAAATATATAAATCCCAACATTTGTAGTACAGTTGACCCTTGAACAATACAAGGATTCAGAGCACTGACACTCCACGTTCCTGCATAGCTGAATATCAGTGTATAACTTTTTGTTTTATAAATGCGTGTATTTTTTAAATTTAAGCTTATTTATTTATTTTGTGAGAGGGAGTGAGAGTACAGGAAGGGCAGAGAGAGAGGGAGAGAAGTAATCCCAAACAGGCTCTGCACTGTCAGTATGGAGCCCAATGTGGGGCTTGAACTCACAAACCGTGAGATCATGACCTGAGCCAAAACCAAGTTGGATGCTTAACCTACTGAGCCACCCAGGCACCCTCAGCATATAAGTTTGTCCCTAAATAGCCTAATTAATGTTGACCAGAAGTCTTACCAATAATATAAACAGTCAATTAACACATATTTTGTATATGTATGTGTATATATATATATATATATATATACATACTCTGTACTTACAGTAAAGTAAGCCAGAGAAAAGATGTTAGTAAGAAAATCATAAAGAAGAGAAAATACTTTTATAGTGCTGTACTGAAAAAATCCACATATAAGTGAACCTACATAGTTCAAACCTGTGTTTTTCAACAGCCAGCCATAGTTTTTTGTAGATGAATAAATAATGTTTTATAGGGGCGACTGGGTGGCTCAGTCAGTTGGGTGGCCAGCTTCAACTCAGGTCACCATCTTGCGGTCCATGAGTTCAAGCCTCATGTCGGGCTCTGTGCTGACATCTCAGAGCCTAGAGCCTGCTTCAGATTCTGTGTCTCCCTCTCTCTCTGCCCTTCTCCCACTCAAGCTCTCTTTCTCTGTCTCAAAAATAAAATAAACATTAAAAAAATTTAAATGTATTATATAGCTGCATGAAAACAGGAGTAGGACACTTAAAAAATAAATTGTTTTTCCACCTCAAGTGGCTTATAATTTCCTTATGACTAGAAAATGTTTCAGTACTATACGCAAAGTGATTAGTATGTATTAGTGTTTTTAACACTCGTTAAGTCCAGTATAGTTAATGTTGGATAATGTAATTTATACTTAAGTGCTTTTGGAATTATTAGATTTGTCATAATTGGTTTCTTTGAGACTTCCAGCATAATTATCTTTATTTTTAGTATTAAACTTTGTTGAAGACATATGCAAGACACTTAAGTATTAGGAGTATATTTGATTATAAGCATAGTTGAAATTCATTATCTTGACTATGTACAAATTTCTATGTTAAAATACTGGGGTCAACCTTTGGTATTATTTTCAAGAATACTTTAAATATCCATTTTTATAGCAAGAGAATCATGGAGTGTAATCATGTAGCCTATCCTCTGAAGTGCAGTAATTTTTCTAGCTTTTATAGTGTTTGCCTCTATTAAAATATTATGTTATTAATCTAAGAATTAATCAAGATAAGAGTTAATGAGGATGATTTTTTAGTTACAGAATGGTTTCATGTGTATGTCTCTCTGCATGTGTATCAGGTGTACAGTGTGGAAAGGCCTTGGTAAAGCACTGTTTTTTTTTAAATTTAAATTTTAATTAACATACAGTGCAATATTGGTTTCAGGAGTAGATTTCAGTGATTCATCACACACACACACCAGTGCTCACCACAATACCCACAACACCCACCCACATATACCTACATTTACCCAATGCTCATCACAATACCCACCCACAACACCCAATGCTCATCACAAGTAGCCTTCTTAATACCCATCACCCACCTAGCCATCTCCTACCTACCTTCCTCCATCGACCCTCAGTTTGTTCATTGTTGTTAAGAGCCTCTTAAGGTTTGTTTCCCTCTCCTCTTTTCCCCTCCCCCTTCCCATATGTTCATCTGTTTTGTTTCTTAAATTCCACATATGAGTGGAATCATATGGTATTTATCTTTCTTTAACTTACTTCACTTAGCATAATACATTCTAGCTTCATCCATGTCATTGCAAATGGCAAGATTTCATTCTTTTTGACAGCTGAATAATATTCCATTATATATGTATATATATGATGAAATTATATATATGTATATATATATAAAGGCATATATCATAACATATTCAAATTAACAAATGCATAAAAAGTAGTACTTAAATCACTGAGCCCACAAATTGATATTAACTTATTCATAGTTTATTGAAGGTCCACAGAAATTATCCATAAGAAACGTGTGTGTATATATATATATGTATACACACATACACACACACACATACACACACATACATACTACCTCTTCTTTACCATTCATGAATGATAAGCATTTGGGTTCTCTCCATAGTTTGGCTATTGTTGATAAGCACTGATCTTTTCATCTACATATACACATGGAGAACATGATTATCTTTGGAATAAATACAATAATTTATTTTTTAATGTTTATTTATTTTTGAGAGATATAGAGCACGAGAGGAGATGGGAGGAGATGGCAGAGAGAGAGGGAGTATGACACAGAATCTGAAGCAGGCTCCAGGCTCTGAGCTGTCAGCACAGAGCCTGACATGGGGCTCAAACCCACAAACTGTGAATTCATGACCTGAGCTGAAGTTGGATGCTTAATCACCTGAGCCACCCAGGTTGCCCCTACAATAACACATTTATGGATCTAGAGGAAGGATCCACTAGAATGGGAGAGGTTGATGAGCAAAGAGATGCTGATTTTATGGAGATAGTCCAATGGGAGTTGAAAAAGTGTAGGAGGAGAATGGAAATAGACTCTCAGGGGAAGTATTTGGGGGGAACATGGACCCTTCCCTGAGATTCTAGTATCTGCTTAGGGGTTAGAGGCAAGGGTATAGAAGGGATTGATTCTGGATAAGAGAGACACCATGAAAATATGTACTCATACCTTCCTTCCTCCCACTCGCCTTCCTTTCTTTCCTTCCTCCATCCATTCCTCCTTATCTGCCTCTCTCCTTTTCTCCCTCCCTCCCTCTATCCTTCTTCCCTTCTTCTTTCTTTCCTTCCTTTAGTTATCTGTACTTCCATTGTCCATTCATAGAGTTCATTTGTCAATTAAAAAGAAAACAATTATCTACCCTTATATCTAAAATAATAAACTAAACTAAATGTATAAGCAGTCCTCTTTTATTCATGGGGAATATGTTCCAAGACCCCCAGTAGATGCCTGAAATCCCAGATAGTACCAAAACCTATATATACTATGCTTTTTACTATATATGTGTATTTGAGATGAAGTTTAACTTATAAATTAGGCACAGTAAGAGATTAATAACAATAATAATAAAATATAACAATTATAAGAATATACTATAATAAAAGTTATGTGGTCTCTCTCCTTTCCTTGAAATATCTAATTGTGCTCAGTCTTCATCTTTTTGGGAGATGGTAAAATTAGCCTATATGATGAGATGAAGTGAGTTGAATGACCTAGGCATTGTGATGTAGCCATTAGACTTCTATTCACTTTCTGATGATATGTCAGAAAGAGGATCGTCTGCTTTTGGACTGGACCATGATTGACTGTGGATAACTGAAGCCACAAAAAGTAAAACTGTAGATAAGGGGTGACTACTATTGTACTTCCTAATTATTCTTGTTTTAGTTTCCAGGGGTGCCATAGGGAATATCTGGATATTTTCTGGGGGCAGAATCCTATATTCTCTTAGCCTGCAAATAAAGGAAACTATAGAGGAAAATGGGTAATAGCTAAGTGGGAAGGTTTTTGATAGTAACACATGTTTATGTGGACTATAATTTTTTTTAACGGACTAAGTTACATACAGGTGATACATGTTTCTTACTGCTTAATTCTGTGGACCTTCAGTAAACACTTGACTGTGAATAAGTTAATACCAATTTGTGGACTTAGTGATTTGGGTAATAGTCTTTATGGCCAATTTGTTAGTTTGAATATGTTATTATAAGTGCCATATATGGTCTTTTGAGATACATGTGTGTTATTATGCAAAAATCTCACTGATTCTTAAGATTAATGTTAATGCCTTAAAGATGGCTTGCCATTGTTTTCTTATTTTGTTTTGCCCAAGTTTTGCCCTTCTCTCTTTATATAATAACTATGCCAATTTAAATTACTTATTTTCTGTACAGGAAAGTAAATTGTGTCCAACTTTCTTCTCTAATCAAAGCCTTTAAACAGTTCCCCAGATAGAGATGTATCGTATGTCTTCCAAAGTCCTACTTGCCTCCTCATCTGAGTCATCATTAACAAGAACAAGCAAAATATGAGTGCTGCCTGCCTCAGTGCTATGACTTCATGGAAGTCAAAGGACTTGCATGCTGTAAGATATGTCTCAGTTTGGCCATTCTTTTTTAATTTAGACTCTTGATCAAATGCAAACTCACCCTGGGTTATTATTTCAGTCATGAACATACTAACATTGATTAATTTATTGGAAGATCTAAGCCTAGATAGCATGACCTCCGAGAACAGATGGGGAATATCTCATTTCTCTGTTGGTGGACTTGGCGCCCTGGTGGTCTGAGAACTATGGCTGATATTGAGAAGAGGTGCTGAATACAGATCTCATGTACTCTATGATTTTCATTAGTGCTTCCCTTTAGAAAGTATTTTTCTTTATTAATAAGTATCTTTTTTTTTTTTTGTGAACAGGCAGCATGTCAGCTGAAACACCAATCACACTGAATATTGATCCTCAGGATCTGCAGGTCCAAACATTCACTGTAGAGAAGCTACTGGAGCCTCTCATAATCCAGGTATTAAGGCCATGGAAATAACAATGCGTACCTGCAGAAGACCTAAAAACATGGGAAAAGTAGATCATGAACCGAGGAAAGATTTGATTTTCATAGAATGAATATGTCATCTCAAATTGTCCTTTAAAGTGCTGTTAAAATATAAAAAAGTATATATTAGCATATATATATATATATATATATATATATATACTAATCTAAAAGATTCCCCCCTCCAGATTCCCTTTTAAAAGCAAGAGCCTTAAAAATATGTATATACAGCTTTCAAGTACCTTTATATAAATACTCTTGTTTTATAGTAATGAAACCTGTGTGAAGCAGGCAGCATGGTTAATCCATCCTTATCATAGATGAGGAAATTGAACCTAGAGAATTTCAATGACTTGTCCCAAAGCACATGGTGGCTCATTTGTCAAGTAGGAAATTATTTTTTAAATTAAAAATTTTTTAAATTTAAAAATACAAAAATGTATGAGAAAAGCCGCTATTTAAGAAATTCTTGATAAAGTCTTTCATGAAGTCAATAATCCTTTCATAATATACTTCATGATTCTCTGACTTATTTATTATGTAAGTCCAGATTTTATTTATTGGAGTTCTTAAAGCAGAGCTTAAAAAACTTATACAGTGCTGTAGATTTAAATTTTTTGTCCTTAACCCAAAATTTGTGAGGGAACTTCCCGGCGGGCTTATCATACATTATACCTTCTAAGACAACTTATCCCTTTTTCTTTTTTATTCAAGTATATTTAACATATAGTGTTTTATTAATTTCAGGTGTGCAATATGGTTCAACAGTTCTATACATTTCTCAGTAATAATCATGATAAGTGTACTCCTAATTTCCTTTATCTATTTCACCCATTTCTCCATGTCCCCTCTGGTAAACACCAGTTCTCTGACTTCAAGTGCCTGGTTTTTGTTTTTCGTTTTTTTTGGTTTGTCTGTCTTTTTTTGTTGTTCATTTGTTTCTTAAATTTCACATATACATGAAATAATATGGTATTTTCTTTCTTTGACTGACATACGTCACTTAACATTATGCCCTCTAGGTCCATTCATGTTGTTGCAAATGGCAATTTTTCATTCTTTTCTTAAATGACTGGGTAATATTCCAGTGTATATATACACTACATCTTTATCCATTCATTCATCGATGGACACTTGGGCTGTTTCCATAGTTTGGCTATTGCATATAATGTTGCAATAAACATAGGAGTGCATATATATAATTTTGAATTACTGTTCTTACATTTTTTTGTGTAAATATCCAATGGTAGAATTACTATATCATATGATGATCCTATTTTTAATGTTTTGAAGAGCCTCCATACTGTTTTCCACACTGGTTGCTGCAGTTTGCATTCCCACCAACAGTGCATGAGGGTTCCTTTTTCTTTACATTCTTGCCAATACTTATCATTTTATGTGTTTTTGATTTTAGCCATTCTGATGTCTTTTCAGGTTCTCCACTCACATTATAAGTGGATTATTGTTTTTCTTTTTTTTTTTTTTGGTGTTGTATTATAGAAGTTTTTTATATATTTTAAATGTTTATATATTTTAAATGTTTGTTTTTTGGGGGGTATGCATCTGCATGAGCAGGAGAGGGGCAAAAGGAGAGGGAGAGAGAGAATCACAAGCAGGCTCCACGCTGTCAGTGCAGAGCCCAGCACAAGGCTCAGTCTCACAAACTGTGGGATCATGACCTGATCTTACAGCAAGAGTTGGGCACTTAACCAACTGAGCTATCTAGACACCCTTCTTTATACATTTTAGATAGTAATCCTTTATTGGATATATAATTTGTTACCACCTGTATTTTTTTCTAGGAATTTTAAGGTTTCAGGTTTCACATTTAGGCCTTTAATCCATTTTGAGAGTATTTTTGTGTGTGGTATAAAAAAGCAATCCACTTTCATTCTTTTGCATGTAGCTGTCCACTTTTCTCAGCACCATTTGTTGATGAGATTGTCTTTCCCCCTTGTTGACCATTAATAAGTGTGGGTTTATCACTGGATTCTACTCTGTTCAATTGATCTAGGTGTTTTTGTGCCAGTACCAAACTGTTGTGATTGCTGCAGGTTTGTAGCGTATCTTGAAATCTGGGATTGTAATACCTCTAGTTTTGTTCTTTTTCAAGGTTTCTTGGGCTTTGGGGTCTTTTTTGGTTCTATACAAAATTTAAGATTATTCTACTTCTGTGAAATATGTTGTTGGGTTTTGATAGGGATTTCATTAAATCTATAGATTATTTTATGTAGTATTGCCATTTTAAGAATATTGAATCATCTAATCCATCTATCCATGGAATATCTTTTCACTCGTTTGGGTCATCTTGAATTTCATCAGTGTTTTATAATTTTTGGAGTTTTCTTTCTTTCACCTCCTTAAGTTTATTCCTAAATCTTTTTTTCTTTTTTGGTGTAATTTTAAGTTGGATTGTTAAATCATCCCTTTTTCCAAGGCTATAAAGCACTCAAAGGTTACTTGAGTGAGAAACTGCATTGATTTTACCTCTGATACTTCATTCATTCATTCATTCTTTCATTTCATTTTGAGTGAGAGAGAGAGAGAGAGAGGGAGGGCAGAGAGAGAGGGAGAGAGAATCTCAAGCAGGCTCCATTCTGTCAGCATAGAGCTGGATGCTGGGCTCCTTCTCACAAACTGTGACATCATGACCTGAGTCGAAAACAAGAGCCTGATGCTTAATCGACTGAGCCACCTGAGGCACCCCAAATCTGAAACTTTAAAAATGTTCTTCTTTTCTTCTTTGTGGGGTAGATGGTGGGGAGGGGAGTTACTCAGAATAGATTTGTACATGATTTTATTTAGCACACCCATAGAAGGTATCTGGGAACACAAAATATATACTTCATTAAAATCCCTATTTTAGCCACCTACTGAATTCTCTCATGTTAAAAAGAAACAAAAAATGTATTGTTTTTCTGATAAAGTTCACTGAAAAAAATGGAAAAGCAAAACAAAATAAAACAAAACAAAAAAAAGAGGTAAACAATATTTTGCTGTATTTACTTACAATACACTAAAATTATGGGTGATTTTTATTGTTCTTAGAGTTTTTTTATAATATTAAAGAACTTATATGTTTTATATAATTTACATCTCATATATATGAAGAATATATGTAAACAAGGTGGAAATAATACTGTATATGTAAGTTTTTACTTCACTTTCCTGTTTAAAATGATATTTTGATAATTTCCCCAATCTTTGTAAGCATGATTTCATAAAATAGCTGTTATCCATCATATTGCTGCATCAGTTTTCTTTATTTTATTTTTTAAAATTTAATTTATTTTTAAAATTTACATCCAAGTTAGCATATAGTGTAATAATTATTTCAAGAGTAGATTCCTTAATGTCCCTTACACATTTAGCCCATCCCCCCTCCCACAACCCCTCCAGTAACCCTCTGTGTGTTCTCTGTATTTAAGAGTCTCTTATGTTTTTGTCCCTCTCCCTGCTTTTATATTATTTCTGCTTCCCTTCCCTTATGTTTATCTGTTTTGTATCTTAAAGCCTTCATGTGAGTGAAGTCGTATGATCTTTGTCTTCTCTGACTGACTAATTTCACTTAGTAAAATACACTCTAGTTCCATCTACGTAGTTGCAAATTGCAAGATTTCATTCTTTTTGATTACCAAGTAATACTCCATTGTATATATATACCATACCACATCTTTATCCATTAATCTGTTGATGGACATTTTGGCTCTTTCCATACTTTGGCTATTGTTGATAGTGCTGCCATAAACATTGGGGTGCATGTGCCCCTTTTGAAACAGCACACCTGTATCCCTTGGATAAATACTTAGCAGTGCAATTGCTGGGTTGTAGGGTGGTTCTTTTTTTAAATTTTTTGAGGAGCCTTAATATGGTTTTCCAGAGTGGTTGCACCAGTTTGCATTCCCATCAACAGTGCAAAAGAGATCCTCTTTCTCTGCATCCTCAGCAACATCTGATGTTGCTTGAGTTGTTAATGTTAGCCATCCTGATGGGTGTGAGGTGGTATCTCATTGTGGTTTTGATTTATATGTCCCTGATGATGAGTGATGAACTTTTTTTTCATGTGTCTGTTAACCATCTGGATGTCTTCTTTGGAAAAGTGTCTATTTATGTCTTTTTCCCATTTCTTCACTGGATTATTATTATTTTTTTAAAATTTATTTCTAGGAGAGAGAGAGAGACAGCGTGAGCAGGGGAGGGTCAGAGAGAGAGGGAGTCACAGACTGAAACAGGCTCCAGGCTCTGAGCTGGCAGTCAGCACAGAGCCCGACGTGGGGCTCGAACCCACGAACTGCGAGATCATGACCTAAGCGAAAATCGGACGCTTAACTGACTAAGCCACCCAGGCGCCCCTGGATTATTTGTTTTTTGTGTGTTGAGATTGATAAATTCTTTATAGATTTTGGATACTAACCCTTTATCGATATGTCATTTGCAAGTATCTTCTCCCATTCTGTCGGTTGTCTTTTAGTTTTGCTGATTGTCTCCTTTGATGTGCAGAAGGTTTTTATTTTGATGAGGTCCCAATAGTTCATTTTTGCTTTTGTTTTCCTTGCCTCTGGAGTAAGAAGTTGCTGCGGCCAGTGTCAAAGAGGTTTTTGCCTGCTTTCTCCTCAAGGATTTTGATGGCTTCCTTACATTTAGGTCTTTCATCCATTTTGACTTTATTTTTGTGGATGGTATAAGAAAGTGGTCCAGATTTCTTCTTTTGCATGTCGCTGTCCACTTTTCCCAGCACCACTTGCTGAAGAGACTGTCTTTATTTCATTGGATATTCTGTCCTGCTTTGTCAAAGATTAGTTGGCCGTATGTTTGTGAGTCCATTTCTGGGTCCTCTATTCTGTTCCATTGATCTGAATGTCTGTTTTTGTGCTAGCACAATACTGTCTTGATGATGACAGCTTTGTAATATAGCTTGAAGTCTGGGATTGTGATGCCTCCTGCTTTGGTTTTCTTTTTCAAGATTGCTTTGTCTCTTTGGGGTCTTTTCTGGTTCCATACAAATTTTAGGATTGTTTGTTCTAGCTCGGTGAAGAATGCTGGTGTTATTTTGATAGCGGTTGCATTGAATACGTAGATTGCTTTGGGTAGTATTGACATTTTAACAATATTTATTCTTCCTATCCAGGAGCATGAAATCTTTTTCCTTTTTTTTTTTTTTTTTGGTGTGTGTGTCTTCTTCAATTTCTCTTATAAGCTTTCTATAGTTTTCAGTATATAGATTTTTCACCTCTTTGGTTAGATTTATTCCTAGGTATTTTATGGTTTTTGGTGCAATTGTAAATGGCATAAATTTCTTGATTTCTCTTTCTATTGCTTCATTGTTCATGTATAGGAATGCAACCAATTTCTGTGCATTGATTTTTCTATCCTGTGACTTTGCTGAATTCATGGATCAGTTCTAGCAGCTTTTTGATGGGATCTTTTGGGTTTTCTGTATAAAGTATCATGTCATCTGTGAAGAGTGAAAGTTTGACCTCCTCCTGGCTGATTTGGATGCCTTTTATTTCTTTGTGTTGTCTGATTGCTGAGGCTAGGACTTCCAATACTATGTTAAATAATAGTGGTGAGAATGGACATCCCTGTCCTGTTCCTGACTTTAGAAAAACTGAGAGATTTACCCATTGAGGATGATATTAGTATTGAGTCTTTCTTATATGGCTTTTATGATCTCGAGGTATGATCCTTCTATCCCTACTTTCTTAAGGGTTTTTATCAAGAAGGGATACTGTATTGTGTCAAATGCTTTCTCTGCATCTATTGAGAGGATGATATGGTTCTTGTCCTTTTTTTATTGATGCGATGAATCACATTGATGTTTTGTGGATATTGAACCAGCCCTGCATCCCAGGTATATCCCACTTGGTCGTGGTGAATAATTTTTTAAATGTATTGTTGGATCTGGTTGACTAGTATCTTGTTGAGGATTTTTGCATCCATGTTCATCAGGGAAATCGATCTATTGTTCTCCTTTTTAGTAGGGTCTCTGTCTGGTTTTGGAATCAAGGTAATGCTGGCTTCATAGAAAGATTTTGGAAGTGTTCCTTCCATTTCTATTTCTTGGAACTGCTTCAAGAAAATAGGTGTTAACTCTTCCTTAACTGTTTGGTAGAATTTTTCTGGAAAGCCATTTGGCCCTGGACTCTTGTTTTTTGGGAGGTTTTTGATTACTAATTCGATTTCTTTACTGGTTATTGGTCTGTTCAAATTTTCTATTTCTTCCTGCTTCAGTTTATATGTTTCTAGGAATTTGTGCATTTCTTCCAGATTGCCCATTTTATTGACGTATAATTGCTCATAATATTCTCTTCTTATTGTTTTTATTTCCGCTGTATTTGTTGTGATCTATCCTGTTTCGTTTTTGATTTTATTTATTAGGGTCCTTTCCTTTTTCTTTTTGATCTAACTGGCTAGTGGTTTATCCATTTTGTTAATTCTTTCAAAGAACCAGCTTCTGATTTTACTGATTTGTTCTACTGTTTTTTTTTGTTGTTGTTTCGATAGCATTGATTTCTGCTCTAATGTTTATTATTTCCTATCTTCTGCTATTTTTGTGTTTTATTTGCTGTTCTTTTTTTCAGCTCTTTAAGGTATAAGGTAGGTTTTGTATCTGGGACCATTCTCCCTTCCTTAGGAAGGCCTGGATTGCTATATACTTCCTTCTTATGATCGCCTTTGCTGTGTCTCAGAGGTTTGGGCTGTGGTGTTATCATTTTCAATGGCTTCTGTGTACTTTTTAATTTCTTCTTTAACTTCTTGGTTAGCCCATTCATTCTTTAGTAGGATGTTCTTTGGTCTCCAACTATTTGTTATCTTTCCAAATTTTTTCTTGTGGTTGATTTCAAGTTTCATAGTGTTGTGTTCTGAAAATATGCACAGTATGATCTTGATCTTTTTGTGCTTGTTGAGAGCTGATTTGTGTCCCAGTATGTGATCTCTTCTGGAGAATGTTCCATGTGCACTGGAGAAGAATGTATGTTCTGCTGATAAAATGTTCTGAATATAGCTGTTAAATCTATCTGGTCCAGTGTGTCATTCAAAGCCAATGTTTCCTTGTTGATATTCTGTTTAGATGATCTGTCCATTGATGTAAGTGGGGTGTTGAAGTCTCCTATTATGATTGTATTATTATCAATGAGTTTCTTTATGTTTGTGATGAGTTAATTTATGCATTTGGGTGTTCCATATTTGGAGCATAAATGTTTACAGTTGTTATGTCTTCTTGATTAGATCCCTTGATTACAATATAAATGCCCTTCTTCATCTCTTGTTAGTGTTTTTATTTTAAAGTCTAGATTGTCTGATATAAGTATGGCTACTCCAGCTTTCTTTTGGGGACCATTAGCATGATAGATGGTTCTCTATCCCCTTACTTTCAATCTGAAGGTGTCTTTAGGTCTAAAGTGGGTCCCTTGTAAACAGCATATAGATGGATCTTGTTTTCTTATCAATTCTCTTACCCTATGTGTTTTGATTGGAGCATTTAGTCCATTGACGTTTAGGGTATGTACTGAAAGATATGATTTTACTGCCATTATGTTTCTTGTAGAGTTGGAGTTTCTGGTGGTGTTCTCTGGTCGTTTCTAGTCTTTGTTGCTTTTGTTCTTTTTCTTCTTTCTTTCTTTTTTCTTTTCTTTTCTTTCATCTTTTCTCCCCTCAGAGAGTCCCCCTTAAAATTTCTTGTGAGGCTGGTTTAGTGGTCATGAACTCCTTTAGTTTTTGTTTGTCTGGGAAAATTTTTATATCTCCTTTTATTTTGAATGACAGCCTTGTTGGTTAGAGAATTCTTGGCTGCATACTGCATATTTTTCCAATTCAGCGCATTGAATATATCCTGCCACTCCTTTTTGGCCTGCCAAGTTTTTGCGGATAGGTCTGCTGCAAACCTGATCTGTCTTCCATTGTACGTTTTTTATTCCCTTGCTGCTTTCGTGATTCTTTCCTTGGCTGAGTATTTTGTGAATTTGACTATGATATGTCTTGTTGGTGGTCAGTTTTTGGTGAATGTGGGAGTCCTCTGTGCTTCCTGGATTTTGATGTTTGTTTCTTTCTCCAGGTTAGGAAAGTTTTCCACTATGATATGCTCACATAACCCTTCTACCCCTTTTTCTTTCTCTTCATCTTCTGGGACCCCTGTGATTCTTATGCTGTTTGTTATTAATGAGTCACTGATTTCTATAATTCTTAAATTGCGCTCTTTTGACTCTTTTTTTTTTTGCTTCATTATTCTCCATAATTTTGTCTTCTGTATCAACTGATTGACTGCTCTGCCACATCCATCCTTGCCGCTGTGGCATCCATTTGAGATTGCAGCTCAGATATAGTGTTTTTTTATTTCATCCTATTTTTTTATTCTTTTATTGCCATAGAGAGGGATTCTAATTTATTTTCAACCCCAGCTTGTATTCTTATTATTGTGATTCTAAATTCTGGTTCATACATTTTGCTTGTATCTGCATTGATTAAGTCCCTGGCTGTCATTTTTCCTGTCCTTACTTTTGGGGTGAATTCTTTTGTCATTTTTAGGGAAGAAAAAGAAATAATAAGGTAAAAAATAAAATTAAAAATAACATGCACACACACAAATCAAATAAATGATGCCAGATCCTAGGTTTGTTTTGGTCTGGTTATTGAAAGGAGCTTGCTAGATTAGAGAAAGAAAAGAAAAAAGAAGGAAAACATTTTAAAATTTGAGAAAATGAATACAGTGAAATAGAATAAATTGAAATGATGGACGTAGAATAGAATTTGAAAAGTTTACCAAAAAGTAAATAATTTAGTATAAAACAAATAAAAATGTTTTTATTAAAAATAGAAAATAAAAATAAATTTTTTATTTCTGTGTTCAAAAAACAGAAAAGAAATGAAAAAAAAGAAAATTGAATAGATGGACCAATGAACAGACTGAAATATGATTAAAATTACATCATTTTCCCCTAGAAGTCAAACTATGAAGCACTTTATAGTCCATAAACTAAGCAGGCAGAGATATTTGTGGGGTTCCTGAAGACCAAGGTTGGCCCAGCATTGAAATCGTGTTACCCAGCTACCAGTCTCTAGTATCAGAACTCTGTGCTCTTCCCGACTAGCAATCGCATGCCTGTCCTTTGTCTCTGGCTTCTGTCCACTCGCCACTTTTACACTGTGGCCAAGCCATCAACTTGCCAGGTGGTAGGTACCTCCCTCCTGTTATCTCAGACTTGGCTGTGTTTCCCCACCCCTCATTTCTGAAGGACTGGTTTTGACCCGCTCAGATCCTCTGGGAGAGGGTCTCACTGAGCAATGGCTGGATGCTGGCCATACCCAGGAATGCTCATGGAACTGCTGCTGTGCCCAGAGACTGTGGCTGGATGCCAGCTTGCCCCAGAAAAAGTTCACACGGTCATGTAGCAGCAGCTTTTCAGGGATTATGGAAAATCACAACACTCATCTGCCACCAGGCTTCACCCTTAATGTCCTTGTTCCAGCACCAGCAAATGTGGTTCTCTGGGGTCTGCTGTGACCGGGTGGCTGCACAGCCTCTACCAAATGTCCTTCCAGCGGTTGAACCACTTCTCTCCGTGTGCTCCAAGGACCTCCCAGACCCCACTCTGCTCCCGGGGATTTGCCCTTCCCACCAGAGCTCTGCTAGGAATTGATCTGCAGAGTTTCAGACTCTGCACTCCCTCTGTTTATAGAGTCTTAATGGAATTTAAACCCTGTACTTTCTCCTTTCTCCCTTTTTAGTTCAGTCCCTACAGCTGTTTCCACTTTTCCACTTTCTCTCCAGCTGCTTTTGGGTGGGGTGCTTTTCCCATACTCACCCCTCATCTCCTTCTCTCCACAGGCAAAAACAGCTCCCTGTCCTCCATGGCTTCTCTTTCCCCAAGTCCACCTCTTTGCGCAGTGTACCTACTGAGTTCTGTGGTTCAGATTGTTGTGTTAATCCTCACATCAGTTTTCTAGGTGTGCAGGATGGTTTATTGTTGATCTGGCTGTATTTCATGGACATGAGATGACAAAAACTTCCATGCTGTTCTGCCATCTTGGCTCCTCCCTACTAGTTTTCTTTAAAAGTTTATGTATTTATTTTGAGAGAGAGAGAGCATGCTCAAGCATGTGAGAGCATGAGCTGGGGAGGGGAGAGAGAAAGGGAGAGAGAGTAGAGAGGGAAGCCTACTTCCAAGTAGGCTTCATTCTGTCAGTGTGGAGCCTGATGTGGAGCTTGAACTCATGAACTGTGAGATCGTTACCTGAGCTGAGATCAAGAGTCAGACACTCAACTGACTGAGCCACCCAGGCTCCCCTGCACCATAATTTTTTAAACTAGACTCCCATTTTGGGACATTCAGGTTGTTTCTGCTTTTTTTTACTGTTAAAAGTAATGCTGTGCTAAATATCTTTGTATATAAATTTTGTCATCAGTTCAAATTTTCTCCCTAGGATTAGTTACTACATGTAAAAGTAAGTGAGCAAGACATGAGAATTGTTATGGTTTTTGGTGAAAATTTTAAAATGAGTTCTCACAAGTCATTTAAGATTTTGTTCCTCTGCAGTTACTAGATGTGAGTAGGGTAATGGTCTTCATTTAGTGACGATGGCTAGTACATTAATATGACTGCATAACCTTCATTTGTCTCATAAGAGTAGAACATTAGAGTTGGTCGCTTAAGACTTGGGACGCCTGGGTAGTTCAGTCGGTTAAGCATCTGCCTTCAGCACAGGTCATGATCTCACAGTATGTGGGGTCAAGCCCCAGATCAGGCTCTGTGCTGACAGCTCAGAGCCTTGAGCCTGCTTCGGATTCTGTGTCTTCTGTTCTTTCTGCCCCTCCCCTGTTCATGCTCTGTCTCTCTCTGTTTCTCAATAATAAATAAATGTTAAATTTTTTTTAATAAATGGCGCCTTGCTAGTTACAAAGGCTGCTGACATAGTGTTTATGAAAATATATAATATCATTATGAAGAAACTACTTTTTATATTCTAACTGAAACCAATAGATATTTTGCCTTAGTCAAGTACATTGATAAAGCAGTCAATAGGGAATATTTAAGTAAATTCACATTGAAGAGTATGCTGGTTACAGTTTATGTGTATTTCCTGGCATGTTTATAAACTATTATAATAATCTATAAACATTTAATTGGTGAAAATTAAATGGTGAAAATGACCTGTAATAATTTTATTTCATTGGAAAGAAATTTAACTCTTTAAAAAGTGTTATCATGCTTATTCCTTCACAGGGGTTTAAATATGATGCCTGGACTCAGACTTTTCATGGTTTACAAGTAGATGTGTCAGGGAAAGGGAAATTAGTATTTATTATATGCTAGATAGTTCTCAGTTATATGTAAGTGTAGTTGCTAATTTTATGTTCTTAAGATTGTTGTGAATGTTTTTGAACATGTTTCTTGATTTCTTAAAGGCAGTTTGGTATACCAGTTCACCAATATTCCAGTTAGAGAAAAGTTTCTAGACCTTAGCAAGATTCAAGTCAAATTAAATTAAAAAATATTAATAATTTATAGAATATTTACTATGTTCAGAAACTATTCTACAAAGAATAATTCTGGTGCAGCAAATTATTTGGACATACTCTTGAAATTCATTTTAATGGGATTATCCTTGTCAAAAATAAGTGCATTTCTGACTCAAAGAATTATTAAAATAACTGACCTTTGGTTGATGCACAGCCTTCTTGTATTTGTCACTTTGATCATGCATGTATCATGTATCAATACAAGAAAAATTTTCCTTAAATTGTATTTTAGGTACATTTTTTTTTCTAGAATAACATCATGCTGAATATCCCGTTGCATTCTTTGTTTTCCCATTTTATTATATTTTATTTTGTTTTATTTATTTATTTTAAAAATTTACATCTGAGTTAGTTAGCATATAGTGCAGTAATGATTTCAAGAGTAGATTCCAGTGATTTATCCACTACATATAACACCCAGTGCTCATGCCAATAAGGGTCCTCCTTAATGCCCCTTGCCTATTTAGCCCATTCCCCCACCCAAAACCCCTCTAGTAACCCTCAGTTTGTTCTCTGTATTTAAGAGTTTCTTACGTTTTGTCCTCCTCCCTGTTTTTATATTATTTTTGCTTCCCTTCCCTTATGTTCATCTGTTTTATATCTTAAATTCCACATATGGGTGAAGTCATATGGTATTTGTTTTTCTCTGACTAGTTTTGCTTAGCATAATACACTCTAGTTCCATTTATGTTGTTGCAAATGGCAAGATTTCATTCTTTTTGATTGTTGATCTATCTATCTATCATCATCATCATCTATATATCTATAGATATGTATCACAGCTTCTTTATCCATTTATCTGTTGATGGACATTTGGGCTCTTTCCCTGCTTTGGCAATTGATAGTGCTGCTATAAACATTGGGGTGCACGTGCCCCTTTGAAACAGCACACTTGTATCCCTTGGATAAATACCTAGTAGTGCAATTGCTGGGTTATAGGGTAGTTCTATCGTTGATCTTTTGAGGAACCTCCATACTGTTTTCCAGTGTGGCTGCACCAGTTTGCATTCCCACCAGCAGTGCAAAACAGATCCTCTTGCTCTACATCCTCGCTAACATCTGTTGTTGCCTGAGTTGTTAATGTTAGCCATTCTAACAGGTGTGATTTTGATTTGTATTTCCCTGATGATGAGTGATGTTGAGTCTTTTTTCATGTGTCTGTTAACCATCTGGATGTCTTCTTTGGAGAAATGTGTATTCATGTCTTTTGCCCATTTCTTCATTGGATTATTTTTATTTATTTATTTATTTATTTTTTTGCGTGTTGAGATTGATAAATTCTTTATAGATTTTGGATACTAACCCTTTATCTGATATGTCATTTGCAAATATCTTCTCCCATTCTGTCGGTTGTCTTTTATTTTTGCTAATTGTTTCCTTCGCTGTGCAGAAGGTTTTTATTTTGATGAGGTCCCAATAGTTCATTTTTGCTTTTGTTTCCCTTGCCTCCAGAGACACGTTAAGTAAGAAGTTGCGGCAGTTGAGATCAAAGAAGGTTTTGACTGCTTTCTCCTCTAGGATTTTGATGGCTTCCTGTCTTATGTTTAGGTCTTTCATCCACTTTGAGTTTATTTTGTGTATAGTATAAGAAAGTGGTCCAGGTTTATTCTTCTGCATGTCGCTGTCTAGTTTTCCCAACACCATTTGCTGAAGAGACTGTCTTTATTCCATTGAATATTCTTTCCTGCTTTATCAAAGATTAGTTGGCCATATGTTTGTGGGTCCATTTCTGGGTTCTCTATTCTGTTCCATTGATCTGAGTGTCTGGTTTTGTGCCAGTACCATACTGTTTTGATGATTACAGCTTTGTAAGACATCTTAAAGTCTGTAATTGTGATACTTCCAACTCTGGTTTTCTTTTTCAGAATTGCTTTGTCTCTTCGGGGTCTTTTCTGGTTCCATACAAATTTTAGGATTGTTTGTTCTAGCTCTGTGAAGAATATTGGTGTTATTTTGATAGAGATTGAATTGAATATGTAGATTGCTTTGGGTAGCATTGACTTTTTTTTTCAGAGAGTATTTAATTTGAAATAGTTACATTATTTAATATGTAATATTGTCGCTGATTATACTGGAAAACATTCCAAAAGAAGTTCATGATCTTTAAGCTCATAGTGCTACCAGATAAAGTTATCAATGTAGTAATCCCATTTTAAAAAATCCTCACTTTTACTCATTATTTATCTTTTTTTTAAAAATATTTTTATTTATTTCTAGGAGAGAGAGAGAGAGAGAGAGAGACAGCGTGAGCAGGGGAGGGTCAGAGAGAGAGGGAGATACAGACTCTGAAATAGGCTCCAGGCTCCGAGCTGGCAGTCAGCACAGAGCCCGACGCGGGTCTTGAACCCACTAACTGCGAGATCATGACCTAAGCGAAAGTCAGACGCTTAACCGACTAAGCCACCCAGGCGCCCCACTCATTATTTATCTTAATGTGAATATTCCTTTGCTTTCAAGGCTCCACAGAAATTACCTACCACCTCTGTATATAACTCAAAGTCAAAATTACATTTTAATTTTTGGAGTAATTGGTCATAGATACTATTATGTCACTCTGGCTTCTATTCATTTATTCATAAATCTTTATTCTGCTCTTTTTATAGTTAACCAAAATGTTCCCTACCAAACTTGATTTATCTTTAATCTTTTTTTTTTTTCTCTTGGGCACAGGTAAATCACTAGGTCATTTTGAAGGAATGTTCTGTCTGGGATATATTTCAATCATTTGCTTTCACTTTCTCTGTATTATAACTTACACAGTTGGATCCCTCTGTAATAAATTCCTCCAATGTATCAGAAATAATTTTTTTCTCAGCAATTACATTTTTATGATTGCAACTGTAGGCATCTGTACTTTATCACTTTCAAGATCCAAATTTGGCAATGCAGTGCAGAAAGTCTATTTATGCAGAATTCCGATTAAAAGAATTTACATCTGTGTGTCGTATACTCTTTGAAGGAGATAAAACTGCTAGATCATGCTATAGTCATTATATAACGGAATAGTCTATAATCTTATTTGCCCCAAAATATAATTTGCCATGTGTCAGATTTATGTTGAATGTGAACTAAAACAATTGAGTTACTCAAAATCTTTTAAGATAAAAACATTAGCAAACTTCATATAACGTGTTATATAAAGGTTTTTGTGGGGCAAAGGTTGAAATATATTTTATGATGTATATATATCCTATGTTTTCGTGAGGCAAATACAGAGTTAAAACAATAGTAATAAACATTATTTCTCTGGTTCTCATTCCTAATTCTTGTAGGACCTTCTCTTGGCCTTTTCTTGGCTTCTACTTACATAGTGTCTCTATTTCTGGAAGTCCCTTGGGGATGGTTTTATATAATCAATAATATTCATTGGGTCTAATTCAAGAATATCTGCCAGTTCTTTCATCAGTCAGCATAAGCTAGGTTTTGCTATGATAAGACAAATCCCAAATCTCTGAGGCTTAGTAAAAGTTCATTTCCTCCTCAAGCTACATGTCCATTATGAGTTAGCAGGATTCTCTACTTAGTACCAGCACCCAGGGACCCTGGCTTGATATCAATATTTACTTCCAATGTTGTAACAGGGAAAGAGAACATGATGAATCATGCAAAGTCTCTTAAAATGTCTACCGAGATAAGATATATGTTAGTTTCACTCATACTGCTTTTTTCTTTTTTTTTCTTTTTTTTTTTTTTTAAAACGTTTTATTCATTTCTAGGAGAGAGAGACAGCGTGAGCAGGGGAGGGTCAGAGAGAGAGGGAGTCACAGACTGAAACAGGCTCCAGGCTCTGAGCCGGCAGCCAGCACAGAGCCCGACGCTGGGCTCGAACCCACGAACCGCGAGATCATGACCTAAGCGAAAGTCGGACGCTCAACCGACTAAGCCACCCAGGCACCCCTGATACTGCTTTTTTCAAAGCAAGTGATGTGGTCAGTGTGGATACTTGATGTATGATTCTATCTTGTGCTCAGGAGAATGGGAATATTTTGAAAATCTCCAGTAACTGTTGTCTTCCAAATTGCTTTCTTCTTAGGGGTTCCTTTGTTGGTGGGCAGCTGACTTATTGACAGTCAATTATTTGTTGGTAAGAGGCCTCTGAGGCCCTCTGGCATGTGAGCTTTGCCTCTGGAGGAAGATGCTGAGTTGGTTCTATCACCATCCTCTTTTTGGGGAATTTAATACACACTGGGAGTTAAGCCAGTTAGTACCTGGGGTTAGACAGTTATGTCATGTGTAAAACTAAAGACACATAGAAAGAAGTAGAGACATGGAGGAGAGTTCTAGTGGAGCAGTTCAGATCCACAAACTGCTGCTATTGAGGGACAGTGAGATTGCCTATATACCAGTGTTTTAATGTATTCTTCCAGTTTCCAAACCATATTCTAGTCTCAGAATTATACTCTAGCCTCTGTGGGGCCTGATTCCAGTTCCTCTGAGCGCTGACCAGGTAGGCCAGATACTTGTCTTCTTTACGTGATATGATTCCCTGACTTCCTACCTCCTAATCTGAAAGTTCTGAAAAGTTCAAAACAAGTGTTTGAAAGTTCAGAAGAAGTTCCATTAGTAGCAGGAATCTAGGGTTCCTATAATTTGTCCTCATTACCTATGTTAGGATGGCCATTTTCCTGCAAAGTCTCTCCTTTGTTTTTCTTTTCATCTCCAAAATTTGGAGTCTCTGAGGTATGACTCACTTGTGCCCCCAAAACTATCTGCCATGTTTTCCCAAATTGTTTAGCTTTGTCGTGTTGATGATCCACTGCCAATAATGCCCATTGTGAGTCTGGGAATGGTGTGCCAAGGTAGCCATGTTCCAATGCCTCCAAAGCTGCCAGTTCTCAGGGTAGCAGAATGGCACTAGGCTTCTACAGAAGAGGGAGAATGCCTCTCTTCCCAACTGTGCTGTCACATGCGCCCCAACGAAGCAATGCTTGTGACCTAACGTCATGCAATATTCTTTATGAAAACAACCCCTTTCAGCTTCTTCTCCAACCTCTCCCCTCTCCTTGTGAGTGCAAAACCCAATCCAAGTGTCTGGATGGTGAATTCTTACTACTCCAAGTACAATGTTTTTCTTTCCTGGCTTCTATACAGAACCTCACTGCCACACCCTATTATGAACAGAATTTCTTTCACCTCTCCTTCAGCCAAGGGAAAGGAAAGAAAAAAAAAAGCAGTTATATGCTAAGATGTCCAAAGGGTTCTTTTCTCAGTGTTGTATAGACATATCTGATTGATTTTCATGTAGTTGGGAGAAGACATGTTTTGGCTTCTTAGCCTCTTAGAATATAATTTCCTTTTTTCTTTCAGAAAAGAATTCAAGTTTTGTTTGTTTGTGGTGGTTTTCTGTCATTTCAATAGATCATTTTGAATGAGTATGATGCCATTTGCTTAGGTTTTCTTGGTTTTATCACCAAGCTTTTTGGTAGCCTGATTATTTGCTGATTATTCTATCAATAGAATTGATGTCAGAATTAATCTTGAAGATTCCAAGGAAATCTGAAAGACAGGTCTGTAGGCATATAGTGTTATTGTAGATTGCTTTATATGCAAATATTGAAGTTTTGACTATAACCTAAACAACTAACCCTAGAAATTCATTGATGAACATCTTTTAAACACTTAAAGGTTGAAGGCTTAGTAAGTGTAAAGATATTATTTCTATGGTATTTCTATAGTTGAGAAAAAGAAAGCCACTCTTTAAATTAAAATAAGGATAGGGGCACCTGGGTGGCTCAGTCAGTTAAGTGTCTGACTTTGGCCCGGGTCAGCCCGGCATCAGGCTGTGGGTTCGAGCCCTACAATAGGCTCTGTGCTGACAGCTTGGAGTCTGGAGCTTGCTTCTTTGCTCCTCCCCTGCTCATGCTCTATATCTTTCTCTAAAATGAACATGAAAAAATTTTAAATTAAAATGAGGATAAGAAAAACTAATAGTAATTGATTAAAATAGCATGAGGAATTGTGCGTGCCTGAGCATATAAGGGATGACCCTCTCCCCCACTAGAATTTGGTAGCTCTGAGATTAGCTATGAGCCAGATGTCAGTCTCTGCATATTTTCACTCTACTCACTTGCTTCCTAGACCTTTTATTCTATCAGACTCTGATTTTCTTTCTACTCACCCCAGTATTGCTGCCATGTTTTTCTTGTTTCTCTGACCACCCCCAGTCCATTCCACTTCTGTTGTTACTTTATCTTTTAATCACAGTTCATCTTTTCCTCCACAGATTCAGACTGATCCCACAGATATCCACTTCTAACTTACTTGTGGAATAAGGCCTTTTTCTTATAAACTGGTTTCATAGGTGGCCAGGTGATATAGATGATAAGCCCAGATCCATCTGCCTTTTTATGGAAAAGGCTAGTTTGGTGGGAGCAATTGTGGTTCAGCTGGCTGAAGGTATAGGAGTCCATATCTTCCCAGAAGTCATCATTTTAACTGCTTGAAGTGTGATTCTACCCTTCACAGATGTTCCTGGACTATTTAAGAACACCTAGCCTCTACAGCTTGACAACTCCATGAGTCTAGATGAATGGCAAATTTTCCTGTACAGGTCCAGATAGTAAATAGTTTCAGATAGTCATAGGGTCTCTATTGCAATTACTCTGCTCTTGTAGTTTGAAAGTAGCCATAGAAAATATGTAAACAAATGCATGTTTATAATAAAACATGGCTGTGTTCCAATAAAACTTTATTTACAAAATAGGCAAGTGACCAGATTTTGCCCTGGATGCTTAATTTGCAGGCCCCTGCTCTACACTGACAATTTTCTCATGGAGATAATTTGTATTTACTGATTAAAGAAGAGTAAGAAATAGGCAGTATCCCAATGACAGTTGGGAGCTCCTGTGAGATAAATTATGATGGAGTAATTTGTGGCCAAGCCCTGTGAGAGACACAAAAGCATCACTTGGGGGAAGAGTGCTAACTTGGCAATTCAGAAAATTCCTGTTTATATTGACATCCTGTTAGTCCCATGGTTTTCAATCCTGACTGCACATTAAAATCACCTGGGGAGCTTTGAAAAAATCCTGATGCCCAGGCCACACAGGAAACCAATTAAATCAGAATCATTGGGAATAGGACCAAGCAGTAATTTTAAAAGCTGCCAGGTAATTACAATGTGAGAAATACTGTGATGGCCTTTATGTCAGCCAATAGTGAACGTGGTTCTGCCTCTTGGCCCAAGGCTTGCCCTAGTAAAGGGCCCCTTCCCTGTCTTTTTTATGGGTTTCAGTGGTGCTCATCTGGAATAAATTTATAAGGAATTCCTGGGGTAAGCTCCTCATCAACTCTCTGTAACATGCTCAGTTAGCTCTCCTAGGTCCCAGGATTGTTAGCAGCAGCTCTAGGAAAACTACTATCACTGAGAGGTCTTGGATCCATGTTCTGCAGCTCTCCCTTACTCAGCAGTCCACTACTAGATAGCCTTATGGATCCACGTATGGATTAGGTTATGGTGGGCTCTAAGTTTTTTGAGTACCCATGGCATCTTGGTTTTAGTGGACTCTATCTGGAGTGGAATTGCTGTGAGGAGAGAGATTCATAATGCACAAGTCTGAAATTGTGATGTGGTGTCCTATCACATGTATGTTTATAATCATGTGCAGCACGACTTTTCAACTTGTTATACAAAAGTATCACCTAAGGAACTTAGAAACATCCTGCTACCCAGGCCACAGCTAAGGCCAATTAAATCAGAATCTTGAGTAGGACCCTGTTAATAGTACGTTCAAAAAGCCTCCCTTTGGGGAGTCAGGGTGGCTTAGTCAGTCAAGCATCCAAACTTGTAGGTTTGAGTCCCATGTTGGGCTCTGTGCTGACAGCCAAGAGCCTGGGGCCTGCTTCAGATTCTGTGTCTCCCTCTCTCTCAAAAATTAATAAAGATTAATTTTTTTAAAGCCTCCCAGGTGATTGTATTGTACAGCCACTGGGGTGCCTGGGTGGCTCAGACGGTTAAGCATCTGACTTTGGCTCAGGTCATGATTTCACCGTTGGTGGGTTCAAGCCCTGCGTTGGGCTCTGTGCTGACAGCCAGCTCAGAGCCTGGAGCCTGGAGCCTGTTTCCGATTCTGTATCTCCCTCTCTCTCTGACCCTCCCCTGCTCACGCTGTCTCTCTCTCTTTGTCAGAAATAAATAAAACATTAAAAACAAATTTTAAAAAATGTATTGTACGGCCACTGGAGTACGACCTTGTTGCCTCCGAAGTGTTGTCCATGGACTTGCAGCATCATGCTTACTTAGGAACTACTGAAAAATAAAGACCTTACACCCTGCCCTGGATCCCCCGAATCAGAATCTATGGTGTAGTAATATCCCAGGTGATTTATATCACATTAAATTTTGAGAAGCTGGTGTTGGAGACTGTAAATTTTAACTTTTAAATTGCAGCATTGTGTAGCCAGAGTTGAAAACCACTACCTTACATCCTTATCTATGGAGTGGTGAGGTCACCAGGAATTTCTGAACTCTGATACTCATATTTTTGCTCTGCTCTGAAGGGGCTGCCCAGGAGTGATTGTCCTGTTGTGAAGGACCTGCACATTTTTTTTTTTTTCTGAGGAGGATTTGCCTCTCCCATACCCTGACTAAGCCTGTGGTCAGTCTCATGTCAAGGGATTCTGGAATATCATGGGGCACTAGGAACCATGACCTGAGGAACAAGAAGATTTTCAAGAGCTAGGGATTCTCCTGTTGGGTGTTTGGAACCAGGACAAAGTTTGTTATAACCTAGAAATAAGTTTTATCTTTGGAAAAGTTATTTAACCTTGATATAGCTGTAAATTTAGATGTGTATAGAATTACAATACAGAGTACTGTACAAACTAAGGCTTAACATGTGGTTTGTGATTTTCGGATGAGTTTTTTATTTTAACATTTTTTAAAAGTTTATTTATGTATAATCTCTATACCCAATGTGGGGCTTGAACTCACCACCCGAAATCAAAAGTTGCATATTCTCTGACTAGGCCAGCCAGGTGCCACTGCGTTTTTTCTTTTAGGAAACAATTTGCATTCTCAATCCATGATAAAGCAAGATACTCTGGTATAGACACATTTTCCAACATTATTTACCTCACATTTTTAACATTTTTGAAATTAAGGTATATCTTATAACAAGTATGAACATTTAATGTAGTTTTCCTTTTTGATGCTTTTAGGGATTAACAAATTTACCCACAGTCCCTTTTGGTAGATACTCAACCTGTTTAGATAAAATGATCAGAAATAGGTGATTGGATGGGGGTGTTGCTTATGTGATCCCATGGGAGTGGGAGATGGACCTTTGTACATGTGCTTATTGCTGCAGAGTGGCTGGTCTGGGATGCTTTCTGGACCAATGACCTTTGAGGAGTGGCTGGACTCATGAATGATTATTTTGTGAGTGTCTCTGTATATTTCCTATATAGTCTATAGCTGATAGAATTTGTGGACTACTCTCTTTCATCCTGATTAGAGTCCATAGTTCTCTCAGGAGGCTTGGTCCTTGATAATGCTTCAAACCCTTAAATCCCAACTATGTCCTTCATCAAGTGTTTGGCATTATCTGTCTACTTCTTAGCCTGTGCTGTAGGATCACCTTGTTTCTCACCATGGTGGGTTCAGGGCACACCCACCAGTCTTCAACACAGCCACATTTTGATATCCTTTAAGGTATCTAGGATGATATGGATCTTATCCATGTCTCATGGCAATCAAATTGGCTTTAGGAGAGCTAAGTTGCCCTTCCTCCGTGATGCCAAGATGACACAGGGGCCACCCCAGAGTTTGTGCAGGGCAGCTCATGAAGCTGTTTGCTTCCAGAGTTCCAAAGATAAATGGAGCCGAGTCTCTCTGTGTTTAGTATTTCCCCTCAATCATGCTAATGCAGCTTCCCAGTGTGAGTGAACCTCAGACAGGAGAAATAAGGACATGTATCTTACCTGTCAGCCCTGCTTCCACGAGTCTTTTGGGGCTGGCTAAGGGGAGCTTCCCTACCTTTTTTCTGCTCTCTGGCTAGATCTTCTTCTTCTTCTTTTTTTTTTTTTTTTTACAAATAGTTTATTGTCAAATTAGTTTCCACATAACACCCAGTGCTCATCCCCACAAGTGTCCTCCTCCATGCCCATCCCTCCTCCCCCCCACATCCATCAGTCCTCAGTTTTTGTCAGCATTCAAGAGTCTCTCATGGTTTGCCTCTCTCCCTTTCCCCCACCATTTCCACCCTTCTTCTCCCCCTTGGTCCTCTGTTAAGTTCCTCCTAATCCTCCTATACGTGCACACATGATATTTGTCCTTCTCTGCCTGACTTATTTCGCTCAGCATAACACCCTCAAGGTCCATCCATGTTGCTACACATGGCCAGATGTCATTGTTTCTCATTGCCATGTAGTATTCCATTGTATAGATAAACCACATCTTCTTGATCCACTCGTCCATTGATGGACACTTAGGCTCTTTCCATGTTTTGGCTATTGTGGAGAGTGCTGCTATGAACATTGGGGTACATGTGCTCCTATGCATCAGCATTTCTGTATCCCTTGGGTAAATTCCTAGCAGTGCTATTGCTGGGTCCTAGGGGAGTTCTATTGTTAGTTTCCTGAGGAACCTCCACACTGTTTTCCAGAGGGGCTGTATCTGGCCAGATCTTCTTCATAAGACTCTGTGATCTAGTCTATCAGATCTAGCCTTTGCTAAAAGAGGAGCCAAAATAATGTAGAAAATGATTTTCTTTTTTGTTAATGCCTTCTACAACTATTTTTTCCTTAAATCTCAAGAGAATCAGCTTTGAACTCAAACCTGATTAATGGTATTTCTTTTCTTTCATATGTGTTATATACATATATAAATTTATTAAATTTAATTTTGGTTAGTTAATATACAGTGCAATATTGGTTTCAGCAGTAGAACTCAGTGATTCATCCCTTACATACAACACCCGTTGCTCATCACAAGTGCCCTCCTTAATACCCATCACCCATCTAACCCATCTCCCACCCACCTCTCTCCATCAACCCTTAGTTTGTCATTAAGAGTCTCATATGATTGTTCTCCCTGTCTTTTTCCCTCTGCTTCCCATATGTTCATCTGTTTTGTTTTTTGAATTCCACATATGAGTGATATCGTATAGTATTTTTCTTTCTCTGATTTTTTTCGCTTAGCATAATACATTCTAGCTCCATTCATGTCATTGCAAATGGCACGATTTCATTCTTTTTGATGGCTGAGTAATATCCCATTGTATGTATGTATGTATGTGTATGTATATATTCGTGTGTGTGTATATATATATATCTATATATCTATATATCTCACCTCTTTTTTATCCATTTATCAGTTGATGGACATTTGGGCTTTCTTCATAGCTTGGCTATTGTTGATAATGCTGCTATAAAAATTGGGGTGCATGTACCCCTTTGAATCTGTACTTTTTTAATCCTTTGGGTAAATACCTAGTAGTGTAATTCGTAGATCATAGGATAGTTCTAATTTTAATTTTTTTGAGGAACCTCCATACTATTCTCCAGAGTGGCTGCACCAGTTTACATTGCTACTATCAGTACAAGAGGGTTCCCCTTTCTCTGCATCCTTGCCAATGCCTGTTGTTTCTTCTGTTGTCAATTTTAGCCATCCCTACAGGTGTGAGGTGGTATCTCATCATGGTTTTGACTTGTATTTCCCTGATGATGAGTAATGTTGAGCATCATTTCGTGAGCCTTCTGGATGTCTTCTTTGCAAAAATGTTCATTCATGTCTTCTCCTCATTTCTTAACTGGACTATTTGTTTTTTGGGTGTTCAGCTTGATAAATTCTTTATAGATTTGGATACTAACCCTTTCTCAAATATGTCATTTGCAAATATCTACTCTCATTCTGTAGGCTGCCTTTGATCATTTCCTTTGCTGTGCAGAAGCTTTTTATCTTGGTGAAATCCCAGTAGTTCATTTTGCTTTTGTTTCCCTTGCCCATGGCATTGTGTCTAGTAAGATTTTGCTATGTCCGAGGTCAAAGAGGTTGCTGCCTGTGTTCTCTTCTAGGGTTTTTGATGGTTTCCTGCCTCACATTTAGATTGTAAATGCATTTTGAATTATTTTTGTATATGGTGTAAGAGAGTGGTCCAATTTCATTCTTCTGCATGTTGCCAGCCAGCTTTCCCAACACCATTAGTTGAAGAGATTCTTTTCTCTGTTGGATATTCTTTCCTGCTTTGTTGAAGATTGTTGACCATATATAGTTTGATTAATGGTATTTTTGTTCTATCTATTCTCTTCGTCCCTGGAATAATAGGCCTCACAGCTCAGCCTTGGATTTGGAAGGTTCAATATTGACAAAATATTATCCATACTTAGATTATGAAAAGCAACTGATGGTATTCACTATAATTAATAGTGTTTTAGAATTAAGGGATAATGATGTTATTAAGATGGGACTTTGGGGCATCAAAGGTGAAACACTGACCAATAAGATTCAAGATTCATGACTGATATTTAGGTTTTACAAAAATTGAGGCAAAATTAGGTTTGCTGATTTAGAGTCAATGCTGACAAATGAGGTGAACACAACCTAATCAATCTTATTTTATTTTATTTGTTTTAAATTGAAGTATAATTGACAAATAACTTTATTAGTTTCAGGTGTACAGCATAATGAATCACTTTTGTATATATTGTGAAATCATCACCACAGTAAGTCTAATTAACATCCATTACCATATATACAAGTTACAAATTTGACTTTTTGAAAATTTTTTGGTGTTATAGAGATTTTTATTCTGAAAATGAGCATTCTCATTAAATTCACATTCTATGTAAAAGAGATGAACAGTACAAGTGGAACTGCTGTGAACACTATAACTGAAGACCAATGTCTAGCCCTCAAGTTGTGGAGTCCTATTGACACTTTCCTTAAGAAGGAAGAAAAAAATATTGAAGGGTTGCCTTAATAAACATAAATGTACTCTCACCATTCTACTTGAGCAAATTTGTGAAATAAGCTGTTAAGATAACTGGTAAGTTCTTTTTTCCCTGCATGTCTTTTTAAAAATATTTTATTCATTCATTCATTCATTTGTTTGTTTATTTGTTTATTTAAAAATTTACATCCAAGTTAGCATATAGTGCAATAATGATTTCAGGAGTAGATTCCAGTGATTCATCCCCTATGTATAACACGAAGTGCTCATTCCAGCAAGTGTCTTTCTTAATGCCCCTAAGCCATTTAGCTCATACCCCCTACCCACAACCTCTCCAGAAATTCTCAGTTTGTTCTCTGTATTTATGTTTCTCTTATGTTTAGTACCCCTCCATGTTTTTATATTATTTTTGCTTCCCTTCTCTTATGTTCATCTGTTTTGTATCTTAAAGTTCTCAAATGAGTGAAGTCATGTGATCTTTGTCTTTCTCAAATTTCACTAATACATTCTAGTTCCATCTATGTAGTTGCAAATGGCAAGATTTCATTCTTTTTGATTGTCGAGTAATACTCCATTGTGTTTGTGTGTTTACACACCACATCTTTATCCATTCATCTGTTGATGGACATTTGAGCTTTTTCCATACTTTGGCTATTGTTGATAGCGCTGCTATAAACATTGGGGTGCGTGTGCTCGTTTTGAAACAGCACACCAGTATCCTTTGGATAAATATCTAATAGTGCAATTGCTGGGTTGTAGGATGGTTCTTTTTTTAATTTTTTGAGGACTCTCCATAAGGTTTTCCCAAGTGGCTGCACCAGTTTGCATTCCCACCAGCAGTGTACAAGAGATCCTCTTTCTTTCAAGGGATCCTCTGCATCCTTGCCAACATCTGTTTTTTTTTTTTTTTTTTTTATTTGTCTTTTTGCTATCTGGATGTCTTCTTTGGAGAAATGGTATTCATGTCTTTTTCTCATTTCTTCACTGGATTATTTGGTTTTCGTGTGTTGAGTTTGATAAGTTCTTTATAGATTTTGAATACTAACCCTTTATTTGATTTTTTTGCAAATATCTCCTTCCATTCTGTCAGTTGCCTTTTAGTTTTGCTGATTGTTTCCTTCACTGTGCAGAAGGTTTTTATCTTGATGAGGTCCCAATTGTTCATTTTTGCTTTTATTACCCTTGCCTCTGGAGACATGTTGAGTAAGAAGTTGCTGCCGCCAAGGTCAAAGAGGTTTTTGCCTGCTTTTCTTCTCTAGGATTTTGATTGCTTCCTGTTTTACATTTGGGTCTTTCATCCATTTTGAGTTTATTTTTGTGTATGGTGTAAGAAAGTGGTCAAGGTTCATTTTTCTGCACAACGCTATCCACTTTTCCTAGAACCATTTGTCTTCATTCCATTGGATATTCTTTCCTGCTTTGTCGAAGATTAAGTGGCCATATGTTTGTGGGCCCATTTCTGGGTACTTTATCTGTTTCATTGGTCTGAGTGTCTGTTTTTGTGCCAGTACCACACTGTCTTGATGATTACAGCTTTGAAATACATCTTGGGGCGCCTGGGTAGCTTAGTCGGTTAAGCGTCCGACTTTCGCTTAGGTCACGATCTCGCGGTTCGTGGGTTCGAGCCCCGCATCGGGCTCTGTGCTGACTGCCAGCTCAGAGCCTGGAGCCTATTTCGGAGTCTGTGTCTCCCTCTCTCTCTAACCCTCCCCTGTTCACGCTGTCTCTCTCTCTCTCCTAGAAATAAATTTAAAAAAAATCTAATTATCTGAAATACATCTTGAAGTCCATAAGTGTGATGGCTTCAGCATCAGTTTTCTTTTTCAGAATTGTTTTGGCTATATGTGGTCTTTTCTGGTTCCATACAAATTTTAGAATTGTCTGTTCTAGCTCTATGAAGAATGTTGATGTTATTTTGATAGGGATTGCATTGAATATGTAGAATGCTTTGGTACTATTGACATTTTAACAGTATTTATTTTTCTAATCCATGAGCATGGAATATTTTTCCATTTTTTTGGTGACTTCTTCAATTTCTTTCATAAGCTTTCCATAGTTTTCAGTGTACAGATTTTTCACCTAGTTGGTTAGCTCTATTTCTAGGTATTTTATGGTTTTTGGTGCCATTGTAAATGGGATTGATTCTTTGATTTCTCTGTTTCTGCTTCATTATTGGTGTATAGAAATGTAACCGATTTCTGTGCATTAGTTTTCTATCTTGTGACTTTGATGAATTCCTGGATCAGTTCTAGCAGTTTTTTTGTGGATTTTTTTTGGGTTTTCTATATAGAGTATCATGTCATCTGTGAAGAGCGAAAGTTTGACTTCCCCCATGCCAATTTGGATGCCTTTTATTCCTTTGTGTTGTCTAATTGCTGAGGCTAGGACTTCTAATACTATGTTGAATAACAGTGGCAAGAGTGGACATCCCTGTCCTATTCCTGACCTTAGGGGGAAAGCTCTCAGTTTTCCCCCAGAGGATGATATTAGTGGTGGATCTTTCATATATGGCTTTTATGATCTTGAGGTATGATTCTTCTATCCCTATTTAATTTATTTTTTTTAATCAAGAAAGGATGCTGTATTGTGTCAAATGCTTTCTCTGCATCTGTTGAGAAGATCATGTGGTTCTTGTCCTTTCTTTTAGTGATATGATGAATGATGTTTTGTGGATATTGAACCAGCCCTGCATTCCAGGTATGAATCCTACTTGGTCATGGTGAATAATTTTTTTAATATATTGTTGGATGCAGTTGGCTAGTATCTTGGTGAGGATTTTTGCATCCATGTTCATTAGGGATATTTGTCTGTATTTCTCCTTTTTAGTGGGGTCTTTGGTTTTGGAATCAAGGTAATGCTGGCTTCATAGAAAGGTTTTGGAAGTTTTTCTTCCATTTCTATTTTTTGGAACATCTTCAAAAATATAGGTATTAACTTTTTTTTTTTAATGTTTGGTAGAATTCCCCTGGAAAGCCATCCAGCCTCGTACTCTCGTTTTTTGGGAAATTTTTGATTACTATTTTGATTTCTTTACTGGTTATGGCTTTGTTCAACTCTTCTATTTCTTCTTGTTTCAGTTTTGGTAGTTTTATGTTTCCAGGAATTTGTCCATTTCTTCTAGATTGCCCAATTTATTGGCGTATAAATGCTCATAATATTCTCTTACTATTGTTTTTATTTCTGCATGTGTTGGTTGTGATCTATCCTGTTTCATTCTTGATTTTATTTATTTGGGTTCTTTCCTTTTTCATTTTAATCAAACTGGCTAGAGTTTTATCAATTTTGTTAATTCTTTTAAAGAAACAGCTCCTGGTTTCATTCATCTGTTCTACTGTTTGTTTGTTTTTGGGCTTTTTTTTTGGTTTGCTTTTCTGCTTTTTTTTCTTTGTCTCGATAACATTGATTTCTGCTCTAATCTTTATTATTTTCTGTGTTCTGCTGTTTTTGTTTTATTTCCTGTAGCAAATTTCCTAGCACTTCAAGGTATAAGGTTAGGTTACTTTTTTTCCTTCTTTAGGGAGGCCTGGATTGCTATGTAGTTCCATCTTATGAGCTCCTTTGCTGTGTCCCAGAGGCTTTGGGAAGTAGTGTTATTTTCATTGGCTTCTGTGTACTTTTTAATTTCTTCTTTAACTTCTTGGTTAGCCTATTCATTCCTTAGTAGGATGTTCTTTAGTCTCCAACTATTTGTTATTTTTCTAAATTTTTTCTTGCTGTTGATTTTGAGTTTCATAGTGTTGTGGTCTCAAAATATGCATGGTATGATCTCAATCTTTTTGTACTTGTTGAGGGCTGATTTATGTCCCGGTATGTGATCTATTCTGGAGAACATGTGTACATGAACACAATGTGTTTACTGCTGCCTTAGGATGAAATGTTCTGAATATTTCTGTTAAATCTATCCTGTCCAGTGTGTCATTCAAAGCCATTGTATCCTTGTTGATTTTCTGTTTAGATGATCTTTCCATTGTTGTAAGTGGTGTGTTGAAGTCTCCTACTATTATGGTATTATTATCAATGAGTTTCTTTATGTTTGTGATTAATTGATATATGTTTGGGTCTACCACATTTGGAACATAAATGTTTACAACTATTAGATCTTCTTGGTAGATAGGCCCCTTAATTACGATATAATGCCCTTCTTCATCTCTTATTACACCCTTTATTTTAAAATAAAATACATCTAAATTGTCTGATGTAAGTATGACTACTCCAGCTTTCTTTTGGGGACCATTAACATGATAGATATTTCTCCACCCCTTTACTTTCAATCTGAAGGTGTCTTTAGTTCTAAAATGGGTCTCTTGTAAACAGCATATATATAGATCTTGTTTTCTTATCTATTCTGTTACCCTATGTCTTTTGATTGGAGCCTTTAGTCCATTGACATTTAGAGTGATTACTGAAAGGAATTTATCACCATTGTGTTGTCTGTAGAGTTTGAGTTTCTGTTAGTGTTCTGTGGTACTTTCTAGTCTTTGTTACTTTGATACTTTTTGTTTTGTTTTGTCTTTTCTCCCCTCAAACAGTTTCGCTTAAAATTTCTTGCAGTGCTGATTTAGTGGTTCCAAACTCTTAGTTTTTGTCTGAGAAAATTTTTCTCTCTCCTTCCATTTTGAATGACAGCCTTGCTGGATAAAGAATTCTTAGCTGCATATTTTTCCTATTCAGCACTTTGAATATACCCTGCCTCTCTTTTCTGACCTGCCAAAAGCTTCTGTGGGTAGGCCTTCTGTGGACCTGATCTGTCTTCCCTTGTAGGTTAAGGACTGCTTTCTCTTGCTGCTTTCATGATCCTTTCCTTGCCTGTGTATGTTGTGAATTTGACTATGATATGCCTTGTTGATGCTCAGTTTTTGTTGAATCTAATGGGAGTTCTTTGTGCTTCCTGGATTTTGATGTCTGTATTTTTCCCCAGGTTAGGAAAGTTTTCCACTATCATTTGCTCTCATAAACTTTCTACCCATTTTTCTCTCTTGATCTCCTGGGACCCCTGTGATTTGGATGTTATTCCTTTTTAATGAGTCACTGAGTTCTTTAATTCTTTTTTCTTTTTCTTTTTTTTAATGTTTTTTTATTTATTTCTGAGAGAGAGAGAGAGACAGCATGAACAGGGGAGGGTCAGAGAGAGAGGGAAATACAGAATCTGAAACAGGCTCCAGACTCTGAGCTAGCTGTCAGCACAGAGCCCGATGCGGGGCTTGAACCCACGAACCGTGAGATCATGACCTGAGCCGAAGTCGGACGCTTAACCAACTGAGCCACCCAGGTGCCCCTGAGTTCTTTAATTCTTATATCGTGTTCATTTGCCTTAGTTCCCCCTTTTTGTTTTTTTGCTTCATTGTATTTCATAAGTTTGTCGTCTATATTTCTGATTTGTCGCTCTGCTTCATCCATCCTTGCTGCTGTGGCATACATTTGAGATTGTATCTCATTTATAGCATTTTAAATTTAATCCTGACTAGATTTTGCTTCTTTTATTTCTGTGGAAAGGGATTCTCTGGTTTTTTTCAATCCCAGCTAGTATTTTTATTATTGTGATTCTAAATTCTGGTTCTGACATCTTACTTGTATCTGTGTTAAATAAGTGCCTGGCTGTCATTTCCTGTTCTTTCTTTCGTGGGTGAATTCCTTTGTTTTGTTATTTGAAGGAAGAAAAAGAATTGATAAAAAAATAAATAAAAATTAAAAAAATTAAAAACAACACAAAGATATCAGATAAAGGATGCTATATCCTAGGTATGTTTTGGTCCGGTTGTTGAATGAAGCTTGATAGAATAGAGAAAAAAGGGAAAGAAAATAAAAGGAAAACAAAAAGAAAAATGTTTGAAAAGTAAAAAAAATTAATACAATAATATAGAATAAAATGACATAATGAAAGTAAAATAGAATTTAAAATACTACATAAAAGTAAAAAATATAGTAGGAAAAATTAAAGAAAAATATTTTTTATAAAGATGGATAATAAAATTTTCTCTTTCTGTATTCAAGAATAGCAAAAGAAAGGAAAATAAATTGGATAGACCAGAGCACAGAATGAAATGCGATTAAAATTAGATACAATTTCCCCTGGAAGTCAAACTATGAAGCACTTTATAGTCCACATAAACTAAGCAGGAAGAGGAATTTGTGGTGTGCTTCTAGAACATGGTTGGCACAGTTGGATGGGGCTTGGTGTAATGACTTTTTTCTCCACTGGATGGCGCTGCTTATCGTACTGGGGTAGATCTTTCTGGTGCGTGTATGTGCATGCGTGGGAGGGGTGAAAATGGCATCACCCAGCTACCCAGTCTCTAGTATCATAACTCTGCTCTTGCCAACCAGCAATCAGGCACCACTCCTTTGTCTTAGGCTTCCATCCACTCCCTGCTTCTACACTGGCCACAACCAAGCTGTCAGCCTGCCAGACAGCACCTACCTCCGGAGTTTTATCTCAAATGGGGATGTGTTTCTAAACCCCTCACTTCTGAGGGCCCTGTGGCTTTGACCTACTTGGACCTTCTGGGGGAAGGTCCCTCTGAGCAATGGCCGGGTGCCAGCCCTCCGCCAGGAATGTTCGTGCTACTGCACTGCTGCAGATGCCTAGAGACTGTGGCCAGGTGCTAGCCTGCCCCAGAAAAAGTTCTCGGGATCGTGTAGCTGCAGTGTTTCAGGGATTATGGTAGATCACAATGCACATCTGGCGCCAGCCTTCACCCCTAATTTTCTTGTTCCAACAGCAGCAAATGTGGATGTTCTCTGGGGTCTGCTGGAACCTTTGCTTGTGGGGAGGTTGCACAGCCTCTACCAAAAATGTCCTCTCAGCAGGGGGACTGCCTCTCCCTGTGTGGCCCAATGACCCCTTGGACCTCAGTGTCTGTTCCTGGGGATTCACCCTTCCCACTAGAGTTTTGTCAGGTATCAAGCTGCAGAGTTTCAGTCTCTGAACACCCCTGTATATAGAGTCTTAATGATATTTAAACCCTCTCCTTTGTCCCTTTCTTGTTGAGTCTCTTATGGGTGTTTCCACTCTTTCACTTTCTCTCCAGCTATTTTCAGGGGGAGTGCTTTTTCCTGTACTCTTCTCCCTATCTCTTTTCTTTCTCTGCAAGCAAAAACAGCTCCTTACCTCCACAGCTTCTCTGTGCACCAATTCACCTCTCTGTGCCATGTACCTGTTGAGTTCTGTGGTTCAAATTGTGCAGATTGTTGTGTTAATCCTCTGATCAGTTTTCTAGGTGTGCAAGATACTTTGGTGTCAATCTAGCTACATTTCAGGGAAGAGAGAAGCCAAAAAATCTTCCATGCTGCTCCACCATCTTGGCCTCTCCTACTTTGTGATGAGAACTACTCTCTCAGCAACTTTCTTTCTTTCTTTCTTTCTTTTTTGTAACATTTATTCATTTTTGAAAGACAGAGAGAGAGACAGAGCACGAGTGGGGGAGGGGCAGAGAAAGAGAGGGAGACAAAGAATCTGAAGTAATCTCCAGGCTCTGAGCTGTCAGCACAGAGGCCAATGGGGGCTCTAACTTAACAGCCATTAGATCATGACCTGAGGTGAAGTTGGACGCTTAACTGCCTGAGCCACCCAGACACCCCTCAGCAACTTTCAAATATGTGATACAGTATTATTAACTATAGTCAACATGCTTTACATTACATCCTCATTGGCTTATTTATTTTATAACGGGAAGTTTGTACCTTTTGACCCCTTTTATCCATTTCACATAACCCTCCACCTCCCTGCCTCTGACAACCACCAGTGTGTTCTCTGTATCTGTGAACTGTTTTTGTTTTGTTTTTAGATTCCATATGTGAGATCATATGGTATTTGTCTTTTTCTGACTTATTTCGCTTATAATAATGCCCTCTGGTTCCATCCATGTGGTTGCAAATGGCAGTTTTATTTTTCATGTCTGAGTAATATTCCATTGTATATGTATATGTATACATTTTCTTTATCCATTTATTGGTCAATGGACACTTAGTTTGTTTCCATATCTTGCCCATTGTGAGTAATGCTGCAGTGAACATGAGATGCATGTATTTTTTGAGTTAGTGTTTTCATTTTCTTCAATGAAATACCCAGAAGTGGAATTGCTGGGTGGTATAATTGTGTTTTTAATTTTTTGAGGAACCTCCATATTGTTTTCCATAATGACTACACCATTTCCATTTCCATGAACACTGCACAAAAGTTCCTTTTTTTTTAAACATCCTCACCAATACTTACTGTTTCCTATCTTTTTGATAATGACCATTATAACATGTGTGAGGTGACATCTCATTGTGGTTTTGATTTGCATTACTCTGATAATTAGTGATATTGAGCACCTTTTCACATTGGTCATCTGTATGTCTTTTTTTGAAAAGTCTGTTTAGGTCCTCTGCCCATTTTTCATTGAATTGTTTTCTTACCTGTTGAGTTATATGAATTCTTTATTTATTTTGGATATTAATCCCTTATTACATATATTATTTGCAAATAATTTCTCCCATTTAGTAGTTTGCCTTTTCATTTTGTTGATAATTTTCTTTGCTGTGCATACTCAATTTTAACATGAACATCAACTTTAAATCACTTATAGGCTATAGTCAAACCACATTTGCATTGTTTTAGAATTTTGGCCATAGAGCTCTACAAATCATATCACTATGGTCTTTCCTATTGTGTATTGCCTCTTATTCAGACATGATTAACAGGTGTATGTCTCCTGGATATCTTCAATAAGAAGAAGTTTTGTGTTAGAAGAGAAAAAAGAGGAAGTCTGTTGGTCTAGGGTAGATGGGAAAAAAGAAATCTGGCAACAGATAGTGGGAATAAATTGCAGTAAAGTTTTATAAGATTATGTTGACAAAACATATGGCATAGTTTATTCAACTTTGTTGTTGATAAGGTTATGAATGTTTATTAAACAAAGCTGAGACACAAAATTAGGGGTCATAACCATACCCCACCATCAGTCACTTCTAGAAGTGGACTGGATGGACCATGTGAACATAACTAAAATACTACCTGTAAAGAAAACCCATTATTTATTTTAGGGCTAGGTTTGGCTTGGTTGGATTTTTCACTTATTTTGTTTCCTTCAAGCAGTCAGTGGTTATTGATGGAAAATAATTGTCCTTTTCCTTTTTCTTGCTTAGCACCTCTTTGAATCAGTACTTCACTATAAACTACTGGTTATTGATTCATCAGAAAGATTAATGCTTGATTTAAGTATAAATAGCAACATGAATATAAATTTTCCTTAGTTTGCTTAATTCAGTATTTTGATAATTTTTCACACATTTTTGAAACATCTGTTTGTAGAACGATTAACATTACATTTTTTACCAAAGCTTAAATTTGTGTCTGAGTTATTGCTCTGTATAAAACAGGTATCTTTTAATTAATTAATTAATTTGAGAGGGAGAGAGAGACCGAGTGAGCAAATGGGGAAAAGGAGTAGAGGGAGAGACAGAGGAGAATCTCTAGCTTGATCTCGCGCCTGTGAGATGATGACCTGAGCCAAAAGCAAGAGTCAGAGGCCTAACCAACTGAGCCACTAAGATGTCCCAACAAGTATCTTTTATAAATAATAGTCACATTAAAAATGGTAAAAGCACTGGGTATTATATGGAAACCAACTTGACAATAAACTATTTAAGAAAAAAAATGGTAAAAGCCACATATTCTATGATTGATAGGTTGGGTTACCTAAGCATACTACTTATAAAGGTTGGGGTGCCCAGAGCTCAGTCTTGTAACTTCTCTAGCTATACTTTGTTTTTGGGAAATATCATCCAGTCTCATGATTTTACAAAATGATGTTCTCAGACATCTTTGAAATTTTAGTAAGACTAGTAAACCATTGATATGTGAATAATTATAATGAGAATGTAAGCTATAAGAAACGTATTTCCAAATCTTATCTTTCTCAACTCCTGAACTGTATACTAGTCTCTGACTTAGAAACTCTAATAAGCAATCTTAACTTGCCTAAAGTTCAACTCTTGATCTTCTTCCTTCTTATCTCTCCTTAAGTAAATATTACCTCCATATACCGAACTGCTTAGGCCATATGCCATAGAGTCATTCTTGTTTCTTTAATCACTCATATGCAATTTATCAGCAAACCTTGTTGACTCACCAGAATTACCAGAATCCTGCCACTTCTCAACAACTCTACCAGTGCTCCCTGGAACAAGCCAATGTGGTTCCTGCTTGGGCTACTGCAACGGTCTCCTAACTGTTTTCCTGTCTTCCGTGTCTCACCCCTCTTCCTTGATTCCTGTCTAATCCTCAGTCTATTCTGTAGAGTAGCCAGAATGGTCCTTTTAAATTTGAAGTCAGATCTTGTTCCTTTCCTGTTCTAAAACCTTCAGTAGCTCCTGATCACATGAATAGAATTTATAGTGTTGATGGTGATCTACAAGGCCTGTACAATTTGGTGCCTCAGTGCCAGCCTGACCTCATTTCTTATGTTCTCACCTCACTCTACTGTAGGTTCTCTGGCCTTCCTGCTGCTCCTGGAACAAACTAATCAAGCTCCTGTTTTGGAGCCTGTGTACTTGCTATTTCCTCTGTTTGAAATATTTACCTCTAAATATTCAATGTCTTACTCTCTTATTTTCTTGGGGTCCTTTTTACCTGATCAGAGAGACCTTTTCTGATACCACATCTAACTAGCCCTTCCTCATCTCATATCTCTTCTCTTACCCTTCTTTACTTTTTTCATAGCACACATCAATACTCAGTATTATGTTACACAGTTACATATATATTTGTTTATTCTCTGTTTCTTCTCAGTAGGAGGAGGGTCACTGACATGTCCTCCTGGTGAAGTGCAGGACACCAATATTTGTTGAATAAATGAAATGTGGGGTCTAGATTTGTTTGTATTTTTTTGTTTGTTTCTTTGCTTGGGAGTATTAAGTAGCTAAGTAAAAACTGGAAGAAGCTAATATTTGATATTAGTATCAGCATGTGGTATATTCCTGGTTGTGTTTAAGTTCATATTTTTTCCAGGAATAATTGTACTTCCTGGATTAGAACATTTAGCTACAGCTGTTTGTGTTTGACATGTAAATCTCTGCTTTGTTATACCATCTGCATGGCCCAGAAGGCTGGTACAATTGGAGAGGGATCTATCTACATGTGTTTTGTTATCATCCCTCAATAGCTCCAAGTAATAGTTTGGCTAGCAGTGTTGTTAATCTAGCAAGCAAACAGAACTCTAAGTTATATTTTAAAAGATGATGATTGTTTTATACTTTCTGTGTCATTAGTGGTGAGGATTGTTATAGGCTGAATTGTATCCCTGTCAATTCAGTTGTTGAAGTTCTAGTCCTTAGTACCTCAGATTGTGACTGTATTTGGAGACGGGGCCTTTAAATAGGTAATTAAGTTAAAATGAGGTCTTTGGCGGGGGGCTAATCCAGTATGACTGGTGTCCTTATAAGAGGAAATTAGGATGTGCTGAGAGAGAAAGAATGGTGTGCATGCACACAGAGAGAAACCATGTTATAGGGAGAAGGTAGTTATTTGCAAGCCAATTAGAGAGGCCTTAGAAGAAACTGACCCTGTTGACACCTTGATCTTGGACTTCTAGTCTTCAGAATTGTGAGAAAATAAGTTTTTGTTGTTTAAGCCACTCACTCTAGGGAAGGTCTATAGGCAGACCTGGTAAACTAATATAAGGGTTAAAAAGTGAAAATCAGTGATAAAAATCATGTGCCTCCTTTTTTACTTATAGCCTGAAAATGAATGATGTAAACTGTCTTTTTCTTCTTTTTGGCTGAAAAAGACAAGACTGAATATAAATATTCTAGATCACTCTGAACTGATCAGACTTCAGATAAACTATAGGAAAAGAGACTTGCTTTTCTATGATACTGGCACGGGAAATGACAAAATATCCTGCATTAAGGAATTGCTTTTTTTTTTTTTTTAATGTTTTATTTACTTCTAGGAGAGAGAGAGAGAGAGACAGCGTGAGCAGCGGAGGGTCAGAGAGAGAGGGAGTCACAGACTCTGAAACAGGCTCCAGGCTCTGAGCTGGCAGTCAGCACAGAGCCCGACGCGGGGTTCGAACCCACGAACCGCGAGATCATGACCCAAGCGAAAGTCGGACGCTTAACCGACGAAGCCACCCAGGCGCCCCAAGGAATTGCTTTTAATGAAAACTACCAAGTGGTATCACTGATACTAAATTTAAGTGTGGCTTAGCTACCAGTTGTCTTTGTAACTGAACAAATCATTCAACATTATGGCTCATGGTTAAGGTCTCTAAAATCTAGAGTTTCATTCATCTTTTCATTAAGTAAACTACCACTTATTATTTTCAGTATGCTAGCTCTGGGTTTTCAAGATAAGCCAAACATGATCCCTGCCCTTATCGAGTTCATGGTAAAGCTAGGAAGGTGGTATGATAATAGCTAATTACAAAATGCTGTAATGAGTGTTATGAGAGGTACCTACAAGGGCCTGCCAGGGGAGGGAGATGTTCCAGGTTGAGGATGCCAAACATTTCTTGTTCTGGGCCTAATAAGTAGTTTGTGGACAAACTTCACAAGTAGAAGATGAGAGTGAAAATTGAGTCAGAAATGAGATAATAAATAACCTCATAAACCATGTTTTAGGCTTTATCCAAACCGTGCTTTGGACTTTTATCTTATGGGCAGTCAGGAGCCATTGGAGGGTTTTTAGCTGGTACAAGATTTCAGATTTGCGTTGCAGAGAGATGGCCCTGTGGAAGTGTGGGATGGGTATGGAGATGTGATGAGGGCCAGAACTGATGCATATACTTTTTGTAATGATCGAGTAGAAGATAGGATAGTAGAAGATAGAGTAGAAATTAAGGCCATGTTTCTGTTTCACAGAGGATAGCTTGGAGGGAATGTAGGCTAGGGCAGTAATCTGGAGAGCAGCTATGAGAAGCAGTGGTCCTGGGCTGAAGAGGATGTAACAGAAACTAAAACTTTTAAAGAGACAGTTTAAAGTACCTAGAGAGGAGGATAAGAGAGAGGGAATATCCCAGATGACCTCTGGATTTCTCCCTCAGTTTAGACGTATCAGTTGCTGAGGGAAGAAATATAGATGGAGGAGGACTGGTTTTACCCCACAGTAACTTTGCACATGATTCCCTTCGCTTGGCTCTCTTACCCCCATTTGTTCTGGCAGAAAACTGTCTGTTCTTAAAGACTCTTCTTGGAAGCCCTACTTAATCCTTGTGAATGTTTGCAATCTCTCCAGCACTCTCTCTCTTTTTTATTTATAAGCCTAAGCTGTTATCATTCTGCCTGTTATATTGTGGCTAGTTGTGTTATCTTTCATCACCATACTGGAGCTTAGTCCTTTATTTTCTAAATGTCTAGGGTATTGTTTTGAAGATAATATGTTCCCAATAAGTGTTTATTGGCTTGAGATAATCTAAAAGAGATTGTAATTGGTTAGGGGAAATGTTAAGTGTCAATTGAGTGGTATACATTTGCTGGATTTCTAGTACTTCAGTCTTCCACAGTACTTTTGTTTACACAGTGAAGGTTGTTTTTGGTAAGAAATAAAGAACATTTGAAATTATCAATAACTTGAAACAGGGATCTTCTCCTTCCCAAGAGTAGATGATACCTTTTTCTTTAAAAGATCACTGGTTTTACTATAGACAGTTGTCTACAACAATTTTGTTTTTTAACCTTTACTTCCTTTCAGAACTCTGTTTGAAATTTTTAGCTACTTAACATGGTTTAAATGTCTTCTATTTTATTTCACACATTGAAATTAGCTCATAGAAACAAAAGTAGCCCTGAAGGCTATTGGAAGAAGGTTAAAATTCAAAGTGTTTTAGCTAACAAATAAGAAAAGAGATGGCTGTTAACATGGCCTTTTTATATTATAAAAATAGTAGAATTTTAAAAAAGTAGTTAGATTGGGAAGGAACATGATTATAGGATATAAATGTATTAACCCAAGTTGGCATTTAGAGAAGATTTTCTACAAAGCTAAGATCTGAAGTACTAAAGCCATGGTTGTACTAATGCAACAAATCGAAGTAAATTAAACCTCACACCATATTCTGCAATGCTCCTCTTATGTACCAGTGTTGCTGTATATAATGACAGTTGATGACTTGGTTCACTAAGCATCTCAATTTAATTTTCAGTATCTTTGGAGCACCCAGAGAAGCATACCAGAATTAGGAAAGATTAGAAAACCTTTTTTTTTTGTACCATAAATTTTAGTATATAGGTATTACAAAACATTAAATATATACCTGGTTTTATGTAATTTTAAATGTGCAGAATTAATAAACTAGAGGATTTCTTCTTTCATATTATTTGAAGTATCTAATATAGGATATTTTAATGGAGAGCTCATTCCCATATGTACGTACGTATGAAGGTGTGTCTGTAATTTATCTCAGATTTACAGACCAAAGAAAAGTGAGTGAACCCAAGCTCTTTAAGGGCTTGAAGAGCCAAAAATTTTTCTTTGAGAGGGACCATCTAAGGTCAGAGAAAGAGAGAATGGGGAGAGTTATGCATTAGTGACAAAAAGAAAGGTTAATAAGACATAGGCTAGGATTTACATTACAATCATCTTTGCTGTAAATTCCAACTTTTGTTTATTTTAGAGAGAGAGAGAGAGAGACAGATAGACAGACAAATAGACCATGATGGGGGAGGGGAAGAGAGAGAGGGAATACAGAATCTGAAACAGCCTTAAGCCAGGACAGAGCCTAGCCCACGAATGCTGAGATCCTGACCTGAGCCAAAGTTGTATGCTCAACCGACTGAGCCACGCAGGTGCCCCAAACTAATGTTTTTGTGTTGCTTATAAAAATATGACAGATTTTGACTGAAAAAGAAAATGGGGAAACAGGAATTCTTTTACAGAATAACCTGAAAACTAATTTTTACTGATATTCCCTCAACAGATGGGGAACTTTTTCAAAAAACAAATGCACTCCCAACCTTTGGTGAGAGTCTTATGTTATCCTGAGTCACAGTCACTGAAGGAAGTTGGTTAGATCCTGTAGATAAGCTGGGTAAAAGAAAAAAAAGGTTTAGTTTTCTTTTTTTCCCCCACAGGATTACCAAGCCATCTTTACTCTCTGAAATAAAATGAATCATTGAAAAGTGTCACTTGACTTTAATTTAATCAATGTTAAATAACTATATTGGGGTATTTCAGAAGAATACATAGGTATAAATAAATGATTTATAAATGTGAATAACTTGCAGGTCGCAATTGAATTTATTTTGATGGAAGCACAATGTTCTTATACAATGTTCTTTTCACAGTTCTTTGGCATTTATTATAAAGAACAAAGCATTTCTGGAATGCTCATTTTAATTTCAAAGCTCAGGCTATTCTATGGAAAACATTTGGCTCATGGAGGATCTGAACAATAATAGAGGAATGTTCAGTGGGAAGCGTTATGAATTGTGGCACTTAAAATACATTCTGAAGGAACATTTAGACAATAATACTTATTCTTCATTTTACACAAAGATTTTAAACTAGGCAATTTGTCTTAATCTGGACAAATATCTTTTAATATTTTTAAAATTAAAAATTGTTTTAATTCTTGATATGTAAATTAGACTGATAGTAGTGAGATATTTGCCTTTTGGAGTATGTGAAAATCCATGTAATAAATGAGGCATATCATCATCTTTATTATCTATGCATGTTAAAAGCGTGTGGCCCTATTTGGCTGCTTGCAAAGCATATAGGAAGTGTTTTGTTAACTGACTTCATGACTTTTAGCACAAGGGACCCCCTTAGAGCAAGATGAAGGTAGCCCCAAAAGAATACCTCTGACAAGGATCCCATAACAGATATTCTGTATCCATGTGGGGAATGGACTAGAAAATGCACATCAAATATCAACCAATATTTGAGTGATGTTATGCATTTTGCAAGACATTTTACATATTTAACCTTCACACAGTCTTATAGGTAACATGACCTCATTTTCCAAGAGAGGAAACAGAGGCTTGCTACAAGGCATTGCACTCTGGGTTGTGAATGCGAGAATAAAGCAAATTAGAATAAAGCAATAGGTCTATTGGATGGAGACCATCCAAAATGGTCTACTGGATTGAAAGGGCAGACAAAAATTATTTTCATCTACATATTTCCCCATAGCTTGTAAGTTCTTTTTCAGTTCCCAGGTAAAAAACTGTGTCCAGATATACAAATAAACAAATGTGTCATGCTCCATAAGCAATAAACAAGCCAAACATTTAGGGCCTGCAGAGCAAGAAGGTTATGTATAGTCTGTTCTCAAAGATGTGGTGCATGATTGTTATAAGCCTTGGTTTTTTGATGATATGTGGGATTCTAGCTTTCCATAGGAGTTTCAGGTCTCTTATTTTATTTTATTTTACTTATTTAAAAAAGTTTTTTAATGTTTATTTATTTTTGAGAGTGAGAGAGACAGAACACAGGTGGGGGAGTGGCAGAGAGAATGGGGGACAGAATCTGAAGCAGGCTCCAGACTCTGAGTAAGCATAGAGCCTGATGCGGGTCTTGAACCCACAAACCATGAGATTATGACCTGAGCTGAAGTTGGATGCTTAACTGACTGAGCCATCCAGGTGGCCCCAGGCCTTCTATTTTAAATCCTGTAAAGAAGTGTTTTTTTCCTTCCTCTACAATGGGGATCTTCTAGCTTTGCTTATAAAAATGGTGACTGAATTTATTATTGGGATCCAAGGTTTAATTAAGAAATGGATGTTTTTTACAACATAATTTTGTATGAGGTTTTGTTTCCAAATACAGATGCTTCATTTCTATCTCTAACCACAATGAGATACCACCTCACACCTGTCAGAATGGCTAAAATTAACAATTCAGGAAATAACAGATGTTGGTGAGGATGCAGAGAAAGAGGATCTCTTTTGCACTGCTGGTGGGAATGCAAACTGGTGCAGCCACTCTGGAAAACAGTATGGAGGTTCCTCAAAAAATTAAAAATAGAACTACCCTACAACCTAGAAATTGCACCATTAGGTATTTGTCCAAAGGATACAAAAATGCTGATTAGAAGGGGCACATGCACCCCAATGTTTATAGCAGCACCATCAACAATAGCCATATTATGGAAAGAGCCTAAATATCTATTGACTGATGAATGGATAAAACAATGTGGTATATACACACAATGGAATATTACTTGGTGACCAAAAAGAATGAAATATTGCCATTTGCAGTAAGGTGTGTGGGACTAGAGCGTATTATGCTAAGCGAAATAAATCAGTCAGAGAAAGACAAATATATTATTTCACTCTGTGGACTTTAAGAAACAAAACAAATGAATATAGGGAAAGGGAAGGAAAAATAAGATAAAAACAGAGGGGGAGGCAAACCATAAGAGCTTCTTAAATACCAAGAATAAATTGAGGGTTACTGGAAGGGAAGTGGGTGGGGGAAAGGGGCAAATGGGTGATGGGCATTAAAGAGGGCACTTGTTGGAATGAACACTAGTTGTTATATGTAAGTGATGAATCATTAAATTCTACTCCTAAAACCAATGCTCCACTATATGTTAGCTAACTTGAATTTAATTAAAAAAATTAAAAAAATTTTTTTTAAATGTTTTATTTATTTCTAGGAGAGAGAGAGAGAGAGAAACAGCGTGAGCAGGGGAGGGTCAGAGAGAGAGGGAGTCACAGACTGAAACAGGCTCCAGGCTCTGAGCTGGCAGTCAGCACAGAGCCCGACGCGGGGCTCGAATCCACGAACCGCTAGATCATGACCTAAGCGAAAGTCGGACGCTTAACCGACTAAGCCACCGAGGAGCCCCGAATTTAATTAAAAAATTTTTAAAAAGCCCTTCTTTTCAACTGCCCTATTCATCAAGCCATTTATATAACAAATATTTATTGAACATCTACTTTGTGCATTGTTCTGGGTGTTGGAGAAAAAACACATTTTCTGCTTTCACGGAATTTACCTTTTAGTATTAGAAGCATGAAGTAAACATATAAACATAAAAAGTCAGACCCTGTAAGTGTTTTGAGGAAATATAAAGTGGGATGAAGGAACAGAGTGAGAGAGGGTGGGGAAGGGGTGGTCAAGAAAGGCCTCTTGATAGGTGACTTTGAATAAGACATGTTTGAGAGTTGAGTTAGAGAAGTTTAGGAGACAGGTAAGAGAGGTTACAAAGGGCCAATTACGTAATTATTTGGGTTTTGTTCCTCTGAGATAACCAGTGTTTCATATTTCAGAGTGGCTCTGTGCCCCCTCAACATTAATAATCTCTATACTCATCCTAAATAGACTAATGCTTTACTGACTTAATTATGATTATTTTACCTCCTTCTTAATGTAGGTTGCTGGCTACAAAGTGATATAAATAATTTTATATATAAATATTTATACATACACATATAATATATATACATATATATAATATATATTGCATTGTTTCCATAGTAAAAGTTGATAAGTTTCAACCTCTGTGACTCTTCTTTCTTCCTGCCCTTCCTCTCTCCCTTCCTATCTTTTTCCTTCTTTCCTTTTTATCTTTAGTAGAAAATTCCATAGCAGCTGATAATATTGCTCTTGGTGCCTTGAGTTGACTTATGAGGACATACCAATAGTACTGGAAATAAATCGTGTTACTATGAAATACTTCCTTTTGTTTTGGGCTGTGATGTCCCAGGACTGTGTTCTCAAAGCTTGTCTAATGAGTGGCTTATGTTTTTCCAATTTCAGGTTACTACACTTGTAAATTGTCCCCAGAATCCTTCCAACAGGAAAAAAGGACGTTCAAAGAGAGCCAAAGTCCTTTTAGCTTCTGTGGAGGAAGCAACCTGGAATTTATTAGACAAAGGAGAGAAGATTGCCCAGGAAGCCACAGTTTTAAAGGAAGAGCTTACTACTGCACTTGAGGAAGTTCGCAAAGAAAGTGAGTACTCTAGTCCTGGTCAGGAGCACACTGTATATCCTTAGGGTGTTAGTTACGGAATTAGATTTGTGAGCATTTTGCTGTGTTGACTTGGGTTTATTAGTCTTTTGCAGACCTCTGAAGAGCTGGCTGTGGGAGGCCAAGTGGCTTATTAGACAGCTCTAAGGTTCAGAGTATGACTCCTGGTTCTTCCGTTGAGTTGTTCAGTCCCTGCAGGCAACTTCTTCCCCTCACATGCCATAGTTTATCCATATAAGCAAAGAGAAGTGTATCCTTTTTTGTCATAGAATATAACGACATATGACTAATGAAGCTGAAGATGAGTTTGCCCATACATAAATAAATTATAAAGTTCCTTGTTAATAGTTGGAGGTATTAAATTATAGACCTGTCTACTCAGAAATACATTTTTTATTTTTTGATATTCTGGAGGTTTGGATTTTCTAAACTTAAAAAGAAATTCTTTGGATAAACTAGACATAACTCATGTTGCTGTTGTGTGAATATGATAAAATGAAAGTGTATATGTCACCTTTGGAGGTATTTACTTACATATAATAATACAACAATTTTCTAATGCCTGTGAGTCTCATTTGCAGACTCTTTTTAAAAGAACTGCCCTATTTATGTATCAGCTTGCTGCAAGAAACTACTTTGAGAGGATAAGAAAACTTAAATATTCCTGTTAAGCTTTGTTAAGGAGGCTTGGGTGTTCAGATATTTCCCTCCCCAACATAAATGTATGAAAATCAGAAAATGTTAGTTAATTAAATAATTAAAATGAATATACTAGCTATAATAAACCTCAGGTCAAATATAGATTTATTTTTTATTTGTTATATACTTTATATATGATTTATATTTTACAGAGCCTCTTCAGAAAACATAAAGAAAACATAATGCCAAGATAATTTCAAATGAATTCATCACTCCTCCCTACCCCCTACCACTTTAGACCCTGTCCTGTTCTTCTCTGATCTGTTACCATTATCCACATAGTCACCGAGTCAGTTTAGACTCTTCATTCTCATTTTGCTTTCTCTTCCAATTAGTCTCTAAGTTCAACAATTTCTGTTTCTTTTTGTCTCTCAGATTTTTCTCTCTTTTTCATTACTAATGTTCTCTCCTGAATTCAGGATTACAGCATTAGCCTTACCTTATACCAAAGCCAAATAAATCTTTTAAAGAGGAAAATATACTCATTTTACTTCCCTGCTTAATTGAAATACGTTTGAAGCTTCTGAAGGATTAGGGGTATTGTCTTTCTGGATAAAGTTCAAGCTTGTAAACCTAGCTTACTCAGCATTGCATGATTTGGCTTCCATCATTCTCTCCCTTTTCATGTCCTGATTCTGTCCCCCTCTCCAGCTTTCTTCCAAACAAGAATTTGAAGTGTTTTGAATGGTACATGTTGCCTCATTCCTCTGTACCTCTGTTATCAGCTATTCCTTTCACCTTGGTTACCCCTTTCATTCAGCCAATTCTTATTTATTGCAACAAAGCTCAACCCAGGTCTTTTTCAGGAAGTGTGTACTAAACTTGTGATGTTCATTTAGATATCCCTCTTCTATGTTCCCACAGACTCTGACATCTCTCTTTAATAGGATTTACTACCCCATGCACCAAATGTTACTTTACTTGTTCAGTAAATTTTGACTCTTAATTCGTGAAAGTGGCAAATACCACCTCTTATATTATGAGCAGTACCTGACACATAACCTGATGTTTGTTAAATAAATAAAAAATAATTTTATTTTTGCTTTTATGACAAATTATCTCTCATGCTTTTTTTTTTTTTTAAAGTTTATTTATTTTGAGAGAAAGAAAGAGAGAGCATGGGCATATGCACAGAAGCGAGCAGGAGAGAGGCAGAGAGGAATAGAGAGAATGAATCCCAAGCAAGCTTTGTGCAGAGCCTGATGCTGGGCTTGATTTCTCAACTGTGAGATCATGACCTGAATTGAAATCAAGAGTCAGACACCCTCTCTGACTGAGCTATCCAAGCATCCCTCATAGATATGATTTCTTTCCTGAGTGTTTTGGAGGAATATGAATGCTATTCTGGTATTGTTTTTCTCCGATAATGAGATCTATTTGACAATATAGTTTTCGTAAACCACCTCACAATAACTGCGTAAGACCTTGGTCATTCTCAGCAGGAAAGAATAAAAGCATTAATTGCCATGAAATGGTATATTTTTTTTAAAAAGTAAGTTACCAGTTTTTGGCTCAATAAAAGTAAATTACTTTAAAGAGAAAGTCTTAAAGAGAAGTATGTGTGGATTCTAGGATTATGCAGTATATCCTTCCCTGTGTTCTATTATAATGTGTGAAATCATATTATCATGTGATAGATATGGCATATGTGGTGTACACAACAAATGCATTTGGTTAAAGATCACCCAGTGCTTTATACTCCTTTTTTTTTTTTTTGACAAACTGCCAAATTGAACTGCTGCCACTTGAGTGTGGGAGGAAAGCAGTGAAATGGCAAATGGTTCTGGAATTTGGGGAAAAGCCAATGCTTATCCTATGGATAGCAGAGACAGTAACAGTGAGAGCACTGTTCCGAAAAATTTGGAAGGAATTTTAGCTCATTGGTGAAGTTGAAGTATCAGGAGAATGAATTCTGATTCCAGTACCTCTCTGATACTAGAAATACATTTTAGTTTCCTGCTTTTTAAAAAGGGTTTTGTCTGGTGGCATAATGAAGAGCAAATAATAAGTTTAAAATATTTGGGAAAGTAAAAAAAATAATAGATGTAGGGGATATTTTTATTTAAATATTTGTTGATTTATTTTCAAAAAGAATTTTGAGACTAATTTAGAAAATGTCTTCTATTAAAGACAGTGTAATTTATGTATTACAACAGGATTCTGTTTTATTCTGTTTAACTAACTTTAGTGGCTTTAGTTAGAGACTTGAAGTGGTAAATAATGTGGACATTTGATTACATAAAGAATTTGCCTATGGAAGATGGGATATGGATAGACTAGGGAAGGATGGTGAAAGGAAATGTCATGTGTGAGTAGAACTGTAGAGATCCAGCAAAGGTGGCCCACATAGTGATTATTTTACACATAGTGTAAAAGTGTGATTTTACAGCTTACCCCTATACTTACATCCATACCATGGCAAAGTATTAAACCCAGTATTTTGTTTTAATAGTTTTAGAATATCATGTAACAATTAGCTAGGAATTATCTAAACTTTTTAATAATGTTTGGATTACATGTTTTGCCTATAGCATATATGCTACCTTCGTATAACCTCTGCTCCCTTCAATGTACAGACATTGTTTCTATAGCCTCTACTCCCCTACAATGTATAAACATTGTTTCTAAGTCACACAATTGGCTATATTTAAAGTCTTTTAAATGTTGAGAATAAGATCAATACAGAAAAGTGCATGGGGTGCCTGGGTGGCTCAGTCAGTTAAGCATCCAACTTCGGCTCAGGTCATGATCTCACGGTTCGTGGGTTCGAGCCCTGCGTCGGGCTCTGCGCTGACAGCTAGCTCAGAGCCTGGAGCCTGTTTCAGATTCTGTGTCTCCCTCTCTCTCTGACCCTCCCCTGTTCATGCTGTCTCTCTCTCTCTCAGAAATAAATAAAACATAAAAAAAGAAAAAAAGTGCATACGTTATCATGAACAACTCAATACAGTTTCACATTGTACATACACTAATATAATCTGCACCCAGATCAAGAAATAGAAACTTACCAGAATCCTAGAATCTTTGTGTCTCCTACTACTTACTACTTCTTCACCTCAAAGGTAACCATTATCCTGGTTATCACAGAGGTTAGTGTTTTGCTTCTTTTTGAACTTTACATAAGTGGGATCATATAGTATGTTATCTCTTGAGTTTGGCCTCTTTTTGCTCAATGTTATGTTTGTGAGACCTCATCATATAGTAGTCCATTCATTTCCTTGATGAATAGATTATAATTTATTTATTCATGTTACATAGATGGACAACTGAGTTTTTTCAGTTTTTGGGCTTAATGAACATTGTTGCTGTGTACATATTTGTGCATATTTGGTGCATGATTGTAGATATTCCTGCTGGGTTACACTTAGGATGAAATTGCTGGGTCATAAGGCATATACTCAGCTTTAATAGATTTTACCAAAGTTTTCCAAAGTGGATTTTCTAATTGGCACTTTTATCAGTAATGTATAAGAATTCCAGTTGCTCTACATTCTTATTAACTTGGAGTTAGTGTCAGTGATTTTTATTGAAGTATATGTAGTGTTTTTTCATTGTAGTTTTAATTTGTATTTCTCTGATGAGTTTTTGTGGGCTCTAGATAATGAGTTTTTATTAGTTGTGGATATGAAAAGCATCTTATCTCTCTTCATTATATCAGCATTTTTGATATTCAGAAGTAATTTTGATAAATTCCAATAAATTATTCCGTACCTTTATGGATAGAATTTTTTCTGTTCTATTAAAAAATTTTGTCTACTGCAAGTCAAGAAGATATTCTTATATGTAGTTATCTATAGGCTTTATTGTTTTACCATTAGGAATGGTGTGAGCTGGGGTCAAGATTCTTTTTTTTTCTTTTTTTCATATGGGAATTCAATTGATCCAGTATTATATAGATGTATATGGAAGTTTAATTGTTTCAGTATAGTTATTTATAAAATTACTCTTTCCCAAATGAATTACTTTTGCACCTTTGTTGAAAATCAGTTGAGCATATCTATGTGAATCTACTTAGGAACTCTGCCCTGTTTCATTGATTTGTGTATCTATCCTTACACCAATAACACATTGTCTTGATTACTGTACCTCAGAGTAAATATTAAAATAAAAATTATCTTGATTTTGTAATTCTAGTGGAAATATAAAGAGACATTCAACTTCATTAGTGATCAGAGATATGCAAATGAGGTCCCATTTTATACAATTCAATTGGCAGAAATTAAAAAGTCTGATTAAAAAGACTTTGAAGTAACAGAACCATTTATTACTTGTAAAATTGGGACAAACCACTTTGAAAAACTGTTTGGGTATGTCATTTTTGTTAAATGGCAATATATATATGGACTGAAATCAATTATATTTATGGCATTGTTAGTGTATAGAAATGCAGTTGACTTTTTTAGATTGGTACTTGTTCAGGTATTATCTCTGAAATGAAACATTAGTATAGTTATTTTTAAAAAGAAGGAAACATTTGACACATGCAAACACACATGGCCTGTTTCCTTGGAATCCCTTATGATAGTAAGACTATGGTACTTTATTTGGCTTATGTGAGAAACTAATTTTACAAAAGTAATATGATACAGTATACAGCATTTACCGTTCATATGTGAAATAGCAAAGAACAGGGAATTGCAATGTGTGTGTGTGTGTGTGTGTGTGTGTGTAGATATAGAAATAGAAATATATGTATCTGTATGTATATGTGTTCTTTCTATTCATAAACATTATATAGTTTGCTGTTTGGTAAAGAAGGTAACTAGTGACCTGGGTTTAGCAAATGTCTTAAAGATTTGTCAGTTAAATTTAAGGCTGTAGAGGAAACTTGAAATTTATTTTAAATATAACTTAGTGGTATTGTGAGATCCCTACAGAGGGTAGGCTTTTTAATTATCCTGGCTTTAGCTTTTGCCTTGAGCTAGCAAAAAAAAAAAAAAAAAAAAAAAAGTTGGAACTATAGATTTGAATTACAATTGAAAAAAAGATATTCTTTTGTGTTTTCATCAATGCTTTCATTAATAAAAAGGAATAGGACAAATATCATGTGGAATATTAACTAAACCTGGTTCAGAGTTTGTCCTAATCTCAAATGAAATATGGGCATGGGGCACCTGGGTGGCTCAGTTGGTTGAGTGTTTGACTCTTAATTTCTGTTCAGGTCATGATCCCAGAGGATTGTGGGATTGAGCCCCATGTGCTGAGCATGGAGCCTGCTTAAGATTCTCTCTCTCTCTCTCTCTCTCTCTCTCTCTCTTCCTCCTCCTCCTTCTCCCTCTCCCTCCCTTTACCCCTCTCCCCTGCTTTCACTCTTTCTCTTTCTAAAAAATATGGGCTTACTATGAGAGAGTAGGGTTGTAGAAACAAAGTAAATAATCTATTTCATTGAGATATTATTAAGAAATATTATTAAGAAGAGATGGTTACAAAAGAAACCATATTGAGACTCTTTAGACTCTTATGCCCTTTCTCTGTTCATTTGTAAACATTTATTAAGTGCCTTATTTTTACCTATTTTGGGTAAATATTTGGTATCTGTATTTGGTTTTATTTTGGGCTCTAAGAGTATAGAGATAAATAAGATGTGCCCTAGGTATTAATAGTCTACTGGGTAAATAGAACATGTAAACAGTTGTAATAATGTCTGATAAATGCCATTGTAATGATATGTCTCAGAGACTGTGGAAGCACATATGAAGGAGCAATAAAAAAGTGCTTCTAAACTTCCATTTTCCTTTATTTTATCATTAAATAGGGAAAGAGGAATCTCTCCCATATGAGTACAGGTGGATATGTATATAATTTATAGGAAGATGTGCTCTTTGTTTAGCTTGTCTTTTCTCATAGAGTTGCATTTCTTTCTGTTTTATTTTTAAAAATTTAAATATTTATTGAAACTTATTGAAACTTTTGTATAGGCCAGGCTCTGTTCTAAGGCCAGGCTCTGTTCGAAGTCAACTATAGACAAGGCTTTCCCTTTTAGTGGGAAGACAGGTAGTAAACAAGTAAATGACTTAATCTTAAAGGGTATCAGATTCTTTTTCCTTTGAAAACTTAAACATAGTATTAATAGTTTTCTCATGCAAACACTCACTGCTTTATCTTAATACATACTCATTTTTAGATTCCTAGTTGAAATATTGTTGACCTTGAACAATGCAGGAGTTAGGGATGCTGACCCTCATGCAGTCAAAAACTCACATATAACTTTTGACTTCCCCAGCACTTAGCTACTAACACCTTACTGTTGACCAGAAGCCTTACTGATAACATAAACCATTGATTAACACATATTTTATATGTTATGTGTATCATATACTATATTCTTACAATAAAGTAAACTAGAGAAAGCAAAGTGTTACTAAGAATATTGTAGGGAAGAGAAAATATCTTAAAGTACTGTACTGTATTTATAAAAAAAATCCACATGTAAGTGGACCAATGCAGTTCAAATCTTTGTTGTTCAAAGGTCAGTTGTAAAATAAATAAAAAGTATGGTTTCCTTAATGTATAAAGGGATAATTAATTTGAGATTTCTAGAGTGTTCAGAAAAAGATTAAAGTTCACCATTTTTGTATACAACATTTTGCCTACACAGGTGTAGCATAGCACTAACCCATATACTTTGGTATGAATTATCTGGAATGTGCAGTTTAGTACCAACAGCCTTGGCAGTTATTACTACCAGAGCCAGCAGTTGGAAACATGTACCATAGTCTTCATGTTGATGTATGTTAAGTGGAAAACGGCTTGCAAATTTGTTGGAATCCTGCCTCTGCTAAAATACTTCCCCATCTATTTTTAATTGTGAGCCTCCACCAAGGCTTCTATGAGCCAATTGGAGGGCTAGGAAGATTAATGAGGAGATTTCAGAATCCACTAGGGCCCTCTAACTATAGCTTTCCTTCCCAAATATGGGGCTATGGAATTTTATACTAAAATAAATGCTATGCTATCTAGTCTATTAATGCAGGAGCCTCCCAACTTTATATTTGTAAAATTTAGGCCAGCAGCAGCTGACAGCTTGCCTCAGTTTGTATGGTTCATGAGTATTTCTAGCAGGATAGGTGATATGGCTAGTGACTAGGGAGGGACTGTCCCCTCCCTGGTGAGAAATAAATGTTTTTATTGAAAAATGCACATGTTTGTTATGTGTATAATATATGTATTCATGGTATTTAAACAATTTATCCCTCTTTGTACCTTTTTATAGTTCTTCATTATAATGATTTCCAACACCCTAGGTTTATAGACTTTTCCCAGTGGGAATTAGAGATCAAGACTTACTATCATCCATATTAGTCAGAGAAAATGATTACTTCTGGAAACGATTATTCCTGGAAAATGGTATCTTGGAAGTGTAATTAATCTTTCTATCAGTATACTTGGGTACCTAAACAACAAATGCCATTATAGAATTTCCAATACTGAACCTTTAAAATGTTACCTATTGCCTCCCTGATTATTTAGTCTATTTTTTATTTTTGTATAGGGAAAAAATTGTGTCCTACAGAAAATAGAGATTTAAATTTTTCTGGTGTCATTTTTAGGTCAGCTGTGTTGAAAGATCTTATCTTTTGAAGCTCAACTGTATTGAAAATTTCTTTATAAAAGAAAATAGCAGTTAATTTTTAGTTAATTGTCCCTAAGGAACAGGTCAGCTCCATCTTCTCTGCTCAACAACATCGCAGTTAGGACTTAGATAAAATGTTTGGTATTTACCACCAATTACTCACAGCCTATATATGGTTTCAAAGGCAACAGCTGTTGCCTCATTGTTTCCATCTATTGCTATGTTGATGTTGTGTATATTTAACTGTTATTATATCTCAAAAGTGTTCTTAGATAAGCATAAAGTCACAAATACAATAATCTTTCTACCAAATACATTGTGTTTGAGGAGATGCAGTTCATTCTTCATTTGAAAGGGGATGATGAACTCTTGTTCTAACACATTTTAACATGCATGCATGGTGTCTTGTAGCTGGCAGAATGTTTATGGAAACACTTCTATTGAAGACTGATGAGCTAATTAGCTACATTGCTTGTAAACTACTAATTGCTGGAACACACTCAACATGGCATCCCTTAGTGTTCACTTGAAATATCTGCAGCAGACTTTTCTTATAGTGCATTTGATATTCTCAGCAAACTCTTCAGTGTTGCCCATCTTGAAGTGTTGTGTGGGCATTTGCGAAGTACTTGATGTGTATGTGCAGCTGTCTCATTTTCAGTCATTTGATAAGTTGGACCTATGACATATAGACAAGCTGATTTGAGAAAAGAATTGCAATATCTGTTTTGAAAGTAAGAGGTATTCTGTAAGTCACATACCATTTACTCTGATGTATAATTCAGAGGTAAGAGTAAAGATTTAACACATATTAACAAATTTATTTGTAAGTGAGGAGCCCTAAAGCTAAAATATGAACTGAGTCTGAAATCAAAGGTGTGATGCATAGATTATCCATTACTTTGTTTTCCTTCATGGCTAAAGAGATGGCACTACTCTGTAATCATTTAATAATTATGTGCAAAGGTAACAGAGTAGGTGATCTGAAATATATCATTATAGATGCTTAGTCTGAACATTATTATTTTGTGGCATATTTTAGTGTTAAAGAGGGCATTAAGCTGTTGGCAATTTCTCTTCATCAGGAACAACAATTATTAGAATTTCTGTCCTTGATTCTTTCTTCTCATCTCCTTTTCTGGTTTTAAAGAAAGTCGTGTTCTTTTTTAGTCTTTAAAAGTTTTCAGTCTTTACTTGGATCTTGGTATATCTCTTCTCTTCTTTTGAGGGACATTTCTTCTATAATTATCTTTTCTTTTTCTAGCCTGTTCATTCATATCCCTTTTCACTGGTTCTTTGATCACACATACTAGCTTGTCCATGCTTGACAATTGGCAAATGAAAATTCCATTTCCTGATGAACCTAGTGGGTATCATGCTAAGTGAAAAAAGTCACTGAGAAAGGCAAATGCTATATGATTTCATTCATATGTGAAATCTAAAAAACAAAACAAATGAGTAAACTAACAAACAAAAAGGAGAATCAGATCTATAAATACAGAGAACAAACTGATGATTGCCAGAGGGATGGGGGAGAGGAATGAGCTAAATGGGTGACAAGACTGGGAGATACAGACTTCTAGATATAGAATGAATAAGTCATGGGAAGGGTGCCCTGATGGCTCTGTTGGTTAAGTTTCCAACTTCGGCTCAGACCATGATCTCACAGTTCATGTGTTCAAGCCCCGCATTGGACTCTGTGCTGACAGCTCTGAGCTGGGAGCCTGCTTTGGATTCTGTGTCTCCCTCTCTCTCTGCCCCTCCTCTGCTCATTCTGTCTCTCAAAATTGAACAAACATTAAAAAATTAAAAAATGAATCATGGGAATAAAAGGCACATCCTAGAGAATATAGTCAATGATGTTGTAATAACATTGTATGGTGACAGATGTGATAAGCTAGCATAGCATAACGTATGTTGAGTCACTATGTTGTACACCTGAGACTAATGTAATGTAATGTGTCAACCATACTCAAAAAACTTCAATTTCCTTTAGTACACTCTTTTAAATTTTTTCATTTATTTATTTTTGAGAGAGACAGAGAGAGAGAGAGAGTGAGTGCGCTCATGAACATGTGAGCAGGGAAGCGGCAGAGAGAGAGAGAGAGAGAGAGAGAGAGAGAGAGAGAGAGAGAGATTTCCAAGCAGACTCCCTGCTGTCAGTGCAGAGCCCAATGTGGGCTCAATCCCACCAACCATGAGATCATGACCTGAGCCAAAATCAAGAGTTGGACACTTAACCGACTGAGCCACCCAGGTGCCCCAGTCCATTCTCTTCTTAAACTGTGAATCCTGTTTCACCTTTTCTGTTCTTCTTTGGTCTATTTGTTGTTTTCCCCTTCATTTCAGGATGTTATACAGTAAATTTTCTTATTCTCTACACCTTCCTTCTCTTTCCTCATTCACATTCTCTTGTCTCCTATGATTTTCATTCTTGAGAATGTTTGATGCCTAACATAGAAATTGAAATGCTACTTCCTTCTTCCCCAGTGAGAAGTGATATACACTGTAGTCAACACTGCTCTAACCATTTAGTAGGTAGTTCCACTTAGCTATTTTAGTATTACCTTACATTTATGTATAAACTGAACTCAACATCTTCTTTCACAAGCCCTTTACAAACTTTTATATCTCTGGTATCATCTGACTTGAACTCTCACCACCTTTGAGACAGTTGTTTATTTTCTTCTTTCTAAAATATTCTGTTTCCTTGAATAATAGAGAACCATGCAGTTCTCATTTTCCCTCTTTATCTTTTCGTCTACTTCCTCTCTAGCTCCTTTTTGGTTCATCTTTTTCTAAATGTGCATATAATGTTGGAAATTCTCAAAGCCTGAGCATTGCATAGAATGCATGGAAAGCAAATGTGAAACCATTTTGTAATGAAAGATTTGTAGTAGACCTTGGAGATCCTTGAATAGCAAGATAAGAATGCTGGAGCATGGAAGGAAATTTTTGAGTCAAGACTGACAGGACTAGGTCCGTGCTTTAGGAAGATTTATCTGGCATTATTATATAGAAGATAGAGAGGTTACATCTTCATGTTGCCTTCTAGTGAAGATAAAAAGACAACTGTAATAATATTAGTGTTTATGTGTCTTGACATAATGTATATAAAGCATTGATCATAGTAGTGGGCAGAGATGTTAATCCTCACTGTACCTCTGTGAAGTAGCTACTATTGTTATTTTTATTGTGTAGTTGAGGAGAGTTGAATCTAGAAAGAACATATGACTTGCCTGAGGTCACCCAGTTAGTTGTCAGAGTTGAGACTCCTTTCATGACGCTATATTTAATAAGTAGTTGTTGACTGTTTGGTAATTGTATATAGCCATTTCCCTTTGTTTCCACTGTCATTTAATATATGTTAGTCTTATCCCACCAACTTTCTTTGGAATTGCTTGAGAATGATGCTCTAGGGCAGCCTCAAGCTGTGCTCTTTGGAAACTAGTGTTCCTGGAGATGCTAAGAGCTCTTCTGTGAGAAAAAGCAGTTAAATAAATTTATAGAACTCTGGATTAAAAATTTTAAACGGGGTTCCTTACCAGAGAATTTCTCAGTTAATGCATTTAAAATGCTAAGTTGTATTACAAATCTCCAAGAGGGGAATTGGTTATAATCTATATTGATAGGTTGGTTTCCCTAGAAGTAGCACCTAAGATAAGGGTTCTTGTACAGATGATTTACAGAAGGAGTCCTGTGTGAAACCTATGAGGAGTTGAAGGAATCAGAATAGGGTGGGGAAGACGCTGAGCAAAACTGAGCTAAAGCTGTACTGAAGTATGGCAAATATTAGCCCAAGGTAGCTACTGACCACTTGAAAATTGGCTGAAGATCTGAACTGTAAATTTGACTTAATTATAGTTTAAAACTTAAAGGAACAGATACTTTATCAGTTACTAGAAAACTTTGAAATATAGGTATGTGAATCTGCTCTTTCAACTGTAAATTTGCTGAAATCTAAAGATAGATCAAATATTTGTCATAAAATTTAGCATTTGAATTGAAATTTAAGAGTAAAGTATAGATGGAATACTACATGGCAATGAGAAAGAATGAAATCTGGCCATGTGTAGCAACATGGATGGAACTTGAGGGTGTTATGCTGAGTGAAATAAGTCAGGCAGAGAAGGACAAATACCATATGTTTGCACGTATAGGAGGATTAGGAGGAACTTAACGGAGGACTGTCGGGGAGAAGAAGGGGGAAATAGTGGGGCAGAGGGAGAGAGGCAAACCATGAGAGACTCTTAAGTACTGAGAACAAATTGAGGACTGATGGGGGGGGTGATGGGCATGGAGGAGGGCACTTGTGGGGATGAGCACTGGGTGTTATATGGAAACTAACTTGACAATAAACTATTTGTGAAAAAAAAAGAGAGTAAAGTGTATAATAGATTTCAAAGACAGTATGAAAAACATATAATTAATTTCCCAATAAGTTGTATACTAATAGCATGTTGAAATGATGTATTTTAAATATTTGGTAAAATGATATAATTTAAAAATTCATTTTATCTATTTCTTTTTATATTTTCAATATTAAAACATGTTTATTACTATTAATACTTTAAAGACTGTGCATTCTAAAATATTTTAAATTGTACGTGTGGCTCACATTAATTATCGGTTGGACAGTGCTGATCTGAACTCTATCTCTTCCTGATCCCACAGAGAGCTCTGGAGAATGAATGTCTCCCTTTGAGGCAAGAGAGCCAAACTTTTGTTTTTCAGCATCAGTTAGTCCCTGGTTAGTGTCCATTCTTACTTCTCTTTACCCCCCTCATGACTTAGGCACAGTGCAGTTTTGAATATTTGGGAGATTGTTTCATAAACTTGTCCACAAATCTGCTATGTGCTATGCTGGATTTGATTGAAGACCACCATATAGTTAAGAAGTCTTAAAGGATGGAAGTCACTAAACTCCGGTGATTTTCCATTCCCTAGAATATCTCATAACTCTTAAAAAAATAATTTCAGAAACATTTGTTAAAAACTGGAAAGAAGATAAAGCATTGACATGTGAAATGAAGACAGAATGTTAGGTTATGGACTAAAGAAATCAGCTGTTAGATAAGGAACTCTAATGGTAGGTTTTTTTGGTTTGTTTTTTGTTTTTGTTTTTTTTTTGCTTTTTGCTGGCTACTTAATATATTAGCCAAACTAAATACATATTGTACTCTGTATCAAATATTTAGAATCACATTTTAAAAAGGTATGATTTCTGACTTCAAAGAGCTTAAAGTAATGAGACTTAATTTTAGGAAATTAAATTAGATACTTAGAAGAGATGAATAAGTTCAAGATGTTATAGAATGAAGAGACTTAATAATTGTTTCAGGAGAAGTTGAACTTTGACTCAGATCTCTAAAAATTTTAGAGAAAAATATGTATATCCTAGAACATCAGATAATGTGGGAGAGTTGATGATGAAAAACAACAATCCTTCCTGTTCTGCTCCTTGCTACATTCAGTTCCACACCCCACAGAAAATCTTTATTTCAAGTTCCATACCCTGGAAGAAGTCTTTTTGATTTTCTATATTCTGATCTAACTTTAAGTTTTATGCTTTTAATTCTTTTCCTTTACTTGTCAACTTAAGATATTATCCATTTATGGGGCACCTGGGTGGCTCAGTTGGTTAAGTGTCGGACTTTGACTCAGGTCATGATTTCACAGTTTGTGGGTTTGAGCCCCGCGTTGGGCTCTGTGCTGACAGCTCAGAGCCTGGAGCCTGCTTTGGACTCTGTGTCTCCCTCTCTCTCTGCCCCTCCCCTGCTCATGCTCTGTCTCAAAAATAAATAAATATTAAAAAAATATATTATCCATTTATTTCCTATTATGAAATATGGAAATTTGTTAATCTGTACTACCGATTTACCCTTTCTTCCTTCCAATGTTTTTTTTTCTTTTTCTTTCAAATTTTTATTTAAATTCTAGTTAGTTAACATACAGTGTTTTATTTGTTTCAGGATTTGAATTCGGTGATTTATCACTTACATCCAGCACCCAGTGCTAATCATAACAAATGCCCTCCTTAATATCCATCACCCACCCATCTTCCATCAACCCTCCGTTTGTTCTGTCTTAAGAGTTTTATACTTTGTTTCTCTCTCTCTTGTTTTTTCCATGTCCCATATATTCATCTGTTTTGTTTCTTAATTTCCACATATCAGTGAAATCATATGGTATTTGTCTTTCTCTGAGTGACTTATTTTGCTAAGTATATTTTACTCCATGTCCATCCACATCATTGCAAATGGCAAGATTTCATTCTTTTTGATGGCTGAGTAATGTTCCATTGTATTCCATTGTATGTGTACAATATCACAGGTTTATCCATTCATTGGTTGATGGACATTTGGACTCCCTCCATAGTTTGGCTATTTGTTGATAATGCTGCCATAAACATTGGGATGTATGTACCCCTTTGAAACTGTATTTTGTATCTTTTGGGTAAATACCTAGTGCAATTGCTGGATCATAGAGTAGTTCTATTTTTAACTTTTTGAGGAACCTCCATACTGTTCTCCAGAGTGGCAGCACCAGTTTGCATTGTTACCAACAGTGCAAGAGGGTTCCCATTTCTCTGCATCCTCACCAACATCTGTTTTTTCCTGTGTTGTTAATTTTAGCCATTCTTTAAAAATTTTTTAATGTTTATTTATTTTTGAGAGAGACAGACAAACAGACAGAGCATGAGCAGGGGAGAGGCAGAGAGAGAGGGAGGCACAGAATCCAAAGCAGGCTTGAAGCTCTGAGCTACCAGCAGAGCCCAAGCTTGGCTTGAACCTATGACCTCACCTGAAGTCATTTGCTTAACTGACTGAGCTACCCAGGTGCCCCAATTTTAGCCATTATGATAGATGTGAGGTGGTCTTTCATTGTGCTTTGATTTGTATTTCCCTAATGATGAGCTATATTGAGCATCTTTTGTGTGTTTGTTAACCATATGGATGTCTTATTTGTAAAAGTGTCTATTCATGTCTTCTGCCTATTTCTTCACTGGATTTATTTGTATTTTGGGTGTTGAGTTTCATAAGTTCTTTATATATTTTGGATACTAACCCTTTCTCTTATATGTCATTTTCAAATATCTTCTTCTATTCAGTAGTCTGCCTTCTAGTTTTGTTGATTGTGTCCTTCACTGTGCAAAGGTTTTTATCTGCAGTCCCAATAGTTCATTTTGCTTTTGTTTCCCTTGCTCCAGCGACGTATCTAGTAAGAAGTTGCTATGGCTAAAGTCAAAGAGGTTGCTGCCTGTAGTGTCCTGTAGGATTTTGAAGATTTTCTGTCTCACATTTAGGTCTTTCATTCATTTTGAATTTGTTTTTGTGTATGGTATAAGAAATTGGTTCAGTTTCATTCTTCTGCATATTGCTGTCCAGTTTTCCCAACACCACTTTCTTTTCCTTTGGATTATCTATTTCCTGCTTTATCAAAGATTAGTTGACCGTATGGTTATGGGTTCATTTCTGGGTTTCCTATTCTGTTCTATTAATCTATGTGTCTGCTTTTATGTTGGTACCATACTGTTTTGATGACTACAGCTTTATATTATAGCTTGAAATCTGGAATCATGATGCTTCTAGTTTTGTTTTTTTTTTTTACCCTTCTTTTTCAGGATTGCTTTGGAAATTCAGGTGGGGTCTTTTGTGGTTCCATACAAATTTTAGGATTGTTTTTCTAGCTCTGTGAAAAATGCTGGTGGTCCTTTTTCTAATTTAATTTTTAAAATTTAATTTTTTAATTTATTTTTTTAAATTTATATCCAAGGTAGTTAGCATATAGTGCAACAATGTCTTTAGGTCTCAAATGAGTCTCTGGTAGGCATTGTATAGTTTTTTTTTTTTTTTAATCCATTCTGGTAATCTGTCTTTTGATTGGAGCATTTAGTCTATTTACATTCAGATTGATTATTGAAAGATATGAGTTTAGTGCAATTGTGTTACCTCTAGTGTTGGTGTTTCTGATGATTTGTCTGTTCCTTTCTAGTCTTTGTTGTTTTTGGTCTTTTTTCCTCCACTTAAAGAGTTCCCCTTAAAATTTGCCAGTTTTTGTCTTGGAAACTATCTCTCCTTCTATTCTGAATGACAGCCTTGCTGGAAAAAGCATTCTTGGCTGCATATTTTTTCCATTCCGCACATTGAATATATCCTGTCATTCCTTTGGGCCTGGCAAGTTTCTGTGGACGGATCTGCTGAGAACCTGATATGTCTTCCCTTATAGTTTAAGTAAGGACGTTCTCCCCCCGCCCCCTTGCTGCTTTGGTTGTCTGTGTGTTTTGTGAATGTGACTATGTTATGCCTTGATGAGTGCCAGCTTTTGTTGAATTTAATGGGAGTTCTCTGCTTCTCAGATTTTAATGTCTGTGTCCTTCCCCATATTAGGGAAGGTTTCAGCTATAATTTGTTCAGGTAAACCTTCTGTCCTTTGTTTTTTTAAATCTCTCTTCCTCTTCTGGGACTCTTATCATAACTCCTATGATATACATGTTATTCCATTTTAATATGTCACTGAGTTCCCTAAGTCCACCTTAGTGATTCATTACCTTTGTTTCCTCTTTTTTTATTTCAGTGCCACTATTTTTCATAGTTTTATATTTTATATCACTAACTCATTCATCTGTTTTGTTCACCCTTGCTGTCATGGCATCTGTTTGGGTTTGCATCTTGGTTATGGCATTTTTAATTTCAGCCTGACTAGATTTTAGTTCTTTTATCTCTGTCTCAGAGATAAAATTTAAAAATTTTCAAAAAAGTAAAGGAAGGTAGATCCTAGGTATATTTTGTTCTGCTTGATAAGAGAAGCTTGATAGACAAAAGTAAAAAAAAAAATTAAAAAATAATGAAAAAATAAAGTGCTCTTTCTGTATCCAAGAAAAAACCAAAACCAGAAACAAAACAAACAAAAAACCCCAAAGTAAGCTAGATCCTCTTTCTCTTAAGAGCTAAAGCTTTGCAGCACTCTATAATCAGTAGACTTAATGGGTAGAAGGGAATTGTGCTGGTCTTGTGTGGAAGGGACTTGTTCTGATTCTCAGGTCAACTTACTCTAGTGGACATGTGCTTGGAGCACTCAGGGAGGCAGGATTTGGTGTAGTGGCTCCATTCTTCACTTGGTGGTGCTGCTTAGCTCACTGAGGTCAATTAGTGCTGGTGGTCTAGGGATAAAAATGGCTTCACCTTGCTCTCTCGTCGTCCAGAGCAGGAAATTCCTTTCCTCTCAGATGTTTAGTCACACCTCCTGTGTTTTGGCTTCCATCAGATCCCTGCCTTCACCCTGTGTCTGAACTGTCCACCTATCAGGCAGCATCCCCTTCCTGTGTTTTATTTCAGGCATGGCAGTGTTTCAACACTCCACTCTCCAGAGATCCCCATGGCTGTGACCTGCACTGATTCTGCATGTCACCCTGCAGTGGTCAGTGCTAGCTCATCCTAGAAAGTAGTCTGGCCACTGCACAGTGGCTTGGAGTTTATGGTAAACTGCAACACACAGCTGGTCCCAGGGTTTACTGCCATCAGCCTGTGTCTATGTTACTATACTGGTAAATAGGGCAGCTCAGTGGCACCTACAGGGTCTTGCCTATAGAGAGGCTGTATCACCACTACCAAATGCAACCCAAGTAGGGAAACCGCTTCTCCCTGTGGGACCCCTGGGACCCTCTGACTGCACCTCTCCATTCTAAGGTTCTACCCTGCTTCCTCCCTGGAGCACAAGCAGGCGCTGATCTCCAAAACTTCAGACTCTGTGCTCCACTATTTATGAGAAACTGGTGGTATTGAAACTCTCTCCTTTTTTCCCTGCCAGTGGTTTTGGGGAACAGTTTTTCTCTGCAGTCCCTTGTACATGTTTTCATTCTTTTTCACTCTTTCTCTCTCTGTAGCTACTCTTTCCATGACCAGAGCTCCCTCCCCAGCATAGCACCCACAGCTGTTTTTTCCCATAAATCAACTCTCTGATGTTTCTACCTTCCGTGGGTCCTTTTTTTTTTTTTTTTTTTTTTTTTTTTTTTGGTGCAGCTTTGTTCTCTAGGACTTACAATCAATTTCTTGGGTGTTCAGAATGATTTGATATTTATCTAGTTGTTCCGGGGAGGAGAGAAGCTTAGAGTTGCCCTATTCCTTCTCCATCTTAACTGCTTTCCTTCCAATGTTTTATAGTTTAATATTATTTTTAGTTTTACTGTTATTTCCTTGTTTCATAGTCCATCATCTTTAGTCAATATCCTGACTCTTTCTTGTGTTTGGTAAGAATAATAGCACTCATTCTGTTCTCTGTCTTTAATTCTACATTTTACCTTTCACTGTTTACCTTTGTCATTTCTAATCTTACTCTTAGACAATCAAGGCTGTTAACATTTTAATTTTGATATTCAATCATAATGATGTAATCTGCATTAGTTATTAGTTGACAATAAAAATTGAAAACCAATGCAGAACATTAATGTTACTGTGATGCTATATGTTTTATTTACATGATAGAATAGTATGCTAAAATTGTATCTCCTTTCCCAATGGTCTCATGTCATAATCCATTGGCCAATCAAAAGGGAATAATTCTATGATCAAGGTTAAATGGATTTTCTTTTCCATTGCTTAAAATTATGCTACCATTTGGTCTAGTTCCTCTTTGTTGTTTCATATATAAAAAAAGTATATGTATTTTATTTTCTTTAGAGGTTCTGAATCTCTTTTTCAATTCTAGTAGTTGTTTCATGGAGTCTTCGTTTTTGTTTTTGCCACAGAAACATCTCTTCTCAAACTCTGTGTCTTCCCTTCAGTGATGTAACTTGATTATCGTCTCCAGACATCTCTGGGTTAGGCACACCACATCCTTTAAAATATTTTTTTCTTTAATGTTTTATTTATTTCTGAGAGAGAGACGGCATGAGCAGGGGAGGGTCAGAGAGAGAGGGAGACACAGAATCCAAAACAGGCTCCAAGCTCTGAGCTAGCTGTCAGCACAGAGCCTGACGCGGAGCTCGAACCCACGAACTGTGAGATCATGATGTGAGCCAAAGTCGGACGCTTAACTGACTGAGCCATCCAGGTGTCCCACACCATATCCTTTATCCCAATATTTCTCTACCTGGCATTTCCCCTCTTTCCTGCCATAAAACAGCTGTGTAGCAATCTCTTTCTCTGTGTGTCAAAATAAGGTGGGCTTTACTCTGTAGTCCAATAACAAATCAGATGCTTCAGTTTTCTCCAGATGATTTCCTTGATTTCTTTGGACAAAAAAAGCCCTCTTTTTTATGACTTGGGGGTAACTGTTGAGCTGCCTGCTGCTTTGCCAACAGTAATAGAGAAAGGGGAAAGGGGCACAGCATTTCATACACATGAATATAATTAATCACCCTGGTTTCAGACCACTGCTAACTTCTGTCCTGTATTATCTCTAAGCCAGAGCCTCTTTGGATTCCTTTGGGCAGGGTGACTCTGATATCTTCTTCAGACTCCTCATGGCATATTGTAGACCATAGCTTTCTCCTCTTTTTTCATCAGTTAATACCCTTTCATCAGCTTTCTATATTTTAGAAGGCTTTCACATGCTGTTGGCTCTCCTTAGCAATTTTGTTTAGGTTTTTTCTTTCTTTTTTTGTACTTTTCTATTTCTATTTCTATTTCCGTCTCAGTGAGGTCTGGGAAAAGACCTGGTTAAATGAGTGCCCATTGTGCCATCTTGAAAGAACTGATGATGCTCAATGTGCTGTGTGTGTCAGTAGAGGGAATGGTCTGAGCAAAGTTAAATTAATAGGGTTAACAGGAGTATGAACATATTATAGTTTACCTGGAACAGATAATAAATTAAGTGGAAATAAACAATTTAGGACTTGCTGATTCAGAGCTGAAACTGCCTTGAAACAGAAAATATGGAGCTTGATATTTTAGGGATCAGGAAACAACTGTACATTCTTAAGCAATTGAGTGTTGTTATGAATATAGTCTAGAAGCTAAGTTTATTTATAAAAAGTATGAAACCTCTGGAGACCATTTTCTGGTCAGGTTTCTATAAAAAAATAAACAGTTCTTTACTTTTATGTTTTTGGTTCAGTTTCAAGCATTTAACTTAAAAGTTATTTGATTTAAATAAATTGATGAATAATTTAAAGTACCTGGGAATTTATTTAACTGCTTTAAATAGTCACATATAACTAATAATGAGAAGAGATAATATTGTGTAGTAGTTAAGGTCTTTCTCTGCCTCCTCTACTATAATTGTTGTATTAAATCTGAAGTTTTTAGTTCACGAATGACACATGGTAAGCTCTCAATAATTAGTAATTTTTATAATAGGGTTGCCTTATATAGTTTCATGCTTTTCAAAACACCTTGACATATGACATGTTCTTTATAACAATCTCTATAAGGAAATGGGGATAGATATTACTATTCTAATTTTATATATGATAGAATTGAGGTGGGGAAGAAAACATGTCAAATATCACACAATTCTTTTAGTGTTTTAAACAATATAATAGTTTTAATATATACTGGGTATTAGTTCATCTGACCTATTCTAGCTCTTCCCTAGTGTGCCTTTAAGTGCTGAAGAGGTTGGAAAAAATAAAAATTACATTTCCCAGGCTCTCTTGCAGCTGGGAATGTGGTCCAGGCTTTGCCAAAAAGATGCATAGCAGTGAAACTTGGAGGGAAACAGCATCATGAGAGTTGCCCCACAAGGAGAAAGAGGTTCTTTTTACAGTCTAGTGGAAGATGCATATGTTTTGTGTGGCAATACTGGCAGAGGTTTTTAAGCCTGGTTTCTAATATCATAAATATTGAATGACAAGTGGTGACAGTTGCAGGGTTTTCACTAAAATAGAATGGTGGTGGTTTTGAAAGTTTTTCTTGGCTAATGTTCTTGTCTGAGTAGCATTCTGGAAATTCTATAAATAAACTAATAACCCAGAACAAATTCCTTTCTATTAAAGTTAGCTAGAGTGGGTTCTGTTATTTGTAACTATGACCCCTGTCAGATACGTATGCCAAGACCAGGTTTGTCTCTCATGAGCATATTCATATTAACCAAGACATGAAGCTTATAATATAAAATTAGGACTGATTCTTAACTTAAAATACAGTTATTATGTAGAACAGTGAAAATAAATAAAGAAAAATAAAATGAAGGAAAATTAAGTTATTATTTAGAGCAAAATACACCCATACAACCAGTATGCTTTCTCATTATAGACAGACTGGTACTAGGAATATAAATAATAACCAGAAGATTGTTAAGGGAGTATGGAAATAGAACAAAGGAAGCTAGATAAAGGGAATATTTAAGTGGTATAAAGTTAAAATCATCAAGTTAATCTATAATTTCTATAAGATAATCTTACCAATGGGGTTATAGTATTTAAAATTTATCATATAAAGCTCTTACTCTTTTGGAAAGTGTTTGGGTAGATATCACCAACTTTTGTGATTTTTCTTTCTCTTGTGGTTGATGCAACCCCGTTTTAATCAACAGTGCCCTTCCTTAGACATACGATTGTTTTTTTCTTTTAAACATCATGAAAATTAAAAAAAATGTTTAAATATAAAATTTAATCTTTATTTATTTTTGAGAGAGAAGGGGGCAGTGGAAAGGGACAGAGAGAGAAGGAGACACAGAATCCAAAGCAGGCTCCAGGCTCCGAGCTGTAAGCACAGAGCCCAATGCAGGGCTTGAACTCATGGACCTCAAGATCATGATCTGAGCCAAAGTTGGACGCTCAACTGGCTGAGTCATCCAGGCACACCCCAAAAATTTTATTAAGTTTTTTCTTTTCAAATTTTTATTTAAATTCCAATTAGTTAACATACAGTGTAGTATTGGTTTCAGGAGTAGAATTCAGTGATTGATCACTTACATACAACACCCAGTGCTCATTATAACTAGTGCCCTCCTTAATACCCATCACTCATCTAGCCCATCCTCCCCCTCCCCCACCTTCCTCTATCAACCCTCCATTTATTCTCTATCATTAAGAATCTTCAATGGGTGGTTTCCCTAAATTTTATTAAGTTTTTAATTTTAATTCTAGTATAGTTAACATGCAGTGTTATATTAGTTTCAGGTGTACAGTATAGTGATTCAGCAATTCTGTACATTACTCAGTGCTCATCATCATAAGTGTACTCTTTAACCCCCATCTAGACATATTATTTTTGATTAATTTTTTGTTAAGGTTAGACACTGTGTGCAGCCCGAGATCCATTGTTTCTTAAGATTATGGATCATTTGACCCTAACAATGTAGTTCATCATTATCATGTTCTTGGATGTGAAGAGAAAATTCCTTTCTTTTTTGGGTTTATGTCTTCTCCAATCCATTGTGTATGTGATAACTACAGAGTTTAACTCCCAGGGAGTAATTTTCTTTCCCATAGTTTCAAATGTCATTCCTCAATACTGCTGATAAGTAGAAAGTAGATCACTTAACATCCAGAATTCTAGTATTTCTCCCAAACCAATGTGAGCACTTTGGGCTGGAGATTTTTTGAGTTAATTCATGGTAGTATTTTTAGAGGATTGTAAAATGTTCAGACTTAACTGTCCATTCAACGCATTCCTCTAGAATCAGAACTTAATAACTCATTTCTAACAAGAGTTTGTTTCTATCTTTCTTCCCTCTCTCTCCCTCCCTTCATGCCTTCTTGAAGTACAGTTGACAACACAATGTTACATTAGTCTCAGGTATATAACAGTAATTCGGCATCTCTATGTCTTATGCTATGTTCACCTCAAGTATAGCTACCATCTGTCACTATATAATGTTATTACAATACCATTGACTATATTTCTTGTGCCTTACCTTCTTAACTTTTATCTCCATGACTTATTCATTTCATATCTGGAAGCCATATCTCCTACTTCCCTTCACTCATTTTGCCCATTCCCCTTCCTTTCCTCTGGTAACTGTCAGTTTTTTCTTTGTGTTTATGGGTTTGTTTCTGCTTCTGTTTGCTTGTTTGTTTTGTTTTTAAATTCCACATATAAGTAAAATAATATGGTATTTGTCTTTCTCAGTCTGACTTATATCACTTAGCATACCCTCTAGGCCCATCTGTGTTGTGGCAAATGGCAAGATGTCATTCTTTTTTTATGGTTGAGTAATATTCCATTGTGTATAATATACCACATTTTTTTTATCCATTCACTTTGGGCACTTGAGTTGCTTCCATATCTTGACTATTGTAAATAACACCGCTCTAAACATAGAGGTGCATATACCTTTTTGTTTTCTAAAAATAACATTTACTTATTTTTTAAATCTTCCTTAATGCCCCTTAGCCATTTAGTCCATCCCCCCCACAACCCCTTCCAGCAACCTTCAGTTTGTTCTCTGTATTTAAGAATCTCTTATGTTTTGTTCCCCTCCTTGTTTTCATATTATTTTTGTTTCCATTCCCTTATGTTCATCTGTTTTGTGTCATACACCCCCCACCCCCCTCACGTCTTTATCCATTCATCTCTTGATGGACATTTGTGTTCTTTCCATACTTTAGCTATTGTTGATAGTGCTGCTATAAACATTGCAGTGCATGTGCCCCTTCGAAACAGCACACTTGTATTCCATGGTATACAATATAACCTAGTAGTGCAATTGCTGGGTCATAGGGCAGTTCTATTTTTAATTTCGTATATCATTTTGAATTAGCGTTTTTGTTTCTTTGGATAAATACTCAGTGGTGGAATTAATGGATCATATGGTAATTCTATGAGGAATCTCCATACTGTTTTCCACAGTGGCTGTACCAATTTACATTCCTACCAATAGTGCATGAAGGTTCCTTTTTCTCCAGATCCTTGCCAACACTTGTTTTTTTTTCTTGCCTTTTTGATACTAGCCAATCTCAGAGGTGTTAGGTGATGTCACATTGTGGTTTTGATTTGCATTTCTCTGATGCCAATGAAAGAAGCATTCATAAGGCTAGGTTGACTTCAGAATGTTGGTGACACTATACTAATGAGTATGTATAAACTTAGGTAAAATGAATTGTTTCTTACATAATACAATTTTATAAAATATAAATCTAAGGGATTTAGTGAGCAACTAGTTTATGTAAGTGTCTGAGGTGTCATTATAGAGAGAAGAGTTATTGAAGTTAGTGAAGAGCATGTTCTTTACAATAAAACTGTTCCTCTCTCTCTCTCTCTCTCTCTCACACACACACACACACACACACACACACACACACACCCCATGTTAAAATCATACTTATATTGTAATCATGATTATATGACAAAACCAAGAGGCACACAAGTGTCCCTAAATCAGTGAAGACTTAGTATCACAAAATAAGAGAAGTTTCTAGCAGTGAAATGGAATGAGTGCTAAAGAAAATGGAATTAAAAAAAGGACCTGGGGACTAAAATTTTAATGAAATTTAAAAACAGTATTGCATGAAAATTGCAACCTTTATTGTTAATCGGCTGACAGATTTGGTCAGTCTTGTCTAACAACAACTAGAAAAAACTGTAAGAAACTGTGTGATTGGAAGTGATTTTACTTAAATATGCACGAACTCATAACATTAAATAAATCTTTGAATTGCCAGATGGTATTTGTGAAAGTTTATCCTTAGCCCTTTCTCTGTGCTAACACATTATATGAGATGATATTTACCTCTTGCTTTTCTTTGCTTTTTTCTTTGCTAGAGGTTTTCAATGAGATTTGCTATTTTATATTCCTCACCAACTATTTGGAGTTTATAGTGATAATTCAAAGGAAGGTATTAACAATTTTTCCTCTTACTTGCTTCAGCCTTTCCCCCCTACATTTCAGAAGTTTTCATTGCCCCTCCCCACCGCTAATATTTTTAATCTCTTCTTTATTCTTATGGCATTTACTTAAATATCAGTTTCAACCATTCTTGGAGAGAAGCATTTAGAATTGAGAATCACTTATGGGTAGTCCACTGGCTGTGGACAGTTGAATACCTAAAATCGTGTGGCTGATAGCAAGGGTTTCATGATGAACTGAGACAGGAATGTTTGCTGAAGCACAGTTAAGAAATTGTTCTGTGTGGTGGAAGAGAATGGTCCAGTTTCATTCTTTTGCATGTTGCTGTCCAGTTTCCCAACACCATTTGTTAAAGAGACGGTCTTTTTCTTAATAGGTATTCTTTCCTGCTTTGTTGAAGATTAATTGAGGATATAGTTGTGGGTTCATTTCTTGGTTTTTTTATTTTGTTCTGTTTATCTATGTGTCTGTTTTTGTGCCAGTACCATACTGTTTTGATCACTACAGCTTGGTAATATAATTTGAAATCTGGAATTGTGATGCCTCTAGCTTTGCTTATCTTTTTCAAGATTGGTTTGGGTATTTGGGGTCTTTTGTGGTTCCATACAAATTTTAGAATTGTTTGTTCTAGTTCTATAAAAATACTGGTGGTCTTTTGATAGGATTGCACTAAACACATAGATTGCTTTGGGTAGTACAGAAATTTTAGCAATATCTGTTCTTCCAATCCATGAGGATAGAATGTCTTTCCATTTCTTGTGTCATCTTCAATTTCTTTCATCAATGTTTTGTAGTTTTCAGATACTACTTTCTTACACCATACACAAAAATAAATTCAAAATGGATTGAAGACCTAAATGTGATATATGAAACCATAAAAATACTAGAGGAGGACACAGACAGTAACGTCTTTGGCATTTGCTATCGTAACCTCTTATCAGATATGTCTCCTGAGGCAAAGAAACAAATGCAAAAATAAAATATTGGGACTTCATCAAAATAAAAACCTGCACACAGAAGGAATCAATCAACCTATGGCAACCTATGAAATGGGAGAAGATATCTGCAAATGACATATCTGAGAAAGGGTTAATATCCAAAATATAGAAGAAACTTATACAACTCAACATCCAAAAACCAAAGAATCCAACTAAAACAAGGGCAGAAGACATGAACAAACATCCTCCTAAGAACACATACAGATGGCCAATACACACATGAAAAGATATTCATCATTACTTATCATTGAGGAAATGCAAATCAAAACTGCAATGAAATATAACCTGTCAGAAATGCTAAAATCAAGAACATTAGAAACCACAGGTGTTGGTGAGGATTTAGAGAAAGGGGAACCCTCTTACACTGTTGTTGGAAATGCACATTGCTGCAGCTACTCTGGAAAACAGTGTGGAGGTTCCTCAAAAAGTTAAAAATAGAACTTCACTAAAATGCAGCAATTGCACTACTAGTTACTCAACAAAAGAATACAAAATACTGATTCAAAGGGATACATGCACCCCGAGATTTATAGCAGCATTATCTACAATAGACAAATTATGGAAATGGCTCAAGTGTCCCATCAATTGATGAATGAATAAAGAAGAGGTGGTATGTATATACAATGGACTATTACCTACCCAAAGAAAAGAATGAAATCTTGTCACTTGTGATGACATGGATGGAGCTAGAGAGAAATACAAATACTGTATGATTTCACTCTTATATGGAATGTAAGAAGTAAAACAAAGGAGCATAGGGAAAATACAGAGACAAATCAAGAAACAGACTGTTGGTTACCAGAGGGGTCACCACCCTTCTAGAGATAGTGGGGAAGCGTGGGGGCATGGCTGAAATAGATGATAGGGATTAAGGAGTGCACCTGTTGTGATGAGTCCTGGGTGTTTATATAAGTATTAGATCACTAAATTGTACAACCGAAACTAATATTACACTGTATGTTACTAACTGGGATTTAAATAAAAACTTAGAAAAAAAAAGAAATAGTTCCGGAAATGTCATGGGAATAGCTTTAATTTTGACGTGCTAAATCCCCATATAAAAAGATCTAAAATATTAATGTGATAGTGAAAATAGTTCTGCCTTCAAGACCTTTGCATTTACCTGATGCTTTTCTCTGGGGACTAAAGACTTTCACTTGTTTTTCTTACTGTGTTTCTATAATCTTTGTTTTTGCATAGTAAGGAGAATGATACTGAAAAATTACGTCACTTGCTCAGGGTTTCAGAGAAGTGAGCAAGTTAGGAAGGTGGCTGTTCATCCTGCAGTACCATTCCTTATGCTTTGGAGTGAGAAAAAAATTAATAACTCCTTTTGGTAATACACTGGAAGCATTATTTGGAGCTGGCTAAACTTTTTTTCAGGGAATCATTTAATGGAAGCATATGGAAAATTCCTGAGATGCTAAAACTATTAGATATATAAATATTATAGCCAAAAGAATGCTGGGTCAAATGTTATACTTTTAAGGGATAAATCAGACTTTATGTTGTCTGGGGTTTTCAGGCTAGGTCCATACATTTAGCTTCAGATGTGAAAGCCAACTAATGATTTTATGAGAAAGAAATGGCTTTTTAAAGACACATTCTTGTGCATCAAAATAGAGAAATTTGTTCTATAAATTTTTTTCCTGGAGTACTTGAATTTTTTTGAGCATATTAGTTCATTATCTCAGATGATGTGTTAGTAAACAATAGGGTTATATAGTCAGTATTTAAAGCTTTGTGGACCTGTACTATATGTTATAACTACTCAACTCTGTTGTTGAAGTGGGAAAGCAACCATAGATATACATGGGCAATAAACAAAAAAGCATGGCTATGTTCTAATAACTTTCACTTCTGTACACTGAAATTTGAATTCTATGTAATTTTCACATGTCATAGAATATAATTAAAAATGTTTCCTCAACCATTTTTTGAAAAATTTTTAAATTTTACTTTCAATATAGTTAACATACAATGTTTTATTAATTTCAGGCATACAATATAAAGATTCAACAGTCCTATACATTGCTCAGTGCTCATCATGATATGTGTACTCTTAATCCCCTTCACTTATTTCACCCATCCCCCATACCCATCTCCCCTTTGGTAACCATCAATTTGCTCTCTGTAGTTAAGAATTTGTTTTTTGGTCTTTTTTTTCTTTGTTTCCTAATTCCACCTATGAGTGAAATCATATGGTATTTATCTTTCTCTGACTGACTTATATTGCTCAGCATTATACTCTCTAGATCTATCCATGTTGTTCCAAAATTTCATTCTTTTTATGGCCAAGTAATGTTTCATTGTATATATACCACATCATCTCTATCCATTCATCTCTTGATGGACACTGGGCTGTTGTAATAATGCTACAGTATACATATGGTTGAGCATATCTTTTTGAATTACTGTTTTTGAATTACTGGGTCATATGGTTGTTCTATTTTTAATTTTTTGATGAACCTCATGCTGTTTTCTGGGGTGGCTGCACCAGTTTGTTTACCACCAACAGTGTATGAGAATTCCCACATCCTTGTGAATGCTTGTTGTTTCTTGAGTTTTTTATTTTAGCCATTCTGACAGGTATGAGATGATATCTCATTGTGGTTTTGATTTACATTTCCCTGATGATGAGTGATGTTGAGCATCTTTTCACGTGTCTGTTGGCCATCTGTATGTCTTCTTTGGAGAAATGTCTATTCAGGTCTATTTTTTAATTGAATATTTGTGTTTTTTTCATGTGTGTTGAATTGTGTAACTTTCTTATATATTTTGGATACCTTATTGGCTATATCATTTGCAAATATCTTCTTCCATTCTATAGGTTGTCCTTTAGTTGTGTTGGTTGTTTCCTTTGCTGTGCAGAAGCTTTTTATTTTGATGTAGTCCTAATAGTTTATTTTTGCTTTTGTTTTCCTTTCCTCAGGAGACATATCTAGAAAAATGTTGCTATAGCCAATGTGAGAGAAATTACTGCCTCTGCTCTCTTCTAGAATTTTTATGGTTTTGGGTTTCACATTTAGTTATGTAATCCATTTTGATTTTATTTTGTGTATGATGTAAGAAACTGCTCCAGTTTCATTCTTTCATTTGTAGCTGTCCAGTTTTCTAAGCACCACTTATTAAAGAGACTATCTTTTCTGCATTGTATATTCTTGTCTCTTTTGTTGAATATTAATTGACCATATAATTGTGGGTTTATTTCTGGGCTCCCTCTTCTGATCTATTGATTGATGTGTCTGTTTTTGTGCCAGTACTATACAGTTTTAACTATTACTCCTTTGTAGTACCTCTTGAAATCTGGGATTATGATACCTCCAGTTTTGTTCCTTTTTTCTCAAGATTACTTTGGCTATTCAGGGTCTTTTGTGGTTCCATACAAATTTTAGGATTATTTGTTATTGTTCTGTAAAAAATGCTACTGGTGTTTTGATAGGGATTGTATTAAATCTGTAGATTACTTTGAGTAGTATGGACATTTTAACAATATTTATTCTTCCAATTCATGAGCATTTACCCAACCATTTAAAAATGTAAAAGCCACTAGAGACTATAATGCTAAGCAGAGTCAGTGAAAGACAAATATCATATGATCTCAATCATATGTGGAATTTAAGAAACAAAACAAATGAGGGGCGCCTGGGTGGCTTAGTCGGTTGAGCGTCCGACTTTCGCTTAGGTCACGATCTCGCGGTTCGTGGGTTCGAGCCCCGCGTCGGGCTCTCTGCTGACTGCCAGCTCAGAGCCTGGAGCCTGTTTCAGTCTGTGACTCCCTCTCTCTCTGGCCCTCCCCTGCTCATGCTGTCTCTCTCTCTCTCTCCTAGAAATAAATAAAACATTAAAAAAAAGAAAAAGAAAAAGAAACAAAACAAATGAGCAAATGAGGGGAAAAAAGAGGGACAAATCAAGAAAGACTCATAACTATAGAGAACAAACTGATGATTACTAGAGGGGGGGAATAGGGGGACGGGTTAAATATGTGATGGTGATTAATGAATACACTTGTGATAAGACCTGGGTGATGTATAGAATTGCTGAATCACTATATTGTACACTTGAAGCTAATAAAACACTGTATGTAAAAAAATGTAAAAGCCATTTTTAGCTTGTGGGTCGTCTATATAAACAGTGCAGGCTAGATTTAGCCTGTTTCCCGTAGTTTACTGACTTTGTCTTAGGTAAAAGAACTGAGAATTCAAAGACTTCTAAAAGTGTTTTACCTGTAACTTGTTAAGAATCTTAAGTTTCTCAGGGCACCTGGGTGGTTCAGTTGGTTACATGGCTGACTTTGGCTCAGGTGATGATCTCATGGTTCGTGGGTTGGAGACCCATGTCGGGCTCTGGGCAGACAGCTGAGAGCCAGGAGCCTGCTTCAGACTCTGTGTGTGTCTCTCTCTCTGCCCCTTCCCTGCTTGTGCTCTCTCTCTCAAAAATAAACATTAAAAAAAAAAGAAGAATCTTAAGTTTCTCAGACTAAATTTATCATTGGTGGGATAGATAAAATGAAAAGATAGCTAAAGCTGTTGTTAATTTTTATGCCAAAGAGAACTAATATTTATAACACAAATTCTGTGTTTTAGTTACTTAGTGAGCTTTATGGAGTTTCCAGGGATTTCTGAGGAAGATACATTCTGCTCTGGGTTTTGCTGTGACGTTTTTGTAAATGAGTTTTCAGCACTCCTTTTACCCATTCTTTTAATGATATTCCCCTCGTGGATAGAAGTTAGTTGCAGTGTAAATACTGCTGTTCTACTACCTTATTATAATAATTATTCACCGTATATAATAGCTATTATAGTGACAATTCCAGTACACATACACATACATTCATTCTCTTTTCCTTTATCTCCTATATAAGTAGTTTTTAATCTGTTGTTTTTTGACTACTAAAAAGATATACCTGTCTTTAATCAATCAAAAAATAACCTTGATTAAGGGCCTTACAAAAAGCCATATACATTTTAATTAAGCTTTAATAATTTAGGTCATATATTTTAAAAAATTTTTTAAATGTTTTTTAAATTTATTTTTGAGAGAAACAGAGCTTGAGCAGGGGAGGGGCAGAGAGAGAGACACAGAATCTGAAGCAGGCTCTAAGTTGTCAGCACAGATCCCAATGCAGGGCTCGAACTGATGAACCATGAAATCATGACCTGAGCTGAAGTTGGGCGCTTAACCATCTGAGCCACCCAGGCGCCCTTAGGTCATATTTTTGATATCAAATATTTTTATGTACTTAGTGGCCATTTAGATTTCTTCTTTGGAGAAATGTCTATTTAGATTCTTTTCCCATTAAAAAATGGGTTGTCTTTTTATTATTTAATTGTAAGAATTTAAAAAATAGATTGTGGATATAAGGCTCTTATTGGGTATATAATTTACAAATATTTTCTTCCAGTCTGTGGGTTGCCTTTTCACTTTTTTGATGTTGTCTTTTGAAGTAAAAAAGTTTAAAACTGATTAAAAACTGCCTTATCGAGGTATCATTGAGACACAAAAAAACTGATATTTAATGTATACAACTTGATGTAATTGTTAATAAGTATACAACCATGAGCCCATTCTCATTCAATGCTATAAACTTACCCATCACTTTCAAAAGTTCCCTCATTATTTTCCCTTTTCTGGTAATAGCACTTAACCTAAGATGTATCCTTTTAGTGAATTTCTTAAATTTAAATTTTCGTTAACATACAGTGCGATATTGGTTTTACAGTAGAATTTAATGATTCATCACTTACATACAACACCCAGTGCTCATCACAAGTGCCTCCTGTAATACCCATCACCCATTTAGCCCATCTCCCACCCACCTCTCTCCAGCAACCCTCAGTTTGTTCTCTACTGTTAAGAACCTTTTACGGTTTGTTTCCCTCTCTCCTCTGCCCCACTTCCTATATGCTTATCTGTTTTGTTACTTAAATTTGACATATGAATGAAAGTATATTGTATTTGTCTTTCTCTGACTGATTTTACTTGACATAATGCATTCTAGCTCTATCCACATCATTGTAAATGGCAAAATTTTATTCTTTTTGATGTCTGAGTAATATTCTATTATACGGATAATAGAATATTATTTATATATTATATATATATTATATATATATATACTACTTTCTATTTATCTTTTTATCATTTGGGCTCATTGGCTATTTTTGATAGTGCTGATAGATACATTGGGGTGTATGTACCCCTTCCAATCTGTATTTTTGTATCCTTTGGGTAAATACCTAATAGTGTAATGGCTGGGACATAGATTAGCTCTATTTTTAGTTTTTTGAGGAAGCTCCATACTCTTCTCCAGAGTGGGTGCACCAGTTTGCATTCCCACCAACAGTGTAAGAGTGTTCCTCTTTCTTCACATCCTTGCCAAAACTTGTTTCTTGTGTTGTTAATTTTAGCCATTCTACCAGGGGTGAGGTGGGATCTCATCATGGTTTTGATTTGTATTTCCCTGATGATGAGTGATGTTGAGCATCTTTTCATGTGTCTGTTAGCCATCTGGATGTCTTCTTTGGAAAGTGTCTATTCATGTCTTCTTCCCATTTCTTCACTGGATTATTTGTTTTTTGGATGTTGAGTTTCATAAGTTCTTTATAGATTTTGGAGACTAAACATTTATCAGATATGTCATTTACAAATATCTTGTCCCATTCCATAAGCTGTCTTTTAGTTTCTTTTATTTTTTCTTCACTGTGCAGAAGATTTTTATCTTGGTGAAATCCCAAAAGTTCATGTTTGCTTTTGTTTCCCTTGCCTTCAGTGATATGTCTAGTGAGAAGTTGACTCAGCAGATGTCAAAGAGGTTACTGCCTGTGTTCTCTTCTAGAATTTTAATGGTTTCCTGTCTCACATTAGGGTCTTTCATCCCTTTTGAATTTATTTTTATGTATGCTATATGAGAGTGGTCCAGTTTCATTCCTTTGCGTGTTGATACCCAATTTTCCCAACATCATTTGTTGAAGAGACTGTCTTTTTTCCATTGGATATTCTTTCCTGCCTTGTTGAAGATTAATTGACCATATAGTAGTGGATCCATTTCTGGGTTTTCTGTTCTATTCCATTGATCTAAAGAATGATATGCAAATATTGACCCAGATCTGCAGCCTAGGAATAAATCCCACTTGGTCAGGTAAATAATTCTATTAATGTACTGTTGAATTTGATTTCCTAGTATCTTGTTAAGAATTTTTGTATCCAGGTTCATTAGTGATATTGGCCTGTAATTCTCCTTTTAGTAGAGTCTTTTTCTGGTTTTGGAATCAAGGTAATTCTGGGAAATTTTCCTTCCTTTCCCTTCCGTTTTTTGGAACAGTTTGAGAAAAATAGATATTAACTGTTTTTTTAAATGTGTGGTAGAATTCCCCTGGGAAGCCATCTGGCCCTGGACTTATATTTTTGGAAGATTTTTGATTACTGATTCAATTTGTTGGTTGCTTACGGGTCTTGTCAAATTTTCTATTTCTTTCTGTTTCAGTTGTAGCAGTTTGTGAATTTCTAGGAATTTGTCCATTTCTTTCAGATTGTCCAGTTTGTTGGGATATAAATTTTCATAGTATTCTCATAATTGTGTTTCTGTGGTGTTGGTTGTGATCTCTCCTCTTTCATTCATGATTTTATCTATTGGGGTTCTTTCTCTTTTCTTTTTGATGAGTCTGGTAGGGGTTTATCAATTTGTTATTTCTTTCAAAGAACCAGCTTTTAGTTTCATTGATCTTTTCTACTGTTTTGTTGTTGTTGTTGTTGTTGCTGCTGTTGTTGTTGTTTGGTTTGTTTCTGTATCATTTGTTTCTGCTCTAATCTTCATTATCTCCCTTCTGCTGGCTTTAGGTTTTATTTGCTGTTCCTTTTCTAGCTCCTTCAGATGTAAGGTTACGTTGTATATTTGGGACCTTTCTTGCTTCTTGAAAGAGGCCTGAATTGCATTGTACTTCCTTCCCCCTTTGGACTGCCTTTGTCTCCTCCCAAAGGGTTTGGACTGTCATATTTTCATTTTCATTGGCTTCCATGTACTTTTTAATTTGTCTTTAATATCCTGGTAAACCCATTTTTTCTTTATCAGGATGTTCTTTTTTTTTTTTTAATGTTTTTTTAAAATTTATTTCTGAGAGAGAGAGAGACAGCGTGAGCAGGGGAGAAGCAGATAGAGAGAGACACAGAATCCAAAACAGGCTCCAGGCTCTGAGCTGGCTGTCAGCACAGAGCTCAACATGGGGCTCAAACCCACGAACCATGAGATCATGACCTGAGCCGAAGTCGGACGCTTAACTGACTGAGCCACCCACGCGCCCCTTTAGCAGGATGTTCTTTAACCTCCATGTACTTGATGGCTTTCCAAATTTTTTTTTGTGGTTGACTTCAAGTTTCATAGCGTTGTGGTTTGAAAATAATGCATGGTATGATCTCGATCTTTTTGTACATTTTTAAAAAATAGTTTATTGTTAAGTTGGTTTCCATAGAACATACAGTGTTCATCCCCACAAGGGCCCTCCATACCCATCACCCCCCTTCCCCTCCCCCTCACCCCCATCAGCTCTCAGTTTGTTCTCCACATTCAAGAGTCTCTCATGGTTTGCCTCCCTCCTTCACCCCCACTATTTTTCCCCTTCTTCTCCCCCATGGTCCTCCGTTATCGATCTTTTTGTACTTAATGAAGGCTGATTTGTACAGTATGTGATTGACCCACATACTGGGTCTCTTCTGGAGAATGTAAGAATGTGTATGCTGGTGCTTTAGAATGAAATATACTGAATATATCTGTTAAGTCCCTCTGGTCCATTGTGTCATTCAATGTCATTGTTTTCTTGTTGATTTTCTGCTTAGATGATCTGTCCATTGCTATAAGTGGGGTGTTAAAGTTCCCTACTATTGTATTATTATCAATGAGCTTCTTCATGTTGATTATTAATTGATTTATATATTTGGGTGTTTCAAGTTGGGAGCATAAATGTTTACAATTGTTAGATCTTCTTGATGGATAGACCCTTTGATTTTTATGTCATGGCCTCCAGCATCTCTTATTACAGTCTTTGGCTTAAAATCTAGTTTGTCTGATTGAAGTGTGGCTACTCCAGCTTTCTTTTGGTGTCCATTAGCATGATAGCTTGATCTCCTCTTCTCACTTTCAATCTGCCAATGTCTTTAGGTCTCAAATGAGTCTCTTTTAGTCAGAATACAAATTGATTTTTTTTTAAATCTATTCTGATTCCTATGTCTTTCGATTTGGAGCATTTAGTCCATTTACATTCAGAGTGATATTTGAAAGATATGAGTTTAGGGTAGTTGTGTTACTTGTAGAGTTGATGTTTCTGGTGATGTTTTCTGTTCCTTTTAGCCTTTGTTGCTTTTGATCATTTTTTCCCCCTCCACTTAAAGAGTAGCCTGTAAAATTTCTTGCAGGGCTTGTTTAGTGTTCATGAACTCCTTTAGTTTTTGTCTTGGAAACTCTTTATCTTTCCTTTTATTCTGAATGACCACCTTACTGGAGAAGTATTCTTGGCTGCATATTTTTCCCATTCAGCATGTTGAATATATCCTGCCATTCTCTTGGGCCTGCCAAGTTTCTGTGGACAGATTTGCTGTGAACCTGATTTCTCTTCCCTGGTAGTTTAAGGACTCCCCCCCACCCCCCCTTGCTGCTTTCATAATTCTTTGGTTGTCTGTGTATTTTGTGAATTTGACTCTGGTATGCACTGGTAATGGTTGGCTTTTGTTGAATTTAATGGGAGTTCTTGATGCATCTTGAAATTTGATGTCTGTATCCTTTCCCAGATTAGGGAAATTTTCACCTATAATTTGTTTGGATAAAGCTTCTGCCCCCTTCTCTCTCTTCATCTTCTGGAACTCCTATGATATGAATGTCATTATGTTTCATTCATGGAGTTCCCTAAGTCAGCCTTCATGAACCATGATTTTTGTTTCCCTCTTCTTTTCAGCTTTATTATTTTCCATAATTCTATCTTCTATATCACTAATTTGTCTTCTGCCTCATCCATCCTCACTCTCATGGCCTCCATTTGGTACTGTATCTCAGTTATAGCATTTTTAATTTTGGCCTGTCTAGATTTTAGTTCTTTTATCTCTGCAGAAAGAGAGTCTCTGGTATCTTCTATGCTTTTTTTTCAAGCCTAGCTACTATCCTTATAATCATTGTTTTCAATTCTAGTTCAGACATCTTGCTTATATCTGTATTGATTAAATCCCTTGCCTTGGGTTGTACTTCCTTCTTTTTTGGGGTGAATTTCTCTGTCTCATTTTGCTCAGAAAAAGAAAAGGAAGAAAAAACAACCCACCCCCCAAACCACCTGAAACTGGATTCTGAATATGTTTTGGTCTTTTTGTTAAAAAATTTAGATCCCGAAATAAAAATGAAATGAAATGAAATGAATTTAAAATAAGCAAACAAAATAAATAAAAATATTTTAAAAATATAGAAAAATAAGGAAAAAATGATAATATTAAAAAATAAAAAAAGGAATTGAAAAAATAAGAAAATAAAGGAAACTAATAAAACATAAAGAATAAGAGTAAACAGGAAGGTAGATCCTACTTCCCCTAGAGTTGAAGCTTTGTAGAACTTTTGGTCAGTAAACTTGGTGTGAGAGAAGGGTTTGTGCTGGTCTTTTGTGGGAAAGGTCAGCTATTTGGTTTCTCAGGCTAACTTGTCTCAGTGGAAATATGCCTCCAGGGCACAGGGGTGCTGGGGGTGGGGGTGAGGGGGTGAGGGGGTGGAGAGGGCTTCCTATAAGTGGCTCAGACATCCACTATGTGGCTCTGTTTTGTTCCTTAACGGCTTTCAGTGCTGAAGGGCAGGATGAATAAGGCCATCCCTGCTCTCTAGCCAGGGAGCTGAAAGATGATGCCCTGTCCCCTAGGTCTTCAGGGAACCTTCACAGAAGAGCAATCAGTCATCCAACTTGTGTTTTTTAACCGCCCCCCCCCCCCCCCCGCCCCAATAGGCTCTTGGTACATACTTCAATTGGTGGGAAAAGAAGGACTGCAGTATTCTTGAGATAATCTTTTGGTATTGAGAAGGAGGGAGGGATCATGAATATGTTTTGAGAGGGAATAAAAAGAGTTGATTAACCTGGAGAGATGGTTAAAAGAAGGTCTCTTACGAGTTTCTACTATATCCCAACTGTGATGTTCAGAGATTTTTCCATCAGTTTTATAGAAATGAGCCCCATCAAAGTTTATATTTTATAAACATTCACAGTTTTATAGAATTAGCCCTAGCAAAGCATTCTCCAGCTCATTTTGATTATTCTCAATGGTGCAGGGCTCAGTGCGAGGTTGCCTAAGCTCTTCTACTTTAGTTAACTCACGATGCTGTCCTCCTGTTGTCTTTACCTGGCCAGAGCTATTCTCTGATAATTAATGCCTTAAAGATAGAAATTCTGTTTTCTCTGAATTGTTTTGTTAGGGGATACTGGGGAAATCCTCAGTCTAGAGCTAATTATTCCCCGACTATGTACTCTACCCAATATCCCATAAATCATGAAGTTTTCAATGGGAACTTCACTATGGAACTATGGTGGGAACAAGCACTATTTCCAGTGCTGTGTGAGTGCCAAGTACTGTTACCTTAAATCTTTTCAGATGGCTTTTTTCTTAGCCTTAGGTAATTTCTTCCCATGTACGTGTTGATCACTAGTTAGGTGAATATTCAAGAGGGAGTTTCTGCAAATCTTCGGAGATCTCTCCCTGTGTATCTCTCTTCTTTCTCATTCTCTGTTCTGCCTATTTTAGCTACCACAATTTCTTTGGACTCTTAGTTCTGTCTCTTCAGCTCAGAGAGTTTGCCAGGCTATTTCTTGATTTTCCCTTCCTGTCTGTGGCCTGGAAAGTCTCTGAAGGCAATAAGCAAGGGCTATCAAAGGATTCATGTTGCTTGTTTCCCATTTCTCAGAGACTGCAGTCCTTTATTGCCCGATGCCCAGTGTCTTTGGAACCATTTTTTCATGTATTTTGTCCATTGTTGGGTGGGAAAGAAGTCTAGTTTTGTTACTCTGCTTTGACTGGAACCAAATTATGTTTGATAAGTCTTTACTGAGAGTTTGGAGACAATGAAAGGGAAATAAACCACAGCCAATATTTTACAATGGCAATCTGAATTGCTGTTTCAATTCAGATGCATATGGTTTCACCTGAATCTGTAGGTCTTGCTGATGTCCTTGTAGGTCCTGGTGATATTCTTGTAGCTTTCAAGCTTGAGTCCACACAGCAGTGGCTAGTTTTTTGGCCCTTAATTCTGCCATGATAAGATTTTCTTTTAACATAGAAAACGTTTTGCTCCTTACAGTTAAAATTGTCTCCAACATTGTAAATAAGGTCTTTGCTTTTTTTTTTTTTTTAACATCTATGTAAGTTTAGGACCTAGCTGAAGTCATCTTCCTCCCCCCCCCCCCGCTTCCCCCAATCAATCTGCTCTAAAGTTAAATTCAGGCTCCTACCTTTTAGGAGTTTCCATATTCAAATGGCCGTTTCTCAATTAAAAACAAATAAAACCAACCGCCTAGTGCCCACTCTCAGCCTCAGAGCTCCATTATACTGGAGTATGTTATTATATATTGAATTAATTAATATGCATTAGTGAATGTTACATGGTATCAAATATTAAAACACAGAAGGGTGGCCAGAGGCATACACTAGAAATCTTAATTGAATAATAAATATAATGTTAATTATAAAAGTTGGAGGAAATTTGATCTTTAGTATTTGATCCTTTTTATTTTGGTTTTTCTCCTTTCTCCTCTGAATGTTTTACTTATACAATGTTTTTTTTTTTAATTTTAAAGTTTATGGTCAATACAATTACTTTTACAACCACTTCTAGAAAGTGGAGTTGTACTTTTGAATGTGGCAAAGGAACTTACTATTTAAAAGAATCTACAAGTAACCTATAAAGTGAAAATATTTAGTAATGTGTCTATTTAGCCAATATTTTTTCTTTTACTTCTGGAGTTTATATGATCATATAAATTTTTTACATATCAGATTTTTGTGCATTCAGAGGTTTTCACATATTATACTTAATATATGTAAAAAATATATCTATACATATCTTTGTAGAGTATATACTTCAGTACATCATTCAAGCAGGCATTTCATAACTGATTTTTTTGAAGATTAAACAGAGTATATTTGATAGGAAAGGAATAAAATAAATCTAGTATAAAACTTTCTGAAACTAGTTCTTGTAGCATTTTCAAGAGCTTTATAAGTTGCTCTGTAATATGGAATGGGATTTCTTGAAGGAAAGATATAGTTTATTTGTATGTATTTTAAAAGTGAAAATTTTAAAAATACACATTAAATTTCTGACTTAAGGCATTAAAAGAAAGATTGGGAATGATATTACAAAATAATAGACTTCTCATGTGTGGACTTTATAACACATGGATGCAAATATTGTAGACAGAAAGGAGTTTGCTGTACTTTTTTTCTGTTCAGAAAACAGCCATTTTTTTACTGACATAAGACAGGCTGTGAACTGGCTAAATGATATAAACCAGCTATCTTTGATAATAAATAGTTGGAACATGTTGCTCTTACCTTGAACATTTCTCTATGTGTCCTTCCATGCCTCAGGCAGAGGTAGGTACTTCTCTGTGCTTTTGCATAGGTCTCTGCTTGAGCCCTGCTTAGATTGTATCATAATATTTGTTGGCTCTCATTTGTGAAATTACTAGGCTTCAAAACTGCATTATATTAGTCTCTATATCTTGGATGCCTAGGATGGAGCTGTGTTATATAGGGAACAACATATGTTTACTAAAGGAAAATTGAATAATGTTCATTCACATACTCATTCACAACACACATTAAATATTGGATATATGCAGTAGAGTAAGCACTGTTCTAACCTGGGAATACTGTGGTGACCAGGACCAATGCAGCTCTTATTCTCACTAGTCGTCTTATTTTATTCTTTTTCAAGCTTTTATTAAATTCCAGTTAAAATACAATATAATATTAGTTTCAAGCATAGAATGTAGTGATTTATCACTTACATACAATATCTGGTGTTCATCACAAGTGCCCTCCTTAATACCTATCACCTATTTAACCCATTCTTCTACCTACGTCCCTTCTCCTATAGTCCCCAGTTTGTTCTGTGTAGTTATGAGTCTGTTTTCTGGTTTTTTTCTCTCTTTTCCCCCCTCCGTGTTCATCTGTTTTGTTTCTTAAATTCCATATATGAGTGAAATCATATTATACTTGTCTTCTCTGATTGACTTATTTTGCTTAGCATAATACTTTCTAGCTCTATACAATTGTTGCAAATGGCAAGATTTCATTCTTTTTTATGGCTGAATAATATTTCACATATATAATATATGTGTATATATTATATATGCACACACATACATATATATCCCATCTTTATCCATTCATCAGTTGATGGACATTTGGGCTCTTCCCAAAATTTGGTTATGGTTGGTTATGTTGCTATAAACATCAGGTTTCATGTATTCCTTTGAATTAATATTTTTGTATCCTTTGGGTAAAACTTAGTAGTGCAATTGCTGGATCATAGGGTAGTTCTATTTTTAACTTATGAGGAACATCCACACTGTTTTCTAGAATGGCTACATCAGTTTGTTTTCCCACCAACAGTGTAAGAGGGTTCCCCCTTTCTCTACATCCTCACCAACACCTGTTATTTCTTATGTTGTTAATTTTAGCCATTCTCTCACTAGTGTTTTGACTTAGAATTAAAGACAGGCTTTGATATAAGTCATTACAGTACAGTACATGATGATGGATAGTTATCATAGGAAGCATAGAATCTTACTGTGAAATCTTCCTTATTGTGAGACCACTCTTGGTAAGGGGGGATTGGAGGCTTCACCAAGAAAGTGATGCTTAAATTGGGACCAGAAGTATGTGCAAACATATGATATTTGTCCTTCTCTGCCTGACTTATTTCGCTCAGCATAACACCCTCAAGGTCCATCCATGTTGCTACACATGGCCAGATTTCATTGTTTCTCATTGCCATGTAGTATTCCATGGTATAGATAAACCACACCTTCTTGATCCATTCATCCGTTGATGGACACTTAGGCTCTTTCCATGTTTTGGCTATTGTGGAGAGTGCTGCTCTGAACATTGGGGTACATGTGCTCCTATGCATCAGCACTTCTGTATCCCTTGGGTAAATTCCTAGCAGTGCTATGACTGGGTCCTAGGGGAGTTCTATTGTTAGTTTCCTGAGGAACCTCCACACTGTTTTCCAGAGGGGCTGTACCAGTTTACATTCCCACCAACAGTGTAGGAGGGTGCCTGTTTCTCCACATCCTTGCCAGCATCTAGAGTTCTCTGATTTGCTCATTTTAGCCACTCGGACTGACGTGAGGTGGTATCTCAGTGTGATTTTGATTTGTATTTCCCTGATGAGGAGGGATCCTTTCATGTGTCTGTTGGCCATCTGGATGTCCTCTTTGGAGAAGTGTCTGTTCATATCTTCTGCCCATTTCTTCACTGAACATCCCAACATTTTTAGTCAACAACACATAATTCTTTTTTGATGTATATTTAGTTATAGTAAAGTCAATGACTGTATTCTATAAAGGCTATCTTAACTTTCCAATTCAGAATCATGACAAGAAAAAAATAATCTTTTATGTGGGAATTCATCTACTCTCTAAATTTCCAAGGTCACTTTAATTTTTAGTCTTCTCACAGAAATTCTAACTTGCAGAGAAACACATAAAAATCACCATTTCCTGGTCTTAAAAATTTACCAACTCTACTAGAAATTTCCTGAGAAAATAACAGCTAATATTTGTTGAGTGCTTTCCATGTTCAGATACTGCACTAAATATATATTTTGAATTATATCTCATTTAACCATCTCAGAAACACTGTGAAATAAGTAATATTTTTATCACATTCCATTACATGAGGACACTGAAAGTGTTTAAGCGTACAAGGTCTCAGAGCTGAGAGGCAGATAAGAATTTGATCTCAGAGGTGTCTGACTTAATAGTCTGATTCCTAGCTTAGTATTTCTAAGAGAGCTAACATGTTTATACTAACATGTTGAGATAGTCTCAGACCTTCTTCATAGGTTCTGTTCATTATAAGGAACACTGTTCTTTGTTATATTTAATTTAAAAAATCCATTTCATTTTCATTATGCTGACATTCATGAATATATAAAAACTAAAATATTCATGGAGTAGAGTAGATAAGACATGCCCTTTAATATATTATTGGTGAGATGGCTCTGTTTTGGAGAATTTTTTGACAGTATGTATCAAACCTTAAAATTCATTTGCCTCTTGACTCAGCAATTCCACTTTTAAGAGTTTATTATCCAGCCAAGTTTGCTCATGTATGCAAAACTATGTGTCATTCTTTGCATTACTGTTTGAAATAGGAAAATGCTGAAAATTATTTATGTGTTTAATAGAAGTCTAGTAAAATAAGATATAGTATATCAATAAAATGGAACTTTATTCAAGTATTAAAAAGAATGACAAAAGCTAATCAACTCTTTAGTAAGCTCAAAGCACTGTTCTTATTTAATTTTTATAAAAATTGTAGGTATTATTATTATTAGTTCCATTTGCAGGGGAAAAATTAAGGCATAAAGAAGTTGTCTGAGGTAGTAGGACAGATGCTGAAGCAGAACAGCTTCAGAGCCCACATGGTAAGTTACTGTGCATACTTTAATATCTCCTGGTCAATTATATCCCAGCATGAAAAGAAAATAAATTGATAAGTGAAAAAAACAATTGTAGAAAGTTTTTATAGTATGAAAATATTTGTGAAAAGGATTTATATCTTCTGTATGTCCCATTTAACTTATAAAATGTCTCTATTATGACAGAATCTTTCCTTATATATACATATATATGAATGTGTGAATATATTCATAAATACATACATACATTTAAACATACATATAAACATATACATATAAATAAGCATATATGCATATGCACACACATAAAACATACATTCATGGAAAAATTTCTGGGTGGATATACAAGAACTCCAGGAGTATTTTCAGGTGATTCATATGGAGACTTTATGAAAATTGTCTTCACTTTATACTCTTCAGTATGGCGAATTACTTAAAAGTAATGAGCATGTAGTGGTTTCATAATAAAAGCAAGTTTAAATTGAGTGACTTAAAACATAGTGGATGTGGTAAACAATTATGTTAGTGGAGAGCAGTAAAAAGGAAACTTTTCATTTGATAGCTTTCTGAACTGTGAACTTTTAAAAATGAATGAGTACACACTGCTTTTATCATAAAATATATTTTCAGTGAAAAAGACCTTAAAAATGGTAGACATATTTCTCTAAAAATTATGTACTATGAAATATAATTTGTGGCTAAATTTAGGAGATAGGTTATTATATTGACAGTTTAGGATAAATCAGCCTATGTTAAATTTTTATCAGAGAAGGCTAGCTCTTTTCTAACATTGAATTGGAAAGTAATTTAATGAAGATTTACCTTATTTTTATAAACAAGATTGTTTCCAATTGAAGTCTTAGTAATGAAACCTTTCACAGCAAATGAGATTCAGAAGTTGACAGCAGTTTTACTAGATGTTGCTAGTCAATGGAGCACAATTCTCTTGCAGGAAAATGGCATTGTGCTTCTTAAACTCCAGAGCATTTATCAAAGAGAAATGTCAATTTTAAACTCCATTGTTTATTAAGAGACAGTGTTCTAGTGTCAACTAACACTATTTTAATATTATGTTCAGTCATAGAATGTACTTGAAATTAGGATGATAAATACTTACACAGGTATAGCTGAAACTGAAAGAATATTATTTTGGGTTGTGTTTTTCAGGTGAAGCTCTGAAAGTATCGGCTGAGAGATTTGCAGATGACCCCTGTTATCTCCCAAAAAGGGAGGCTGTGGTTCAAGCTGCCCGTGCCTTGTTGGCTGCAGTTACCAGACTCCTTATCCTCGCAGACATGATTGATGTCATGTGTCTCTTACAGCACGTGTCAGCTGTAAGTAAACGATGGCTAGTTTACCTTGGCGTTGTTCTCATGTCTAATTACTTTTCCTGAACTCGGGATCAATCCTAGTGCATCCCAGCCTCACCTTCATTTCTTATAGTCACCCAGCAGACGCTGACCAGATTGAATTGTGCAAGTCATGTATACCTCAAGAGAAAGAAGCCAGAAGTTAGTCTTTTTTGTTGTTGTTTCTTTTGAAACATTTTTAAAATTTAAAAAATTTTAGAGTTTTAATTTAAATCCCAGTTAATTAACATGTAGTATAATATTAACTTCAGGTGTATAATTTAGTGATTCAACACTTACATACAATACCTGGTGCTTTTCACAAGTGCACTCCTTAATCACCATCACCTATTTTACCCATCTGCCCCACCCCACCCCGATCCACTTCCCCTCTGGTAACCATCAGTTCGTTTTCTATAGTTAAGAGTCTGTTTCTTGGTTTGCCTCTCATTTTCCCCTTATGACCATTTGTTTTATTTCTTAAATTCCATATATGAGTGAAACCATATGGTATTTGTCTTTCACTGACTTATTTCGCTTAGCCTAAATACTCTGTAACTCCATCCACATCACTGCAAATGCCAAAATTTCATTCTTGTCTTTGGTTGAATAATATTCCATATATATACACATATATATACCACGTATTTATCCATTCTTCAGTAAGTGGACATTTGGGCCCTTTCCATAAGTAGGCTATTGTTGATAGTGCTATAAACATTGGGGCACATGTATCCCTTTAAATTAATATTTTTGTAAACTTTGGGTAAATACCTAGTATTGCAATTGCTGGATTACAGGGTAGTCCTATTTTTAATTTTTTGGGGAAACTCCATGCTGTTTTCCAGGGTGGCTGTACCAGTTTGCATTCCCGCCAACAGTGTAAGAAGGTTCCCCTTTCTCCTCATCCTTGCTAACACCTGTTGTTTCTTGTGTTGTTGATTTTGGCCATTATGAGAGGTATGAGATATCTTATAGTAGTTTTGATTTACATCATCATCATCATCATCATCATCAACATCACTGATGATCAGTGATGTTGAGGATTTTTCCATGTGTATGACAGTCATCTAGATGTCTTCCTTGGAAAAATGTCTATTCATGTCTTCTGCCTATTTCTTAACTGGATTATTTGATTTTGGGTATTGAGTTTTAGAAGTTCTTTATATATTTTTGATACTAACGCTTTCTCAGATATGTCATTTGTAAATATCTTCCCATTCCATAGGCTGCCTTTTAGATTTGCTGATTGTTTTCTTCAATGTGCAGAAGCTTTTTATCTTGATGAGGTCCCAATAGTTTATTTTTGCTTTTGTTTTCCTTGCCTCAGGAGGCATATGTAGTAAGAAGTTGCTAAGGCCAATGTCAAAGGAATTATTGCTTGTGTTCTTCTCTGGGATTTTGATGGTTTTTGTCTCACGTTTAGGTTTTTCATTCATTTTGAATTTATTTTTGTGTATGGTATAAGAAAATGGTCCAGTTTCATTCCTTTGAGTGTTGCTGTCAACACTGTTTGTTGAAGAGACATTCTTTTACCCATTGGATACTCTTTCCTACTTTGTGGAAGATTAATTGACCACATAGTTGTGCATTCATTTCTAGGTTTTATATATATATATATATATTTATATTTATAAATACATATATATAGTAAGAACAGTAGTTACAACCATTATTTATATTTTTTAAATGTTTATTTTTGAGAGAGAGAGACTGAGTTGGGGAGGGACAGAGAGAAAGAGGGAGACAGGATCCGAAACTGGCTCTGTGCTGACAAGCAGAGATCCTGATGCAGGGCTCAAACTCAGGAACCGTGGAATCATGTCCTGAGCTAAAGTCAGAGGCTTAATTGACTGAGCCATTCAGGCAACCCTCTGGGTTTCCTGTTCTCTTCCATTGATATATGTGTCTATTTTTGTGCCAGTACCATACTGTCTTAATTACTATAGCTTTGTAATATAACTTGAAGTCCTGAATCATGATGCCTCCAGCTTTGCTTTTCTTTTTCAAGGTTGCTTTGGCTATTTTGTGGTTCCATACAAATTTTAGAATTGTTTATCCTAAAGCCAGTGGTAGATTGAAAAACAGAGTATGGCTTACTGATAAGGAAATGGCTAAGATTATATAGATAGTATAAATAATATACAAATATAAGTAGAAAGAAAAACTTTAAAACTTAAGACACTAGGAAGTTTATCCTAGTTTGTGAATGAGCTGTACTTGATCCAGCATAAACTGAGCATGTTTACAGATAGTCTGTGATATATGTAATAATCCATTATGAAAATGTATAAATTGATTTAATATGAGTAAAAAATATAATCTTATTTGGATACTACAAAGGCAGCAAGGTATCTTGCTTGTTTTAGTTTGCTGGACAAATCCATTTAGAAAAGCTTTAGTAGAAAGAGAATTTTATTAAAGCCCTTTTTACTTTCTTTAGTTTGACCAAAGTCACCATTGTCTAGGTGAAAAGGTTGCAAGCATTCCTTTGGAGCCTCTGATCTATCTCCTGCATTAAATTGGACTTTTACTCTTCTGTCTATAAACACACCTTCATATTCATAAATGTGCCTGGTAACTGTAATATCACTCTCCAGTAAGCAAACGATGGCCTCCTCTGACTGATCTTTTTGTAAAATCATTTTTCCTAATTGCTAACTTAAACCTTTGTTTTTATCTTACTCCCTAATGCTCCCTAAAGTAAAGCAACTTTTCCTTTATACTTTTATATTCCTTTCCTTTTGATAGTTTTATTACTGTAAAAAAGTAATTCAGCACTTTTTGTTGTTGTTTTTAGGAAAGGGAATAGTTCTCATCATCACACGCTGTCTACTATAGGATTTGTAGGTGAGATAATTAAGCATTGTTTCTTGGTTATTGGTTTGTTGACTACCATAAACAATACCATAAATAAATCCCTAAAAATTTCCGAGGGTCATTTTTTTATATGTGAATACAAATATTCATAAATACTGTAACCAAGAAGTAGGTATTAAAGAGTAAGTGCCAGGTAGTTTCTAGTTCCAATGATACAATATTTCCTGTATTTTTTTTAATTTTTTTAATTTTTTAAATTTTTTTTTACAAATAGTTTATTGTCAAATTAGTTTCCACATAACACTCAGTGCTCATCCCCACAAGTGTCCTCCTCTATGCCCATCCCCCCCTCCCCCCCACATCCATCAGTCCTCAGTTCTTGTCAGCATTCAAGAGTCTCTCATGGTTTGCCTCTCTCCCTTTCCCCCACCATTTCCGCCCTTCTTCTCCCCCTTGTTCCTCCGTCAAGTTCCTCCTAATCCTCCTATACGTGCAAACATATGATATTTGTCCTTCTCTGCCTGACTTATTTCGCTCAGCATAACACCCTCAAGGTCCATCCATGTTGCTACACATGGCCAGATTTCATTGTTTCTCATTGCCATGTAGTATTCCATGGTATAGATAAACCACATCTTCTTGATCCATTCATCTGTTGATGGACACTTAGGCTCTTTCCATGTTTTAGCTATTGTGGAGAGTGCTGCTATGAACATTGGGGTACATGTGCTCCTATGCCTCAGCATTTCTGTATCCCTTGGGTAAATTCCTAGCAGTGCTATTGCTGGGTCATAAGGGAGTTCTATTGTTAGTTTCCTGAGGAACCTCCACACTGTTTTCCAGAGGGGCTGTACCAGTTTACATTCCCACCAACAGTGTAGGAGGGTGCCCGTTTCTCCACATCCTCGCCAGCATCTAGAGTTCTCTGATTTGCTCATTTTAGCCACTCTGACTGGCGTGAGGTGGTATCTCAGTGTGGTTTTGATTTGTATTTCCCTGATGAGGAGGGATGCTGAGCATCGTTTCATGTGTCTGTTGGCCATCTGGATGTCCTCTTTGGAGAAGTGTCTGTTCATGTCTTCTGCCCATTTCTTCACTGGGTTGTTTGTTTTTCGGGCGTGTAGTTTGGTGAGTTCCTTATAGATTCTGGATATTAACCCTTTATCTGATATGTCATTTGCAACTATCTTTTCCCATTCCGTTGGTTGCCTATTAATTTTCTGGGTTGTTTCCTTGGCTGTGCAGAAGCTTTTAATCTTGATGAGGTCCCAACAGTTTATTTTTGCTCTTGATTCCCTTGCTTTTGGGGATGTGTCAAGTAAGAAGTTGCTGCGGTGGAGGTCAAGGAGGTTGTTTCCTGCTTTCTCCTCTAGGGTGTTGATAGTTTCCTGTCTCACGTTCAGGTCCTTTATCCATTTTGAGTTGATTTTTGTGCATGGTGTGAGAAAATGATCTAGTTTCATTCTTCTGCATGTTGCTGTCCAGTTCTCCCAACACCATCTGTTAAAAAGGCTGTCTTTTTTCCATTGGATATTCTTTCCTGCTTTGTCAAAGATCAGTTGGCTGTATACTTTTGGGTCCACTTCTGAGTTCTCAATTCTGTTCCATTGGTCTATGTGTCTGTTTTTGTGCCAATACCATACTGTCTTGAGGATGACAGCTTTGTAGTAGAGGCTGAAGTCTGGGATGGTGATACCTCCCGTTTTGGTTTTATTTTTCAGTATTACTTTGGCTATTCGGGGTCTTTTGTGGTTCCATACAAATTTTTGGATAGTTTGTTCTAGTTTTGAGAAGTATGCTGGTGCAATTTTGATTGGAATTGCATTGAATGTGTAGAGTGCTTTAGGTAGTAATGACATCTTAACTATATTTATTCTTCCTATCCATGAGCATGGAATGTTTTTCCATTTCTTTGTGTCTTCTTCAATTTCCTTCATAAGTTTTCTATAGTTTTCATCATACAGATCTCTTGTATCCTTGGTTAGGTTTATTCCGAGGTATTTTATGGTTTTTTGTGCAATTGTGAAGGGGATCAGTTTCTTGATTTCTCTTTCTGTTGCTTCATTATTGGTGTATAAAAATGCAACCGATTTCTGTACGTTGATTTTGTACCCTGCAACTTGGCTGAATTCTTGGATCAGTTCTAGTAGGCTTCTGGTGGAGTCTGTCGGGTTTTCTATGTAGAGTATCATGTCATCTGCGAAGAGTGAAAGTTTGACTTCCTCTTTGCCAATTCTGATGCCTTTGATTTCCTTTTGTTGTCTGATGGCTGATGCTAGGACTTCCAGCACTATGTTAAACAACAGTGGTGAGAGTGGACATCCCTGTCGTGTTCCTGATCTCAGGGGGAAAGCTCTCAGTTTTTCCCCGTTGAGGATGATGTTCGCTGAAGGCTTCTCATAGATGGCTTTGATGATGTTTAAGTAGGTTCCTTCTATCCCAACTTTCTCTAGAGTCTTTATTAAGAAGGGATGCTGTATTTTATCAAATGCTTTTTCTGCATCTATTGACAGGATCATATGGTTTTTATCTTTTCTTTTATTGATGTGATGTATCACATTGATTGATTTGCGAATGTTGAACCAGCCCTGTAACCCAGGAATGAATCCCACTTGATCTTGGTGGATGATTCTTTTTATGTGCTGCTGGATTCAATTTGCAAGGATCTTGTTGAGGATTTTTGCATCTGTATTCATCAAGGATATTGGCCTGTAGTTCTCTTTTTTTGCTGGATCTCTTTGACCTTCATTTTTTAATTACTCACAAATCACTTATGATTGTAAACCACTTGTCTGATGGGTTCTCGTTGTACTTAAGATCTATATATAATTGGCTTGAACCCTAATTCTATGTCCTAGCAACTGTAATGTTCTCCCCAAGATTTCTGCAAATTCTCTGGGGCTCATATTCTCAAGATCATCTCTGGTCCCAAGTTTTTGCTTCCACAAACTAGTTTATAAATGGTCTTTCTATCCCTATTTTATAGTTTGTTAATCTGTAATCGACTTTTCCCCCTGATTATGACCCCCCACACACACGCACCAATACTCCCAGACAAATCATGTTTATGTATGTTTATGTATATTTATGTATATTGTAAACCTTATAGAAATTTGGGAAGGTAGAAAGGAGAAGTTTCTTTAGTTTAACACTATATTCTAAGTGGCTCCAGTTTGAATATTAGAAATCTTGAAAATTCTTTAGCAACTTCATCTCCTTGTTCTTCCGTCTCCTTTCCCCCTACCTACTCTCCTTTGTTCTTTCTCATACATTCAAATTCCTGTTTCTCTGAATGCAGTAAGTTTTTATCTGCTAACTTGTGCCCTCATATATCGCTGCCTATCTTAAATTAATCCTTAAAGTATTTTCCTCCATATAGACCTTCTTTCCCTAAGAAGAATTCTTTAGTCAGCTGTCTCTCTCTCACAAACATACATACATACATACATACATACAATATACTATAAAATAATGGTTCACTGAGTAATTCTCAGTAGGCAAAGAAGGGCTAACCAACACAAAGTTGATATATAATTAAGTACATCAAAGATTCTTGATTTGGCAGTTTTAAAATCATCAGGTTCTTAAGGAATTTTTATAGATATTTTTTACAAGGAGAGCATCAACTTTAAAGGTATAGATTTCTTCTTCTGGACACACTATTCTTTCAAAAGCAGTGGGTCACATTTTTATTTCTTGTTTTTGTTTGGAATATAATGGAAAAAGGCCTGTCTCTTCTCTCTTCTAATTGTATCTTACTATTTTGGGCAATCTTTTGCTCATTTTAGGCTTCCTCCAACATTCCTATACAATTCTCTGCTACATTTTTAATTTATTCTTTATTTCTCTACTATCATAATGTCTTCTTTCATGGCCTTACTCTTTTCCTTCCAAAGAAGTTCTCCACTATCATAATGTCTTCTTTCATGGCCTTACTCTTTTCTTCCTTACTGTGATTTTTTCCTATGTTATAGAATTTTTCATCTCTGTTGTGGTATGTTTCCTTTTAGATGTCAGGTCAAGGAGATAGTACTTGATTAAAAAAATGTTTATTTATTTTAGAGAGAGATAGAGTACCAAACAGGGAAGGACAGAGAGAAAGGGAAACAGAGAATCAAATCAAAACACACTCCATACTGTAGCATAGCACCTGATGCAGGGCTCAAACTCAAACCATGTGATCATGACAGGAGCTGTGATCAAAAGTCAGATGCTAAACCAACTGAGCAACCCAGGCATCCCTAGATATTACTCAATTTTTGACAATAGTCTGTATCTATACATTTCCTGACTTCCTTGTTTTCTTATTTTTACTGAATTATCCTCTTTCCACTGAGACTGCCCCCAGAGATACAATTATGATCAAGCATTTATGAGGACATAGACTGAGACCACCAACTAGTGAAAACATGGTTCACTGAGTAATTCTCAGTAGGAAAAGAAGGGCTAACCAACACAGAGTTGATATATAATTAAGTACACAAAGATCCTTGATTTGGCAGTTTTAAACTCATCAGGTTCTTAAGGAATTTTTTTCTCCAAGAAATAGATCCAAAACCAAGGTAAAAAAGGGTAGAGAAAAGAATGACAATCTTTTAATATTAAATAAATTATAGAAACTTGGAGAGGCAATTTGGCTTTATTGCTACCATTGCTTATATGTTTTCCATGGGATTTAAAAAAAGTTCTTTTTTGGTACTGGTCAAGTTTTTTGAACTTCACTATTTATACTTCTCAAGATGCCATATCTTATTTTATTGGCATCTGGGTTTTACAAAGGTCAATTTTATTTGAGACAAAATTGGCAAGGGTGTCTCTTGCTTTCCTTAGGGGTTAGGACAATGTGGAGGAAAAAAAAAATCCACATTGCTTTTGGTAGAAAAGAGACCCTGTTTCCATCCTGGCTCTGTTGTTGATTAGCTGGGTGAATTTAGGAAAGTTAAAAATCTTTTTTTTTCTTCTTATGAGTTATATGGATAATAAAACTTACTCTGAATACTCTGAAAGGATTTTGTAAACGTTAAATGATATATAAATTACCTGGCAAGAACTGGTTGTTTTCTGTTTCATTTTCTTTCATTTTCCTGTCTTTTTTTTCCCACCATAGTACCTTTCTCCCACATTTTTGACTCTTGCAGACTCTTGCAGTACAATGTTGTCCTTATTCCTAAAAAATGAAGGGAAATAAATTTGATTCCTAAATTGAACTAAGTTTTCCAACTTTTTACACTTATTAAACCAGAATTTTATTTATTTTTATTCCTAATTTTATATTTTTTTGAAGTTTATTTATTTTGAGAGGGAGAGAGTGTGTGAGTATGCATGAACAGGGGAGGGGCAGAGAGAGGGAGAGAGAGAATCCCAAGCAACTTTGTGCTTTCAGCGTGGAGCCTGATTGGGGGCTCGAACCCATGAACTGTCAGATCGTATCCTGAGCCAAAATCAATAGTTGGACACTTAACCACCTGAGCCACTCTGGTACCCCAGTAGCTGATATTTTTTAAGGCACCTTCCATTATTAAAAGGCAGGCATACTAGCAAAGAGACTTTCTAAAATTTCTTTTTATTAAAAATACTAGCAGTTTATAAAGGAAGAAATTATTGTATTATTAAGAGCTATTATAAGCCAAGTTTATTCTGCAGAGTATCCTAGGAAAATTATATACAGAGATATAAAAGTTTAAAGAAAAATCAAGTCACAATACTGGTATTGAGGGCAGAATAGGAAGAGCTAGAAAATGGGAGACAAGTAAGATACAAATCACTGGATTTGTGCCTAATATACTGAAAACTTTAGGGACAAAGGCAATTTAAACCATGTAAAATTTTAACTTTAGAAAAAGGACCAGCATCATTCCAGGTAGCTCCAATTTGATTAGTTAATTAATTCATTCAGCAAATGGTTGTGCACTACTGTGTGCCAATCACTGCTGTGTGATAGGGATTCAAGTTTAGAAAAAATAATACCATGGCTATTTTCTCCTGGAATTTACAGACTAAGACATAAATTAATATAAGTTACTATGATAGACGTTGGTGGGACTATTGTGGAGGCATGATGGCAGTTGTATCAAGGGAAAGTATTTTGAGTGAATTATACATGACCAAGTTAAGTAGACAAAGGTGGTGATGGAGGCAGAGAGCATTTTAATTGCAAGAACAGTACATGCTCGAAGACCTGTAATACTTCTGAGGGTTGAGATGAAGGATCACTATATTTATACTTCAAACTGTTGTAACATGTGTGACAACTATACTAAAAAAAATTAAAAGAAAAGCCAGAGTTTGGAAGACTATGTAGGTGAACCACTCATAATGAATGGCCAATCCTCAAAATTTATTACAAATTCTCAAAACTCAATAAAATAACAAACAAAATGTTTAAAAATGAAAGAAAGTTGAAGGTGGAGAGGTAGGCATAGACCTACTCGTGAAAGACCTAAGTGCTAAGATAAAACATTTAAACTGTAGTCTGAAAGCTAAGAGGGAACCATTAAATATTTTAAGCATGGATATGACATAAGCAGATTTGCATTATAGGACCATTAGTCTAGCAGCAGTGGGCAAGGGAGCCAGAGTGGAGGCAGCGAGGTAAGTGATTACGCTGATGCTGTCATTTGGTTGTGACATGATGGGGTGGGATAGAGAATGAATGAGATAAATGAAGGAGGAACAGTGTACAATTTGGAAACTGACTGGAATCTGTTTAGATAGAAAGGGAAGCATCAAGTAGCCTTTCAGGAATCTGGTTGGGTGTTGAGGACCTTGGTTTTCAGTTTTAGGTAGAGGAGAAGTAGTTTATGGGTTTTTAGGCTTACTGGATTGAGGCACATATGAGAGATAATAGATACTAAAAGATATGTTTATAGCTCATGAGAGCAAATAAGACAAGAGATAGATTTGGAAAGCTTCAAGAAATAGGTATTGGGGAGGAGTTAAGATGGGAGTAGTGGTGAGACCCTGGGCTTGCCCCATCCCTCAAACACAGCTAGATCAACATCAGATTATTTTGAATACCTAAGATTAAAAGAACCATCCGCATAATTTGAGGGTGAGAATGTGGCAGATATGAAGTGTGGAGATGTGAATTGGGGGAGAGAAAAGCCATGGTGCCACAGGGAGTAGGAAGCACTTTTTGTGGAGAGGAGAGAGAGGGGGAAGGACTAGAGAGAACAACGTATTGGTTTTGTGCCAGAAGAGCACCCCCAAAAATCATTGACTGGGAAATTTGGAGGAACTGACTATCAAAAGTTTTTGCAGAATGGAGCTCAAATTCTGAGGTTTTGGAAGTCTGTGCCATTCTCTGGAGTTGATCTGAGCGGGTGACATGGTCCAGGTGAGAAGAGGGTGGAGGCCTGGGAGCAGACAGCAGACAGTCTGGTGTGGGGATCCCCTGGATCGCACTGGGAGAGAGAAGTCACCCTTTCGGGAGTACATTTGGAAGAGGGTAAACTGCTTCTTCAAGGACAAAAGACTGGACTGACACCTTTGAGCAGCCATTCAGCAGCAGGGGACAGAGTCTCATGCAGAGAGCAGATAACCTGGTTGCAGGTTTTCCTTGTGCTTCACCATAAACTCCAGGCCCCAGTGCAGTCAAGTGACTGTTTTTCTAGGACAGAATGGCTCCAGCAGCAGCACTGTGAGACTGTACTGTGGAAGAACAGAGCAGGTCCCCACCTTGCTAGGTCCTTTAAAATTTGGAGTTTTGAATCCCTGCCGCAAGCCAGAGATAGGAGACAGGAGAGCTGTGGCTCTAGGCATGTTGATGGCTCAGACACAGACGGATAGAGGGCAGGGATCTGATGGAAGCCTGGGAAATAAGAGGGGGAGATTGTTCATTTGTCTGTGGCAGTGGGTGTGAACTCTCCTCTCTAGGGGGTGAGAGAGTGTGGTGACATCTTTCCCCCCAGCCCACCAGCACAGTTGGACTTCAGTGAGCAACACAGCACCTCCAGTAGAGGCTGGAGCCACTTACATTAAACCCCACCCCTTGCACCATGCAGGGCCATCTTTACTAGGGCAAGTCTGACTATGAGCCAGTGCAGGGCGGCCTCTCCCCTAGAGGACCAACATAGGCACCTAGCATCCACCAAGACTCTTATTACAGAGTGCTCCAGTGTATCAGTTTCAGTTCTGGTGGAAATACCAGACTTTTTTTCTATTTCTTTGGAATCAGGCTTATAGTGTTTGTTTGTTTGTTTGTTTGGTCTGTTTTTTGTTTTGTTCCTTTTCCTTTTCTCTTTTTTTGGATCAAGCTTTTTTTGTATACATTTTTTTCTTTCATAGTTTAGGCAGGTTGTTTTCCATATAACACCCAGTGCTCATCACAACATGTGCCCTCCACCATGCCCATCACTTCCCTTCCCCTCTCTCCCACCCCCATCAGCCCTCAGTTCATTCTTACTATTCAAGAGTCTCTAATGGTTTTCCTCCCTCCCTTTCCCCAAGTATTTTTCCCTCTTCTCTTCCCCCATGGTCCTCTGTTAAGTTTCTCCTGTTCTACTTATAAGTGAAAACATATGGTATCTGTCTTTCTCTGCCTGACTTATTTCCCTCAGCATAACACCCTCAAGTTCCATCCACATTGGTACAAATGGCCAGATTTCATTCTTTCTCATTGCCATGTAGTATTCTATTGTATAGATAAACCACATCTTTTTGATCCATTCATCCGTTGATGGACATTTAGGCTCTTTCCATGATTTGGCTATTGTTGAAAGTGCTGCTGTGAACATTGGGGTACATGTGCCCCTATGCATCAGCACTCCTGTATCCCTTGGGTAAATTCTGAGCAGTGCTATTGCTGGGCCCTAGGGGAGTTCTATTGTTAATTTTTTGAGGAACCTCCACACTGTTTTCCAGAGGAGCTGCACCAGTTTACATTCTCACCAATGGTGTAGGAGGGTGCCCGTTTCTCCACATCCTCGCCAGCATCTAGAGTCCTCTGATTTGCTCATTTTAGCCACTCTGACCAGCGTGAGGTGGTATCTCAGTGTGGTTTTGATCTGCATTTCCCTGATGATGAGGTATGTGGAGCATCATTTCATGTATCTGTTGGCCATCTGGATGACCTCTTTGAAAAAGTGTCTGTTCATGTCCTCTGCCCATTTCTTCACTGGATTATTTATTTTTTGGGTGTGGAGTTTGGTGAGTTCCTTACAGATTTTGGATACTAGCCCTTTATCTGATATGTCATTTGCATCTATCTTTTCTCATTCCATCGGTTGCTTATTGGTTTTATTGTTTCCCTTGCCATGCAGAAGCTTTTTGTCTTGATGAGGTCCCAATAGTTCATTTTTGCTCTTGATTCTCTTGCTTTTGGGGATGTGTCAAGTAAGAAGCTGCTGCGGTGGACGTCAAGGAGGTTGTTTCCTGCTTTCTCCTCTAGGGTTTGATAGTTTCCTGTCTCAGACCCTTTAACCATTTTGAGTTTATTTTTGTGTATGGTGTAAGAAAGTGTTCTAGTTTCACTCATTTGCATATTGCTGTCCAGTTCTCCCAGCACAATCTGTTAAAGAGGCTGTCTTTTTTTCTGTTGGATACTCTTTCCTGCTTTGTCAAAGATGAATTGGGCCTACATTTATGGGTCTAATTCTGGGTTCTCTATTCTATTCCATTGGTCTATGTGTCTGTTTTTGTGCCAATACCATACTGTCTTGATGATTATAGCTTTGTAGTAGAGGCTAAAGTCCAGGTTGGTGATGCCTCCTGTTTTGGTTTTCTTCTTCAATATTACTTTGGCTAGTCGTGGTCTTTGTGGTTCCATACAAATTTTAGGATAGTTTGTTCTAGTTTTGAGTAGAATGCTGGTGCAATTTTGATAGGGATTGCATTGAATGTGTAGATTGCTTTGGATAGTAATGACATTTTAACAATATTTATTCTTACGATCCAGGAGCATGGAATGTTTTTCCATTTCTTTGTATCATCTTCAATTTCCTTCATAAGTTTTCTATAGTTTACATCATACAGATTTCTTATATCTTAGGTTAGGTTTATTCCTAGGTATTTTATGGTTTTTTTTGTGTGTGTGTGTGTGCAATTGTGAATGGGATCAGTTTCTTGATTTCTCTTTCTGTTGCTTCATTTTTGGTGTATAAAAATGCAACAGATTTCTGTACATTGATTTTGTACCCTGCAACTTTGCTAAATTCATGGGTCAGTTCTGGTAGGCTTCTGGTGGGGTCTGTCGGGTTTTCTATGTAGAGTATCATGTAGCCTGCATAAAAGTGAAAGTTTTATTTCTTCATTGCCAATTCTGATGCCTTTTATTTCCTTTTTCATCTGATTGTTGATGCTACGACTTCCAGCACTATGTTAAACAACATTGGTGAGAGTGGACACCCCTGTCATGTTCCTGATTTCAGGGGGAAAGCTCTCAGTTTTTCCCCATTGAGGAGAATATTAGCTGTCGGCTTTTCATAAATGGGTTTTATGATGTTTAAGTTCCTTCTATCCTGACTCTCTCCAGGGTCTTTATTAAGAAAGGATGCTGTATTTTGTCAAATGCTTTTTCTGCATCTATTTACAGGATCATATGGTTTTTATCTTTTCTTTTGTTACTGTGATGTATCACATTGATTGATTTGTGGATATTGAACCAGCCCTGTGACCCAGGAATGACTCCCACTTGATCATGGTGGATAATTCTTTTCATGTGTTGTTGAATTTGATTTGCAAGTATCTTGTTGAGGATTTTTGCATCCGTATGCATCAAGGATATTGGCCTGTGGTTCTCTTTATTTGCTGGGTCTCTGTCTGGTTTGGGAATCAAGGTGATACTGGCTTCATAGAACGAGTCCGGAAGTTTTCCTTTGATTTCTATTTTTTGGAATAGCTTGAGAAAAATTGGTATTAACTCTGATTTAAATGTCTGGTAGAATTCCCCAAGGAAGCCATCTGGCCCAGGGCTCTTATTTGTTGGGAGATTTTTGATAACTGATTCAATTTCTTCACTAGTTATGGCAGATTTTCTATTTCTTCCCATTTGAATTTTGGTAGTGTGTGTGTATTTAGGAATTTGTCCATTTCTTCTAGGTTGTCCAGTTTGTTGGCATATAATTTTCATAGTATTACCTGATAATTCCTTATATTTCTGAGGGACTGGTTGTAATAAATCCATTTTAATTCATGATTTTGTCTATTTGGGTGCTCTCTCTTTTCTTTTTAAGAAGACTGGCTAGAGGTTTGTATATTTTGTTTATTTTTCCAAAAAACTGTTTCGTTGATCTGTTTAACTGTTGTTTGGATTCTATATTGTTTATTTCTGCCCTGATTTTTATTATTTGTTTTCTCCTACTGGGTTTGGGGTGCTTTTGCGGCTCTGCTTCTAGTTCCTTTAGGTACGCTGTTAGATTTTGTATCTGTGCTTTTTCTAGTTTTTTGAAATAGGCCTGGAGTGCGATGTACTTTCCTCATAGGACTGCCTTTACCATATTCCAAAGAGTTTAGATTGTTGTATTTTAATTTTCATTTGTTTCCATATATTTTTAAATTTCATCTCTAATTGCCTGATTGGCCCATTCATTCTTTAGTAGGACATTCTTTAACCTCCATGTTTTTGGAGGTTTTCCAGACTTCTTCCTGTGGTTGATTTCAAGTTTCACAACATTGTGATCTGAAAATGTGCATGGTATGATCTCAATTCTTTTATATTTATTGAGGGCAGCTTTATGTCCCAGTATGTGATCTATCTTGGAGAATGTGCCATGTGCACTTGAGAAGAAAATGAATTCCATGGCCTCAGGAGGTACAGTTCTAAATATATCTGTCAGATCCATCTGGTCCAATGTGTCATTCAAGTCCACTGTTTATTTTGTGATTTTCTGTCTAGTTGATCTATCCATTGCTATAAGTGGAGTATTAAAATCCCCTGCTATTAGCACATTCTTATCCATAAGATTGTTTCTGTTTGTGATTAATTGTTTTATGTATTTGGGTGCTTTCAAATTTGGTGCATAGACATTTATAATTGATAGCTCTTCCTGATGGATAAACCCTGTAAATATTATATAATGCCATTATTCATCCCTTGTTACTGACTTTACTTTAAAGTACAGTTTAAAGTAAAGTTTGTCTGATATAAGTATGGCTACTCTGGCTTTCTTTTGACTTCCAGTAGCATGATAGATATTTCTCCATCTCCTTACTTTCAATCTGAAGGTGTCCTCAGGTCTAAATTGAGTCTCTTGTAGACAGCAAATAGATGGATTTTGTTTTTTATCCATTCTGCTACCCTATGTCTTTTGATTGGAGTATTTAGTCCATTTATATTCAGTGTCATTATTGAAAAATATGGGTTTAGGGGCTCCTGAGTGGCTCAGTCAGTTAAGCATCCGACTTAGGCTCAGATCATGATCTCACGGTTCATGGGTTCAAGCCTCGCGTCAGGCTCTGTCTGACAGCTAGCTCAGAGTCTGGAGCCTGTTTCAGATTCTTTATCTCCATCTCTCTCTGACCCTCCCCTGCTCACCCTGTCTCTCTCTCTTTCTCTCAGAAATAAATAAAACATTAAAAATTTTTTTAAAAAGAAAAATATGGGTTTATAGTCATTGTGTTCTCTGTGGATTCATGCTTGTAGTGGTGTCTCTGGTACTTTGTATTCCTTGCAACATTTCCCTCATAGAATCCCCCTTAGGATTTCTTGTAGGGTTGGTTTAGTGGTGGTGAATTCCTTCATTTTTTTGTTTGTTTGGGAAATCATTTATCTCTCCTTCTATTCTGAATGACAGACTTCTGGTTAAAGGATTCTTGGCAGCATATTTTTCCTGTTCATCACATTGAAGATTTCCTGCCATTCCTTTCTGGCCTGCCAAGTTTCAGTAGATAGGTCTGCAGCTACTTTGTTTGTTAGGACCCTTTTATCCCTAACTGCTTTTAGAATTCTCTCTTTGTTCTTATATTTTGCCAGTTTCACCATGATATGTCGTGCAGAAGATCGATTCAAGTTGCGTTTGAGGGGAGTTCTCTGTGCCTCTTGGATTTAAATGTCTGTTTCCTTCCCCACATTGGGGAAGTTCTCAGCTATATTGGTTCAAATACCCCTTCAATGCCTTTCTCTCTTTCTATTCTGGAATTCCTATGATATGGATATTGTTACTTTTGATTGTATCACTCAGTTCTTGAATTCTCCTTATGTGCTCCTGGATTAGTTTATCTCTCTCTTTCTCAGCTTCTTCTTTTTCTATAATTGTGTCTTCTAATTCACCTATTCTCCTCTCTGCCTTTTCAATCTGTGCCTTGAAGAAGCATTTCATTATGCATCTCATTTATAGCATTTTTTAATTCATCACAATGATTTTTAATGTCCATAGTCTTTGTAGCAATAGCTTCTCTGATGTCTTCCATGCCTTTTTCAAGCCCAGTGAATAATTTTATGACTATTTTTCTAATTCTTGTTCAGTTATGTTGCTTATATCTGTTTTGAGCGATTCTTTAGCTGTCACTTCATTGTGGAATTTCTTTAGAGGAAAGTTCTGTTTCATCATTTTGGCTAGCTTTCTGGATCCTGTCAGTTTTAAACACTTGTTATGTATCTGTAAGTACTGCTGTATTAAAGAAGCCTCATTGACTGTCTAGGGCTTGTCCATTCAGGAAGGGTTCTTTGAATGGTGTCTCTTGGTCTCTCTTGTTGAGACTTAGGTTATTTTATTTCCCTACTTGTGATATTTGGGACTCTCCACCATGTGTACTTTGGCTTGTTTCTTGATGTAGCCCTGAAAAGGAAAACAGACAGAAAAACACACAGCGAACAAAAGCACAAAAACACACAGACAAATCCAACAAACAAGCAAAGCAAAAGGGAAAAAGAAAAAAAAGAAAGAAAGAAAAATACCAAAAGACAAAGGACAGTCTAAAAGCATAAAACCAGAATTCCCAGGTACAGGTAAAGAGCAGGGTGTATGCAGTGCTGATGGAAGAGCATATACAAAGAGAGATATGATGGGGGGGGGGGAGGGAGAAAGTGAAATTGGACATTGACCAGGCAGAGAGACTAAGAGGCTTAATTCAGAGAGAGAAAGAGGAGAATACGGTAGGAGGTGAGGAGAAAGAAATGAAGATAATGTTATCCAAAGAAACTATATAGTCTGATTATTCCAGAGAGAGAAAGAAATGAATGTAACGATGGAGGTATAGAATATGCATCTAGAGAATGGATTAAATGTGACTGTTTAAGCAAACCAATGACCAGAGTGCCAGTCCAGTGGAGGGGTGGAATAAGAATGAGATAAGGGAAATATATGTGAATAGCAAGAATTGATCTAGAGTTAATCACAGCAACACATAAATATTGTTTTTGCCCCAGGCTCCAGTAAAAGAAAAAGCAGCTCTCCAGCATGGATGGGCATGGTTTGGAGTAGGCAGATCTTGCCTCCATTGTGGGTCCTGGGAGCTGCTCCCTGAGGCCTCGCCTTGGTGGTTGTGGGGAGAAAAAATGGTGGTGCCCCAGTCCCTTCTCGAACCAAGCATTGCAAATTATTCTTTTGGGTCTGATCTCCTTGTGCCATGGGCGTAGCCCAGGTGGGCTGTGTTCTATGTCCCAAGCCCGCCTTGTTTCCAGATCTTAGTCTGAGCATTGTAATGAAACGGCCCAAAATGTAATCTTGCAGGCCGGGCTGCTTTCCAGCCAGGGATTGAGCAGGGAGAGCAGCGGAGCAGTTTCTCCTGGTGCCACCTGGGACTGGGGCTCCAGCGCAAAGACAGCGCCACAGCTAGAGATAGGATCATTCTCTGAATGACCTGCAGTTAGAGATGGGATGATGGGATCTCTCTCCATCCCTGGCTGAGGCTTTTCTCTTCTCTAGGGACATTTCTATGAGTAATCTCAGTTGCTCTTTCTCTTCCCCTCATCTCTGTGGAGGCACCCTCCCTCCGTGCCTCTGGGTCATGGCCCGTTTTTATCTTCCCCAGTTTGCAATCACTCACCTATGAGGCTGTCTTCTTAGTGCACTCTGTCTCTTTTTCTCCCAGACTCCTGTGGTTTAGTGTCCTATGGCTTTAGACCTTCTTTGTTTGATACATGTGGGCGAGCGAAATGTATGGAGCTCCCTACTTCTCCACCATTTTGCCTCTCCATTCCAGGCTTGTTTTCTTTTTAAATCAGTCTTATTCTAACAAGCAAATCAAAGCATACTTAGTGAAAGTTCTAAATACTCCCCACTGAAGGAAATAAGAACTCTGCAGAGGATGGCCTGTGGGAAAGAGCAGCCAATTCACAGCAGCAGAGTGCGCAGCATATACCAGAAACCCTTCCTTGAAGCACCAGGCCCCAGACAGTGCTTCTTAATGTAGCATTACTCTCAGAAACAAGAAACATAAGAAGCTTTCATAACACACATAAGACAGAAACCTAGACAAAAATGACAAAATGGAGGATTTTTTTCCCAAAGGAAAGATCAAGAAGAAACCAGAGCCAGAGATCTGATCAAAACAGATATGAGCAGTATGTGTGAAAAAAAATTAGAAAAACAGTGATAAGAATACTAGCTGGACTTGAAAAAAAATAGAAGACACCAGAGAAACCCTTGATGCAGAAATAAAAGACCTAAAAAGTAGTCAGGCTGAAATAAGTGAAATGCAAAACTGACTGGTTGTAATCATGAGAGTTGAAGAAGCAGAGGAACAAATAGGTGATATAGAAGATAAAATTATGGAAAATAATGAAGCTGAAAAGGTGAGAAAATTATTAGATCATGAATATAGAATTAGGGAAATCAGCGATTCCATAAAGTGCAATAATATCTATATCATACAAGTCCAAGAGGAAGAGCAGGAAGAAGGGGCAGAAGGTTTATTTGAATAAATTCTAGCTGAGAACTTTCCTAATCTAGGGAAGGTAACAGCTATTCAAGTACAAAAGGCACAAAGAGCTCCCCTACATATCAATAAAAACAGGTCAATACAAAGACATATCGTGTACAAGATAAGTTTGCCTAGGGAAACTTGCAAAAGACAAAGATTCTGAAAGCAGCTGAGGACAAAGCGTCCTTAACTTACAAGGGTAGACACAGAAAGTTAGCAGCAGACCTGTTCACGGAAATTTGACAGGCCAAAGGTAGTGGCATGATATATTCAACATGCTAAATTTGAAAAATATGCAGCCAAGAATTCTTTATCCAGCAAAACTATCATTTAGAATAGAAAGAGAAAAAAGAGTTTCCAAGACAAGCAAAAACTAAAGTAGTTCATGACCATTAAACAGACTCTGCAAAAATTATTAAAGGGGATCATTTAATAATGAATGGGAAAGAGAGACAAAAATAACAAAGACTAGAAAGCAACAGAGACAATCTATTGGAATAGTGTCTTTACAGGTAATACAATGGCACCAAATTAATATCTATCACAATTTCTCTGAATGTAAAGGGACTAAATGCTCTAATCAAAAGACATAGGGTGTCAAAGTGGATATAAAAAACAAGAACCATTGATATGCTTCACAGAAGAGACTCATTTTACACCCAAAGACACCTCAAAATTGAAAGCAAGGGGATGGAGAACCAATTATCATGCTAATGGACATCAAAAGAAAGCTAGAGTGGCCATACTTAGGCAAACTAGATTTTTTTTTTTTTTACAAATAGTTTATTGTCAAATTAGTTTTCACATAACACCCAGTGCTCATCTCCACGAGTGCCCTCCTCCATGCCCATCCCCCCTCCCCCCGACATCCATCAGTCCTCAGTTCTTGTCAGCATTCAAGAGTCTCTCATAGTTTGCCTCTCTCCCTTTCCCCCGCCATTTCCCCCCTTCTTCTCCCCCTCGTTCCTCAGTTAAGTTCCTCCTAATCCTCCTATACGTGAAAACATATGATATTTGTCCTTCTCTGTTAGGCAAACTAGATTTTAAACCACTGATTGTGATAAGAGATGAAGAAGAACACTATATCATAATAAAGGGGTCTATCCAACAAGAAGATCTAATAATTGTAAATATAGCCCCACTTGGAAGCACCCAAATATATAAATCAATTGATAACAACCATAAAATAAATCATTGGTACAATAATATTAGGGGACTTTAACATCCCACTTACGACAATGGACAGACCATTTAAGCAGAAAATCAACAAAGAAACAATGGCTTGAATGACACATCAGACCAGATGGACTTAACAATTATATTTAGAGTATTCCATCCAAAAGCAGCAGAATACACATTCTTTTCAAGTGCACATGGAATGTTCTCCAGAATAGATCCCATACTGGATCACAAACCAGGCCTAAGCCAGTACCAAAAGACTGAGATTATACCATATATATTTTCTGACCACAAAGCTATGAAACTTGAAGTCAACCACAAGAAATAATTTGGAAAGCCCTCCAATACATAGAAGTTAAAGAACATCTTACTAAAGATTGAATTAGTTAACCAGGAAATTAAAGAAGAAATTAAAAATGGAAGTAAATAAAAGTGAAAATATAACAGTTCACACACTTTGGATGCAGTAAAGGTTGTCCTCAGAGGGGAGTGTATAGCAATACAGGCCTTTCTCAAGAAGCAGGAAAAGTTTCAAATGATTGGTTGGCTTAGCCATTTAAGCATTTAACTCTTGATTTCAGCTCAGGTTATGATCTCATGGTCGTTATATTGAGTCTCATTTTGGGCCCCTCTCTGGGCATGGAGCCTACTTAAGATTCTCTCTCCATCCCTTTCTCCTTCCCCTGCTCATGCACACACACTCAAAAAAAAAAAAAAAAAAAGCAAGAAAAGTCTCAAATACACAATCTAACCTTAAGCCTAAAGGAGCTGGAAAAGGAACATCAGAATAAAGGCCAAAACAGGTATCCCAAATGAAATAACAGGACAAAATCATAGCAAGAGACCTAAGTGAAATGGACATAATATGCCTGATCGAGAATTTAAATAATGACCATAAATATACTCAGTGGAGTTGAGAGATAAGCAGAAGCCTTCTGTGAAACCCTTACAGAAGGGACATAAAAACATAAAAAATAACTGATCAGGATGATGAACTCAATGAGTGAAATTAAAAATACAGTAGATGGAATAAATAGCAGACCAGAGGAAGCAGAAAAACTGATCAGCAACCTGGAGGACAGATAATGGAAAAGAAACTAAGCAGGTGAGAGGAAAAAAAAAACCCGAAATGAGAATGACTTGGGGAACTCAGTGACATCATGAAGTGTAATAACATTTGCATTATAGGGATCCCCGAAGGAGAAGAGAGAGAGAGAGGGGCAGAAAATTTATTTGAAGAAATGATAGCTAAAAAACTCCCCAAATGTGGCAAAAGGAACAGATACTGAATCAGGAGGCACAATGATCCCCCAACAAAATCAATCTAAGGACATTTACCCTAAGACACATAGTAATTAAAATGACAAATAGCAATAAGCAGAGAATTTCAGAAGCAGCAAGAGAAAAAGGAAACAATTATATATAAGGGGAACTCTGTAATATTTCAGTGGATTTTTCAGCAGAAACTGCAGGCCAGAAGGGAATGGCATGATTTGTTAAAAATTCTAAAAGAAAGAAATCTGCACCCAAGAATACTCTATCCTATAAGGCTGTCATTCAGAATAGAAGGAGAGATAAAGAGTTTCTCAGACAAACAAAAACTAAAGAGGCACATGACCACTAAACTAGACCTTCAAGAAATGTTAAAGGGGACTCCCTTAGTGGAAAGGAAAGACCAGAAGTAAGAGTAAGATAAGTAGGAAGCATAAATGCAGTAAAAATAAGTATAACTATAAAAATAAGGGGCTCATAAAAGAAAGTAAAGTATGACACCATATACCTAAATTGTGGTGAGGAGAGTATAGAATGGCTTCAAACTTAAGTGACCATAGACTGCTATATGCAGAAGATGTTATATACAAACTTAATGGTAACCATAAATCAAAAACCAATAATAGATATGCAAAGAATTAAGAGAAAGGAACCCAAGTATATCACTAAAGAATGAGAAGAGAGCAAGAGAAAAAAGGAACAGAGAAGAACTACATAAACAACCATAAAACAAGTTTAAAAATGGCAAAAAGTGCATACCTATCAATAATTACTTTGAATGTAAATGGACTAAACTTAGTTCTAACAAAAAGACACAAGGTAATGGAATGGATAAAAACAAATGGACCTTTACGCTGCCTACAAGAGACTCATTTAAGACCTAAAGACACATGCAGATTGAAAGTGAAGGGATGTAGAAACATGTGTCATTCAAATGGATGTGAAAAGGCCAGGGTTGCAATACTTCAATAGGAAAAAATAGATTTTAAATCAAAGACTGTAATAAGAGACAATGGACACTATAATCATAAAGATGGCAATCCAACAAGAAGGTATAACAATTATAAATATTTATGCACCCAACATGAAAGCACCCAAATACATAAAATAGTAACAACCATAAAGGAAATAATCAATAGTAAAATAATAATAGTAGGCAACTTTAACACCCCATTTACATCAATGGACTGATCACCTAAGCAGAAAATCAACAAGGAAACAATCAATAGCTTTGAATGACACACTGGGCCAGATGGATTTAACAGATAAGTTCAGACTATTCTATACTAAAACAGTAGAATATACATTCTTTTCAAGTGCGCATGGAATATTCTTCAGAACAGATCACATATTAGGCCACAAAACAAGCCTCACAAGGATTGAAGTCATACTATGCATCTTTTCTGACTACAATGCTAGGAATCTAGAAATGGACCACGAGAAAAAATTTGGAAAAAGCACAAATACATGAAGGCTAAATAACACTCTGCTAACCAATGAATGGATCAATCAATAAATGAAAGAGGAAATAAAAAAATACATGAAGAAAAATGTGAAAACACAATGGCCCAAAATGTTTGGGATACAGTAAAAACACTTCTAAAAGGGAAGTTTATTGCAATAAACTTTCTTGCCTACCTCAAGAAGGAAGAAAAATCCCAGATAAACAACTTAACCTTACATCTAAAGGAAGTAGAAAAAGAACAACAAACACAACCTAAAACCAGTAGAAGAAAGGAAATAATAAAAAATAGAGCAGAAATAAATGATACAGAAACTAAAAAACAATAGAACAGATCAATGAAACCAGGAGCAGGTTATTTGAAAACATCAACAAAATCAATAAACCTCTAGCCAGANGAGAGAGAGAGAGAGAGAGAGAGAGAGAGAGAGAGAGTAAGAGAGGGAGGGAGAGGGAGGGAGAGAGACTCAAATAGATAAAATCTGAAATGAAAGGGGAAAGATAACAACCAACATCACAGAGATACAAAAGATTGTAAGACAATCTTATGAAAAATTATATGTTAACTAACTGGACAATCTAGAAAAAATGGATAAATTCCTGGAAACCTATAACTTCTTAAAAGTAAAACAGAAAGAATTAGAAAAAAATTGAACAGACCAATTACTTACCAGCAATAAAATTGAATCGGTAATCAAAGAACTCTCAGCAAGTAAAAGTTCAGGGCCAGAGAACTTCACAGGTGAATTCTACCAAACATTTAAAGAAGTATTAATACTTATTTTCCTCAAACTATTCTAAAAATTAGAGGAGGAAGGAAAACTTCGTAATTCATTTTGTGAAGCCAGCATTACCCTGATACTAAAACCAAATTAAGACATAGAAAATGAGAACTACACACTACTATCACTGTTGAACATAGATGCAAAAATCCTCAACAAAATATTAGCAAACTGAGTCTAACAATACATTAAAAAAATGATTCACCACAATCAAGTAGGATTTATTCCTGGTCTACAAGTGTTGTTCAGAATTTGCATGTTAATGCATGTGGTACATAACATCAATAAAACAAGTGATAAAAATCATATGATCATTTCAATAGATGCAGAAAAATCATTTGACAAAATACAACATCCATTCAGGATAAGAAGCCTCAACAAAGTAGGATTAGAGGGTACATAGTTCAATATAATAAAGACCTTATATGAAAAACCCACAGCTAACATCATACTTAATAGTGAAAATCAAGAGCTTTTCCTCTATAGTCAGGAAGAAGACAAGGATGTCCACTCTCACCACTGTTATTTAACATAATACTGGAGTCCTAGTCACACCATTAAGACAAGAGGAAGCAATAAAAGGCATCCAGATTGTTAGAGAAGAAGTAAAACTTTCACTATTTGCAGATGATATGAACTAATAAATGAATTCAGTAAGTTCCAGGATATAAAAATAAAGTACAGAAATATGTTGTACCTTTTTGTACTAATAACAAAGAAACAGAAAGGAACATTAAGAAAGCAATCCTCTTGGAGCACCTGGGTGGCTCAGTGGTTAAGCATCTGACTTTGGTTCAGGTCATGATCTCATGGTTTGTGAGTTTGAGTCCCACACTGGAGCCTGCTTCTTATTCTGTGTCTCTCTCTGCCTCTTTCCTACTTGTGCGTTCTCTCCCCCTCCCTCTCTCAAAAATAATTAAACATAAAAAATATTTTAAAAAGAAAGTAATCTCTTTACAATTGCCAAAGATTATAAGATACCTGGGAATAAACTTAACCGAAGAAAAGACCTATACTCTGAAAACTATAAAACATTGATGTAAGATATTGAAGTTGACAGAAACAAGTGGAAAATATTTCAATCCATGCTCATGGTTTGGAAAAACAAATATTGCTAAAATGCCTATACTATCCAAAGCAATCTACACATTTAATGCAATCCTTATCAAAATACCAGCTGCATTTTTTTCACAGAGCTAGAATAAAGCAATCCTAAAATTTGTAGGGAACCACAAAAAACCCTGAATAGCCAAAGCAACCTTGAAAAAGAAAAGCAAACTGGAGGCGTCACAAGTCTAGCAAGTTATATTATAAAGCTATAGTGCTCAAAACAGGATGGTACGGCACAAAAATAGACACATAGATCAATGGAACAGAATAGAAAACTCAGAAATGAACCTACAACTGTATGGTCAATTAATCTTTGGCAAAGTAGGAAAGAATATCCAATGGGTAAATGAATGTCTCTTCAACAAATGGGTTTTGGGAAAACTAGACAGCAACATGCAAAAGAATGTAAATAGATGACTTTATTACATCATACACAAAAATAAACTCAAAATATATTAAAGACCTATTTGTGAGACCTGAAACCATAAAGATCCTAGAAGAGAATACAGGCAGGAACTTCTTTGACATTGGCCATAGCAACTTCTTTATAGATGTCTCCTGAGGCAAGGAGAACAAAAATAAAAATAAATTGTTAGGACTTCACCAAAATAAAAACTTCTGCATAGTGAAGGAAACAAATCAACACAACTAACAGGCAGCATATGGAACAGGAGAAGATATTTACAAATGACATCTCTGAGAAAGGATTAGTATCCAAAATATATAAAGAACTTCTAAAACTCAACACCCAAAAAATAAATGATCCAATTAAAAAATGGACAGAAGTCATGAGTAGACATTTTTCCAAAGAAGATAGATGACCAACAGACACATGAAAAGATGCTCAAAATCACTCATGATCAGGGAAATACTAATCAAAACTATAGTGAGATATCCTCTCCTACCTGTCAGAATGGCTAAACTCAAGAACACAAGAATCAACAGTGTTGATGAGACTGTGGGGAAAGGGAAACCCTCCTGCTCCTGCACTATTGGTTCGAATGCAAACTGGTACAGCCACTCTAGAAAAAGTATGATGTTCCTCAAAAAGTTAAAAAAAGATAGTACTATAATCTAGCATTTGCACTGGTAGATATTTACCCAAAGAATACAAAAACACTAATTCAAAGGGATACGTGCATCCCAAAGTTTATAGCAGCATTATCTACAATAGCCAAATTATGGAAATAACCCACATGCCCACTGACTGATGAATGGTAAACAAGAGGTGCATATATATAGTGGAATATTACTCAGACATCAAAAAGAATGAAATTTTGTCATTTTCAATGACATGAATGGAGCTATACAGTATTATACAAAATGAAACAAATGAGAGACAGACAAATATCTCATGATTTCACTCTTATGTGTAATTTAAGAAGCAAAACAAATGAGTAGAGGGAAAGAAAAAAAGAGAGGCAAACCAAGACATAGACAATTATAGAGAACAAACTGATGGTTACCAGAAGGGAGGTGAGTTAGGTGATGGGTTAAATAGATGATGGGGATTAAGGAGTGCACTTGTGATGAGCACTGGGTGTTGTATGGAATTGTATGGAATTGTTGGATCACTATATTGTACACTTGAAACTAACATTACACTGTATGTTACCTAACTGGAATTCAAATAAAAACTTAAAAAAAATAACCAAAGCAAACAAAGGAAAAAAGACAAACCCAAAACAGACTCTTACCAATAGAGAAAAAGCTTATGGTTACCAGAGGAGAAGGGATAATGGGTGAAATAGGTGAGGCAGATTAAGAGTACACTTATGAGCACGGATGAGCAGTGAGTAATGTATAGATACTATACAATATATTATTGTATAGATTATATACAATATACAAATATTATATAATATATATAATATAATATATTTATATACAAATATACTATTACTATAGAATAGTAATTGTTGAATCACTATGTTGTCTTCCTGAAATTAATATAATACTGTATGTTAACTATATTGGAATTAAGTTTAAAAAATAAAATAAAATTAGCAAATGAGGCTTTTTCACATAAAGTTGGGATGCAAAGGGCAGCTTCTGTGCTGGGCTCCTGGTGGATGAGTCAACATGCAGCTCTTTAAGGAGCCATTTCTCAGTTTGCCAGAGCCCTGTGAATCTTGTGGGCATAAGCCTTACTGATCTTCAAAGCCACTTGTTTTAAGTTTTTTTTCAGGTGTTGGTCTTAAATGTTGGCATGCCTGATGTGGTCTACAAACCTTATAATACTCAGGGAATAACTGTGGGTTTTGAGTTTCCTCCCAAATGTTGGTTGACATGGTGGGAATGGGGTTTATGGTGAGTTTGTGCCTTAGCTTTTTCTACCTGCTTTGATGTGGTTTACCTCTCATTTTCTTGATGTGAAGCAGTTGCTCTCCCAGTTTTTAGGTGTTTTTTTTTTTTTTCTTTCTGGAGGAAATTGTTCCATATATAGCTGTAGCTTCAGTGTGTCTGTGGGAAGATGTGAATTCAGGATCTTCCTACATTGCCATCTTGAACCAAAATCTGAACAGAAAAGAATTTGATGAGAAAACACTGTGGGAGTGTTTAGAGTGCTTACTTTAATGGCAGATTTGGTGCTTAGAGATAATGTTTGCATCTTCTCATTTTTGTCTTGTCTGCCTTGTGATATTTGATAAGGTTGTAAAATAGGACAGAAATTACATTTGTTTCTCAGTTCAGAGACCATCTTGATATTCACTTTTGGCAATTGTAAAACATTACTAGGCATGTTTGTGGGTCAGATTTATTCATTGGGTTTTTTCTTTTTATGTTTGAATTTTGTTTATAATAAGGTAAAAATATTAACAGGATAAATTTAATGTTCAACAAATTATTTGGGACTTCTTTGCTTATTTTAAATTTCCACTCAAAAGTTTGAACAAGTAAAATCTAGGAATGTTAAAATCTCTTCAATTAATTGTACTTCCTTTCCCAACTTATCTTCAATTGAGAGATCATTTATTTTGAGTCATAGTCAACATAATGAAATTGCAACACATTGAGCTAATGAGAAAATCTCAAGAGGTCTTATTTCAGTGATCAAGCACAGTGACCTTTTGGAATGAAAAAGCCCCAAATAAGGTCAACATCTATTTTTTTTAAGTAAAATGTAAACCTCACTTTAATCATTGTCTTTTTAAAAATCTTTTTACATCAGCTTTATTTACAAGGCAAAATTATTGCTTTTTCTCTTTAGCATCTTTAAATATCTATGGACAGAGAGAGATGGAGTGTGCTTACTAGGTATCTAACCTAAAGTATATGACAGATATTGTATGACTTCTCCTTGACAATTATTTGTTGTTATATGGGGGAAAATCTACTTAAATAAATGAATCATCATAGTTTGAGTGCTTTGAGCTATTTAGTATCAATAAATGGAAAGTGTAAGTCTTGATAATGAAAGGTCAAACTTAAAAATCTCCACTTTACACAAACTCTGATCTTTCAGGAAAACATTTTGTGGTAATGTGTTATTGCTGGATTTTCTCCCTTTCTTCTTTGGCCATGAACATACTGCTTAGTTTTCATGTTTTTTTATTTTGAAGACTTATAAATATGTTTACCCTAAAGTTCCTATTTGGAGCTATATAAAGTTCACAGAAATAAATGTGAATAAGAAATATTGAAGAAGTAGAGCTAATAATTTTTAGGGAAAATAAAGTGCTTAGAATTAAACAGAATGATTGGTAAAATAGTTTATATTTATTGTAGGTAAAGTTACTTAAATTTTTTAGAATATTATATCTGGTATTTTGACTTGAACATAGTGAGAAGGGACTAAGAAACGGGCAAGGTATAGGAATTATCACGCAACATGAGAAAGAGTTAGTATAAAGGTCATTAAAATTAGGTCTTATGTTTACTATGCTATAAAAGAGAGAAAAGGAGCAGACTTTGGCTATGTTTAAACTGATGGGTAGAATTTATTCCCATTTAAGGCTCTGAGAACTCTTCTTGCCATTTGGAACTCAATTCAGAACTCTGCATATCTTCTACCTAGTCTGATCCCTTAATTAATATATTTTTTTTTCTGTTTTACATGTTACTTTTATCCCTTTTTCCCCTCTCTCTTTACTACATTGCCTTGTGTTGGAGTTAATGGTATAGTAGAATGAGCACAAATGTTGTAGTAAAAACCCAGTTTATACTTTATAAGTAACAGTTTACTCACTTGTAGAATGGGGAGAGAAATAGGATCTCCTGTGAGGATTCAGTTGGAAAGCATCAAGTACCTGGTACTGCTTGGGCCCTCAGTAAATGTCAGTGCCTTTCCCATTTCTGAGTTTCAGTTCTAGTTTCCTTGGTAGTCTGTAAATTCCTTTAGGGTAGGAAATGTGTTTTCTATTCATAGTACCTTGTGCATAGTAGGTTCTAAAAGATTATTTGTTGAATTTAATTTACTGTAGAGCTGTGACAGCTTAGCACTGTTATTAGTCATTTCTTTTTCCTCTGTCACCTTGGATTGAGATAAACATGTTGCTTTCGTGAAATTGAGGATTTAGTTCAGTAGAATGCTGCTATAATATGACTTACTCCATAGAGTTTGAATAGTAAGGGTCGAATAATTTCTCTGGAAACTTAATAATACTCTATAAAATCTTATTAGCCTGTCTCATAGCATCATATGAGACAGTGGAATAAATACACAGTGGAATTCTGGTGTATTTAAGATGGTGAAGTCTCTATCTCTAGGAATCTATCAAAAGACACACAGCGAGAATATGGGAAATGAATGACATGAAGAGAGAGCAAATGTAAATGTCATTGGAAATGACATTACTTGACATTTTAAATCACTAATCTTCCAAAGTATGTTCTAATTTACTAGAATAAATCAAGAATTGAATTTCTTGTGAGCTCCCTTTGCTTAATTAATTATTAGCAGCAGAACAATATTCTGTGATCCACTGCAATTTGTCTCCTTTGTGTTTATCTGGTATCTGACTCAAAAATGAACAGAAGTATTCTGATTCAGCAGAACTGATTTTATAACTCATCTGCGTTATAGAGCAGAAATGAATAAATGTTTGCTGAACATGCTACATATGCTTTGATCGCCAAAATGTTTTCTTTCCTTCTCAAAATATAAGATCTGAGAGATCTTCCTGGCTGAAGTTTGCAGGGTACCTATTTTGCATAGATATTTCTGTAGAGGCAAGTGGCTACCTTTACATGAATTTGTTTCCATGATTGGAATGTGAGAGCCCTTTTAATACTTCCTCATTATGATTTAAAATCATATATTCATTGCATTTTTTTTCTTTAGAAGTAGTGGTGTATGCTAGGACAGGTTTGTTTGCTTTTTTCAAGTAGCCTTCATGCCCAGCACGGAGCCTAATGTGGGCTTGAGCTCATGACCCTGAGATTAAGACCTGAGCTGGTATCAACAGTCAGTCACTTAACTGACTGAGCCACCCAGGCACCCATTTTTTTAAAAATGCAGTATGTTCTTTTGTTAGAATGAGGACTAAACACGCTTCCCATTCAGGCAATAATGTTGGTTGTACTTAATGATACAGTTTCTAATCCTTTATAATCAGTCTTTCATAAATTTTTTTGAAAGGGAATTACCATTTGTTATCTTTGTATTATGAATGAAGGAAACTGAGGCTCAGTATTGACTGTTTCCCTGTTTTAGCTAGTTAGGCATTTGAGGAAAATGTGCTGCTATCCTAATAACTTACTTTTGTTTTCAATTTCAGTTTCAAAGAACATTTGAGTCTCTTAAAAATGTTTCCAATAAATCTGACCTTCAGAAAACCTACCAGAAGCTTGGGAAGGAGCTGGAAAATCTGGATTATTTAGCCTTCAAACGTCAGCAGGTAGGAGTCAGAACTTTCCTTGGTGGAGGAGATGAACACTTGAGCTTCCTACCATCCTGCCTGTCAGTTTTAAGTGGATCTGGGAAACTTACCTTCTAATGTTTAGGGCAGAAATGGTTGTGCTGTGCTGTGCTGACCTGCCATATTCATACAGATTCATTGTGGTCCTTGCTTTTAGATGTGCAGTTGGGAGTTTCCACATGTGTCCATATACCTCTCTTAAAGAAAGATCTTGCTGGTTTGTGAAGATATAGCTACCTTTTGATTCAGGATGCCTCAATGGCATAAAGGAAACCTCTGTGATGGCTTGGCCAGATGTCTTTTATATTTGATAGGGGGATATTTGAGGAGGATGTAGATGTACATAAAAAATTAAGGGAAAGGATCATGAATATGCCAAAGTATGAATCAACCTTTAGCTTTCTTGTTTGATCTCTGAAGATCAGTGAAATTTTGCTGTGTAAGTTTGAACAGGAAATACACTTTACAAATGCAAGTCTTTTAGCCTCTTTTTATAGAGCTCCAAATAAATACAGAGCCAAAATAGATTTTTAGACGATTACTTGTAGAGTTAGTATTTTAGAAAATGTATTAGTTGTCACTAAATTCTGTGTGTTTGCAAGATACTGCCACAGTAATTAGATAACTAATTTTCTCACACTGATCTTCACCAGTTTATTCCCAGCCACTAGGTGTCAGAGTTGTCAAGCTTTTACTTTGATTGAATGTTTATTCCCATCAGAACAGCCAGATAGATGTTTAAATTCGGTTGCATGAAATTCAGGAATGTGCTCAGTGATGGATAGCGTCTAGAAAAATGACTAAGTGGCTGACTCGCATGGGCAGGCACCGAGTCCATTACTTAAGAATCTTTCCTGTTAGTGTGGCAAAAGGTGTGACTCTCTTGCCATTGCCTAATTCACAGATTTTGGATCTTTTGAATGGAGTTTTCAAAACTAGGCTTCTGTTTTTAGTTACGCCTTATGGAGTCACCATGGTATGATCTACAAATATTGACTTGAAAAGAGAATTGTGTTCTAGGTTTTGCTCTATCACTGACATTACATGGACATTTAGCATTCCCATTGCCCTATTTTCCTGTGAAGTTATATCTGTTTTGTAGAATGTTCTGGGGTAAATGGAGTATCTCTGCATATATTTTAATTTATATGAAGAAGGACACAATGTCCACTGAAGTTTTATTTACTTATTTTAAAATTAGTGAGGACTTACATATTAGCACATGTACAGAAGCAGTCACAGTAACAGAGAGCTACTACAGGACTCTTCTACATGATGCTACTTAAAATTCACACCATAAGTCACTGCTCTGGCCTGTGCAGTTTTTAGTACAGTTTTGTTTTCCAAGAGCCATATTTTACCACTGAGGGATATTTGAGTTGGCAGGCAGTACTCACTGTCCTCTTCTCTTATCCTTTCTTATTAGCACATTTTCATTGATTAGATTCTTACATTAGCTAATTGTGAACTTGGAAAAATGCTGATGCTTCAAGGGCAGGAGGGCAGAACTCTCACAGGATGGTTTTGAGGACAGATAAGTGAATTGCGTGTGTGTATGAGGAACAGATGGGGACATGGGGTGTAAATATATATATACTTATGTATATATAAATCATATTTACTCTTTATTAAATGACAATTATGTGCCACACATGATGATTAATACCTTTATGGACTAGGTAATGAATGTTGATAACAACATAATGGGAGTGGTTATATGAGCACCATTTTAAGGTGAGAAAACTGTTTAGAGTTAAGTAACTTGCCTAAGGTCACTGGGCTAATAAGACATAAAGCTGGGCTTCAAATCTAAATCAGCCGAACTCCCAACCTGGGTGTTTCCCAGGTCTTATTCCCTGTATCCCTGCAGGGAGCCAGGCTGAGGTAGGAAAGTGAAGAGGTCTAGATATGCAATATGAGGAAAATTTAGGGATGCCAGACTGAGGGGATAAAGAGACCTTTGAGTGGGTACCTGGTGAGAGGCAAAACAGAGCCAGTTCTCTCTCTGCCTCTCATTCTCTCATGCCTAGTGTTCAGTGTATACAAAAACAGAAAAGGATTTTTGAAAGAATATCTTTAGACAGCTAAGAAAATTCATAAAACTTTATCTTCACAGTCTTCTCAGTGTTATGTCTAGTAACCATGGTTCTAGTGAAATTTATTCACATAAGTCAGTGTTTTAAACTCAAAGGGACAAAACTTAACTGCATACATATCAGACTGTCAATCCTTTTTTATTACACAATTCTACCTCTCCCTGTCAGTGATCATTTTTTTTCTACCCAGAAAAGATGGAAGGGGAATTGGAGGGAAGGAGAAACAGAATGATAGAGTAGAAAGAAAGTCAGGAACCAAAGAGTAATGGAAAAAGAGGGAAAGGGACTTATAAGGATATGATAAGAGGGATCAAGTGAGGGAAATTAAACTGTATTTGGTTTTTACATACACTATGTACCTAGGACTCTTCATTTAATTCGCCCCACCCTGCCTCCCACCTGGCTCTATGAAGGGATATAAAGAATGGGACCTGAGAGGGGCGCCTGGGTGGCTTAGTCGGTTAAGCGTCCGACTTTCGCTTAGGTCATGATCTCGCGGTTTGTGGGTTCGAGCCCTGCGTCAGGCTCTGTGCTGACTGCCAGCTCAGAGCCTGGAGCCTGTTTCAGAGTCTGTGTCTCCCTCTCTCTCTGACCCTCCCCTGTTCACGCTCTCTCTATCCTAGAAATAAATAGAAATATTAAAAAAAAAAAAAGAATGGGACCTGAGAAAATAGTATCATAAATGAAAACATTGATAGAAAAAAAGGAGAAAAAAAGGACAAGAATACAAGAAAACATAGCAAATGAAGGAGATGGAGAAGCATAGCAAAGACAGATTTTGTTTACTTCCCATTTTGCTTCCAAATGTGGCAGAGCTTTCTAGAAATTTGTTGTATTAACCAAGTTCTGTACCAAAGTCACAGATGAATTGTTGTGAATTAGGATGGGCAGGGTTCAAAGAGTCAGAACATCAACTCTTCTCTGACTTGAGAGGATTTGCCTTTTCTCTCCAATCCTACCCCTTAAAGGCCTCCAAACCTATTAAACCCATTCAAGTTTCTCTTACTTGAAAAGATTCAGGTCTCTCTGTAAAATTGCAATTCAGCAAGAAAGATTCTGCCTTATAAGGCAGGATTCTTCGTACCAGAGAATTAGTCATGCTTTGTTCCCTGGTCTAACCATATTTATCATTCCTCTTTCTGACAGCACAGAAGCTCTGTAAGGACAGAGCTTCGTCTGTCACCTTCAGTGCTGTATTCTCTCCATTGCTCACGACAGTATCTGACCCATGGCAAATGCTCAATAAATACTTGTTGGTACTGTTGTTGTTTTGAACAAGGAAGCATGCCCAAAGTTTTGGCCTCAGAATCCAGGCAATTAAAATTATGTGTTTTAGGGGTGCCTGGGTGGCTTAGTCGGTTAAGCGTCCGACTTTCGCTTAGGTCATGATCTCGCGGTTCGTGGGTTCGAGCCCCGCATCGGGCTCTGTGCTGACTGCCGGCTCAGAGCCTGGAGCCTGTTTCAGTCTGTGACTCCCTCTCTCTCTGACCCTCCCCTGCTCGCGCTGTCTCTCTCTCCTAGAAATAAATAAAAAACATAAAAAAAAAAAAAGATAGTGATGCTTTAAAAAAAAAATTATGTGTTTTACTATACTTTTAAAATTCAGAAGGGCATTAACCCTTTGGCTTCCTGGATGCCGAAGATTGACAGATTGCTCCTTGCCTTATCTATTTAGGCTTTCTCCTAATGTATTTTATTTTCCATCCATTTCTTTAAACAAGCACAAAATGTTGATATTACCTTAATTATGAATTATGGATGACCAATGAATTGATTATAAATGTTTTCTTGGACTCATTCATTAGATTTTATTTTCTGTTCCTTTCTATATTTTAGCATCTTTTTGAGAGATTTATTTCCCTGGGCCAGAGAGATCCCTGGAGTACTTTACTCCCATCTTTTACTTTTCTTTTTTGGAGTTATTGTACTTTCTCTTTGTGCGGTGTGATCTTTCCTTTCCTTTCCTTTCCTTTCCTTTTTCCTTTCCTTTTTCCTTTCCTTTTTCCTTTCCTTTTTCCTTTCCTTTTTCCTTTCCTTTCCTTTCCTTTCCTTTCCCTTTCTTTTTAAGAGTCAGTGCTTGGGGTGCCTGGGTGGCTTAGTCGGTTGAGCGTCCGACTTTCGCTTAGGTCATGATCTAGCGGTTCGTGGGTTCGAGCCCCGCGTCGGGCTCTGTGCTGACTGCCAGCTCGGAGCCTGGAGCCTATTTCAGAGTCTGTGTCTCCCTCTCTCTCTGACCCTCCCCTGCTCACGCTGTCTCTCTCTCTGTCTCATAAAAATAAATAAAAATATTAAAAAAAAAAAGAGTCAGTGCTTATACTTCAACTATTCCTTGGGCTATATTTTAAGTTGGGGCACAAGCATCTCTACATTTTCCTACTGTCAAAAAGAATAATGTTGAAAATAGCTTTGATTGGAAAAGGTGAGAGGAGGCCCGATAGATGAGGTTTCTCAGTATGAATCAGCATGAAGTAACTAGATGACAAGGCAAGATTAACCTGAGAATCTGGAGACTTTTTCAGTCTTTACTATCTGGAGATGCAATCTTGGAGTTTATCTGCTTGGACTATTTGGTTTTTATCTTCCTAGTTAATGTTACATAGAGAATGGTAATGGTAAGCTTCAGTTATTATATAGAGCCCAGATTTATGTATTAACTTGAGAGGTTATAAATCAAGGGATTTCCTTGGGGCTTTGGTTTTGTGGAATAAAATAAAATAAAGTTTGATTATCCGTGCTCTAATTTAATTCCTTCATCTCTTTTTTTACCCTTAATACTTATAATAACATTATGAGACACATCCCCTTTCCAGAAGCTTCTGAAGTCCTTTGGTGTAAATTAAAGTTGACATGGTTGAGTTGAACATTATGTAGACTAAAGCACATTTACATATTAATGTGAAAATATGTAAAATTAAAATATTGTACTTCAGATACACATCCATGTAGGAACACATCACATATCCCTGATCTACCTTATCACATCATGCTATTCCTACCTTCTACCCTTATCATAAGGTTTATAAAACTTGCTCTTTAGACTATCTGGACCTTTTCCATTTGCTTATTTAACTAATCATTCTTTAAAGCAAAACTGAAGTCTGGCCTCCTTCATGACACTTTATCCTATGACTTCTAGTCAATATGTAAGTTCTTCCTTCTTTGCCATTCTTAGCTTTTTATCCATGTCATCTAATTTAGCATCTGATTGATCTTTTAAAATGTTTTTAAAATTTATTTCTGAGAGAGACAGCATGAGCAGGGGAGGGTGAGAAAGAGAGGGAGACATAGAATCTGAAACAGGCTTCAGGTCCTGAGCTAGCTGTAAGCACAGAGCCCGATGTGGGGCTCGAACCCACGAACCATGAGATCATGACCTGAGCTGAAGTCAGACGCTCAATCAACTGAGCCACTCAGGTGCCCAGCATCTGATTGATTATATACTTATTGAAGATCCTCATCCTGCAAGTTAGAGTATGGCTTTGTAGTCAGCCAAATCTGGTTAGACTACCCTGTGCTACCTTGGGCACCACAGTTCTTTTTTTAAATGTTAGGAAAATAATACCTAACTTACAGCCTATTTTTTTTTTAAAGCTGTTAAATTTCTTTCTTTTTTTTTTTTTTTTTACAAATAGTTTATTGTCAAATTAGTTTCCACATAACACCCAGTGCTCATCCCCACAGGTGTCCTCCTCCATGCCCATCCCTCCTCCCCCCCACATCCATCAGTCCTCAGTTCTTGTCAGCATTCAAGAGTCTCTCATGGTTTGCCTCTCTCCCTTTCCCCCACCATTTCCGCCCTTCTTCTCCCCCTTGTTCCTCCGTCAGGTTCCTCCTAATCCTCCTATACGTGCAAACATATGATATTTGTCCTTCTCTGCCTGACTTATTTCACTCAGCATAACACCCTCAAGGTCCATCCATGTTGCTACACATGGCCAGATTTCATTGTTTCTCATTGCCATGTAGTATTCCATGGTATAGATAAACCACATCTTCTTGATCCATTCATCTGTTGATGGACACTTAGGCTCTTTCCATGTTTTAGCTATTGTGGAGAGTGCTGCTATGAACATTGGGGTACATGTGCTCCTATGCCTCAGCATTTCTGTATCCCTTGGGTAAATTCCTAGCAGTGCTATTGCTGGGTCATAGGGGAGTTCTATTGTTAGTTTCCTGAGGAACCTCCACACTGTTTTCCAGAGGGGCTGTACCAGTTTACATTCCCACCAACAGTGTAGGAGGGTGCCCGTTTCTCCACATCCTCGCCAGCATCTAGAGTTCTCTGATTTGCTCATTTTAGCCACTCTGACTGGCGTGAGGTGGTATCTCAGTGTGGTTTTGATTTGTATTTCCCTGATGAGGAGGGATGCTGAGCATCGTTTCATGTGTCTGTTGGCCATCTGGATGTCCTCTTTGGAGAAGTGTCTGTTCATGTCTTCTGCCCATTTCTTCACTGGGTTGTTTGTTTTTCGGGCGTGTAGTTTGGTGAGTTCCTTATAGATTCTGGATATTAACCCTTTATCTGATATGTCATTTGCAACTATCTTTTCCCATTCCGTTGGTTGCCTATTAATTTTCTGGGTTGTTTCCTTGGCTGTGCAGAAGCTTTTAATCTTGATGAGGTCCCAACAGTTTATTTTTGCTCTTGATTCCCTTGCTTTTGGGGATGTGTCAAGTAAGAAGTTGCTGCGGTGGAGGTCAAGGAGGTTGTTTCCTGCTTTCTCCTCTAGGGTGTTGATAGTTTCCTGTCTCACGTTCAGGTCCTTTATCCATTTTGAGTTGATTTTTGTGCATGGTGTGAGAAAATGATCTAGTTTCATTCTTCTGCATGTTGCTGTCCAGTTCTCCCAACACCATCTGTTAAAAAGGCTGTCTTTTTTCCATTGGATATTCTTTCCTGCTTTGTCAAAGATCAGTTGGCTGTATACTTTTGGGTCCACTTCTGAGTTCTCAATTCTGTTCCATTGGTCTATGTGTCTGTTTTTGTGCCAATACCATACTGTCTTGAGGATGACAGCTTTGTAGTAGAGGCTGAAGTCTGGGATGGTGATACCTCCCGTTTTGGTTTTATTTTTCAGTATTACTTTGGCTATTCGGGGTCTTTTGTGGTTCCATACAAATTTTTGGATAGTTTGTTCTAGTTTTGAGAAGTATGCTGGTGCAATTTTGATTGGAATTGCATTGAATGTGTAGAGTGCTTTAGGTAGTAATGACATCTTAACTATATTTATTCTTCCTATCCATGAGCATGGAATGTTTTTCCATTTCTTTGTGTCTTCTTCAATTTCCTTCATAAGTTTTCTATAGTTTTCATCATACAGATCTCTTGTATCCTTGGTTAGGTTTATTCCGAGGTATTTTATGGTTTTTTGTGCAATTGTGAATGGGATCAGTTTCTTGATTTCTCTTTCTGTTGCTTCATTATTGGTGTATAAAAATGCAACCGATTTCTGTACGTTGATTTTGTACCCTGCAACTTGGCTGAATTCTTGGATCAGTTCTAGTAGGCTTCTGGTGGAGTCTGTCGGGTTTTCTATGTAGAGTATCATGTCATCTGCGAAGAGTGAAAGTTTGACTTCCTCTTTGCCAATTCTGATGCCTTTGATTTCCTTTTGTTGTCTGATGGCTGATGCTAGGACTTCCAGCACTATGTTAAACAACAGTGGTGAGAGTGGACATCCCTGTCGTGTTCCTGATCTCAGGGGGAAAGCTCTCAGTTTTTCCCCGTTGAGGATGATGTTAGCTGAAGGCTTCTCATAGATGGCTTTGATGATGTTTAAGTAGGTTCCTTCTATCCCAACTTTCTCGAGAGTCTTTATTAAGAAGGGATGCTGTATTTTGTCAAATGCTTTTTCTGCATCTATTGACAGGATCATATGGTTTTTATCTTTTCTTTTATTGATATGATGGATCACATTGATTGATTTGCGAATGTTGAACCAGCCCTGTAACCCAGGAATGAATCACACTTGATCTTGGTGGATGATTCTTTTTATGTGCTGCTGGGTTCGATTTGCAAGGATCTTGTTGAGAACTTTTGCATCCGTATTCATCAAGGATATTGGCCTACTTACAGCCTATTTTAAGAAAACAATATATAAGGTACATAAGTGCTTTAAATCCTTTAAAATACATAAAGGAATCAGTATATAAACGACTTAGCACCATGCCTGGCATGTGTTTAGTTCAAGTGGTGGTTATAATGTTGTTTTGTATTATTCTTTTTTTTTTGTTTTTAAAAAATTTTTAATATTTATTTCTGAGAGAGAGAGACAGCGTGAACAGGGGAGGGTCAGAGAGAGAGGGAGACACAGAATCTGAAATAGGCTCCAGGCTCTGAGCTTGCTGTCAGCACAGAGCCCTACATGGGGCTTGAACCCACAAACCATGAGATCATTACCTGAGCCAAAGCTGGACGCTCAACCGACTGAGCCACCCAGGTGCCCCTGTATTATTCTTATATGCCATCTTCCATAATGTTTTGTGAGTTCCATAGGAATGTGGTTTCTATTCTGTAGACTTTTGTACTGTCACATAAGGTCCAGCACTGGTCTGAACATATCAGATAAATGTTTCTGGACATACGTGATGTAGGGGTTAGAGATCTGTGTGACCAAAAAATCCCTGATGATAATTTTGAGAAAAGAGTTGTACTATTTGCTTCTACTGTGTTTTTGTGGTGGTGTCATCTCACAGGCAGTAAAATTAAGGTCCTGCGCATTGTGCTTTCCCAATTTGTGGTGGAAATAAGGTCGTAGACCCAATGTTCTAGCTAAATCCCAACTAATGTAGTAGTAATCACATCCTGTGCACCTAAACTTCCTTTGTGTTTCGAGGTGGTATTTTTCAGCACAATATTGTTCTTTCTTTAGTGATGATGTTCAGGAATGAACCACTGCTTTTTTCTTTTACTGAGCTGAGTTAATCCATTCAGATAACTTCAAAACCAGAAGGGTACATAATACTTTGTAGGACAAGAATTACATTTAAAATAATTCCTTATCAATGAGGAAAAATAGAAGTAAATTAGATAAAACTTATTTAGTAAGAATGACCATAGGCTAACACTCTTGCATTGAAAAATAAATTTCTAGATGAGTAATGACAGACCATGTAGAGAATAGTCCTAGGCTTACCTTGGATTCAAGAACTCTGAGGACACAAGACAACAATGTAGGGCTCCTCTGAAATCAATGATTAGCAAAACAAAACTGAATAGTGTTAGGCTTGTTGTTTTAGTACGATAGCATATAGAGAAGAGGAAGTTGATGAATGCTGGTAATAGTATTCAACAATGTAAAGATTTTTGTTATGGATCTTCTAGGATAGGGGGATATACAATGCTATTGCACTAGGAGTTGCTTATATGTAAGGACAGCATAATGTAGAACTAACTGCATTACCTTAACACCGAGATGGAAGTATATTTTACTTAAAAGTTATAAAGTACCTATGCTTTTTGAGATTATTCAGATGCAGTCTAAGGAAGAGTGTAATTTGGAGCTGAATGAGCATTAACAGGAGGTATTAAGCTTCTAGAACAATAGTTCTAGAAACAGTAGATTCACTTCAGTGGCTTTTGCTAGATGAAGTATGTTAATAGCTCAATTGAGAGAAGATCCTTCCTTTTCTTGTTCTGTAATTAATCCAACTCTCTTGAAAGAGTTCTGATTGAATTATTCTTTTTAAGAATAAGTCAACCAAAGACTGCTACATTAAAATATTCATGTCTATCTTAGATGGTATTCTGTCTCTTATTTGCCCAATCAAGTAAAATGATTGTTTATGGCATTTATAAAACTGTTTCTGAAGATCCCAAAGAATTTCAAACATTATTAAATATTCATTGCACAGGTATTAAAAATGTTAAATTATAAGACTGTGTTACACCAAAGTTCAAATCAACTCCAACATGTTTTATTCTATCCACTACATATGTAATTCCATTTTTATTCAGATGTACACAGTTTGTCTTTCACACCCACAAAGATGGTATTACATTTATTCTTCCATTTTCTGAAACATAGAGAGAGGAAGATTGGATACATCATTCAAGGTCATTCCACGTCCGTAACAGATCCAGAATTAATATTCACATTTCCTAATTTCTAGCTTATTGCTATAGCCGTCTAATCATTTTCATGACTTCATAAACTGCAGATCTTTATAGGGTAATTTCTTCTTCTATAGTTATAGTCTGAAGTTAAAAAACCTTATGGATTTTTATGTAAGAAACTTATCCTTTATTTTAAAACAAATAATCAAAATGATTCATATTATACATTGGTTCTTCTTCTAAAATTTGATTTCTACATTGGACTTAGTTAATAGTCATGACAAGTAGATATCTTCTAATTAATTAGTAAAGTTCAAGCATAGAGACACCTTTTAAATTCTAAATTTTGCTATTCTATTTCCATCTGTTGTCTCTGGGGTTCAGTTTATTAGTGGCACTTAGGTAGAAAGCTGTTGAATCAAGCATACACTGGATGATTTTCATGCACCAGAGAAGATTTATTAATTTTTTTTACAAGGTTGTTTACTATGATAGTTTGCCTCATGGGCAGCTTATAGCTACTTCATAGTGGGGAATGCTTATTAAAATAGTTAATGCTTTGTTATAGGTTATTTTCAAAATTTACAATGCAGATAGGAATCTCAGGATGCTAAAAAACTTTAGTGTTTGCATCAATATGGCACTTATTTTTGCATGTCTTATATTAATATACCTAAGTCCATAAGATTATCAATAAAAGTTGGTTATTGATGAGGAATTAAAGTTCTAAAAGAGTTAAATCTGAAGAGATATCTTCCCTAGTCTGTTTTGTAGCTTGAAAATGATCTGCATGTGCAGAGTGGATAGATTTTCACTCCTAAGATTATGAGCTGTGGTGGCCTATGAAGCAAAGTAAAGGAGGTATAAGAGAATCAAAGAACTTAAACTCTGAAGTCTTTGGAATTCACCTAACCCAACCATTTTATTTTAGAGATGAGGGAAATGAGGTCCATGGAGATATCCTTTACAAGGCTATACACTTTGCTAATGGCAGAGCAGGGACAATAATAGCAAGTGACATTTTCTTTGGTCCTTTTGTGAGTCCTTTAGGATAAGTCAGCCAGTTGTGTATTGATCCTTCAGTATCTCTAGTATGTATACTGAATATAGATATGGATACTGAATATAGATACCTTTAACATCGAAATTCATGTGTATACTGTTAGACTTTGAGATGCCTGTAAATGCAAGTCATTCAGTAGTGTCATTCTTATTTTAAAAAGAAAAGATAGTGCAGTAATATTACAATATTTTAGAAGAGGTAGGAATTATAAGCATCATCTAATTCAATCACTTCAGTACACAGATACACAAATAATACAGAAAACAACAATGTTCTTTTATTGCATACGAATTTTAATTTCTTTGACAGTTTCCAGAACCTGTGTCCTCCAAGCCAATCCCCTCTAAACCAGTGCTTCCCAAACTTTATTATGTATACAGATTATGTGGGGAATTTTGTTAAAATATATATTTTGATTCAGTAGGTTTAGAGTTAAGACAGGAGAGTGAAACAAGTTCCTCAGTGATACTGATGCTGCTGACACTTGGACCTCACTCTGAATATGAAAGGAGTTTAGATAATAAATTGCAGGAGAACTATTTCTAGTTGTATCACAGAAGCCTAAAACAATCCCTGGCATATAGTGAGTACCTAGTAAATATTTTGGATTTGAGTGATGATCCAGTGGTAAGGTTTTTGTCTATGTGTAGGACATAGAAGTTTTTGCCATCCTTGGTTTTATATCCTTCATCATAAATTTTATAGCTATTTTTGTGTTTCTCTGTCATGTGAAGGGACATACTTGTGTACATAAATACTGTGTTTTTGTAAGTTATGTATTTCAGCAGTTGTAGAAGTTGTATTTGGACATCTTTGCCCCTAGTGAAAGAATAGATTGAATATGAGAGCAGTTAAGTCTAAGGTACAAATTGCTGAAGAAGAGTAAGAATGTAGTATTTTTGCCCTGCAGTGTCCACTGTGAGTTGGCCAAACTGACCATGAAACCAGCTGGTATTAGCAGCATTTGTTCCAGAATACAAGCTTAAATACTTACTACAGACCTTATGAAAATTATAATCTCAAACATATTCTTAAATTTGTGTGTCTAAGTTGTACCTCTGTACCTATGTGCACAATCAGAAAACATCACATTAATTGTTAGCTGCATCCTTATCAGGCGAAAAGATTACTGCTACAACTATAGCTCTCTGTGTTAATCGTAGTGCTGGGAGTGCGCCTAAAGCACTACTGGCTAAAATTCAAAGAAAGTGTTGATTCTGCTAAGATGAGGCCAACAGTTTTGCTGACAGCAGAGCTTTAAACATGCACACACCAATCATGCAGCCTTTTGTAGACGTTAAGTTGTTTGTTTGTTAGGGGCTGATTGCCTGAGGACTAATTTAATATGTAATGAGAAATTCAGTTTATTTTTTTATTTTTTAAAAAGCATACTCAATTTTTGCTCTCTAAAATACCATATTTGGACAGTTTCAAGTTTTCTATTTAGGAGGAGGCTAATCAGCTTTCATGTTTTTTTCCCCCTCATTCTGCAAATGTGATAGCAGTAGAAGCACATGCTGAAATACATCTAGGGAAATACCACCAGAAGTTGGAGCAACATGGCTAGTGTGCTGCACATCTTGATCAGTGATTTACAAGGGTATATATGTGTGTAGGATTTCTTCCATACACTCTGGTTTGAAATAACAAAAAAATATATAAATTAATATAGTTAAAATTCTTCAGAGTAGTATTACAATTTAGATGGGATATCTTTGAATTTTTACATTGTAAATAGCTTTTCTTTTTTCTATTGGCAGCTGAATTTCTTTTCATTGACCAAATTATTAACTATATTATGCTTACTATTTTTAGTATCACTTATGGGATTTTAGCAAGATGCCACAATCAACCTATAATATACCTTGCATTCTTCTCCTTAATTGTATGTATTTTTATGAATCTAATTTTTTTCTTTGTTGTAACATACAGCATTCATACATGCTAATATTCTCTATATAAGCGCTGCTCATATTATTATAGCATCTGGTTGTACCATAGTTAAGTATTTATCATTTACTCCATTATAAAACCTTTGTTCCAAAAGAGCTGTATGAGCCTATTAGATATATACACAATTAGGTAGGTAATGATCTGTGGCTGCATCCATACAGCAGCAACAGCTGACCTGTAGCTGGTTTTCCAAGTGTGGTGCTGATTATTGATAGGAGGTACTTAGATTATGGGATGAAACTGTTTAGATTGTTTTGAGGGATTGTGTGTGTGTGTGTTTGTGTCTGTGTGTCTGTGTGCGTGTACTCTGAATTTAAGTTACACATTTTGCTTTAACTTTACTGTTTGCTTTGTGAAGAAATTATTTATTTCCTGACTCTGATTTAGATATTGGTATTTATCCCTAATGTGCTAAGGTCCCTATTCAAGCACTGGGAATTACTGAAATCTTTCTTGGTACTTTCATTGGTGCAGAAGAATGAAATGCTTCACTGCATGTTTCATCACTGATAGTTATACATTTATGTCTTCATCCTAAATTTATATTTGAAAATCAAAAGTAATTGAGTTTTGGTCTTTTTCCTATGTTAGAGTCAATAAAAAAAAGTGTCAGGGAAGCTGACACTATGAAGGAAAAATTTGAATGATGATTTGAGAGAGAAAAAAATACATTAAAGAAAGGAGCTATAAAAAACAGCTAGGATACTTTGGACAATTCTGATAATCATCATGTGTAAATTGAGAGAAACTAAATATACTTACTGTGGTAAACTTCCCAAATTTTGGGTCTTTTTTGTCAGCTTTTTTAAAAAGTTTATTTATTTAGAGAGAGAGCCACAGGGGAGTGGGGAAGGAGGAGGAGCAGAGACAGAAGGAAAGAGGGAATCCCAAGTAGGCTTCATCTTGTCACCACAGAGCCTGACCAGGGGCTTGATCTCATGAACCTGAGCTGAAACCAAAAGTTGGTTGCTCTACCCAGGTGCTCCTTCTTTGTCAGCTTTTGAGTGTAAGCTCAACAAGGCTCATTTTCTCAGGGTAAAGGCATCACTTCTCACCTTGGGTCAGAGCAGCAAGTCCTGGGATGTTATACTACATATCATATGTAAATAAAGAGAATTTTTGGTAAGCAGCAATGTGCTGTATTGAGAAAATATTGGGCAGAAAGTTTTAGCTTGCCTGTTGCTCATTCTAATAAGAACGTATATCTGTACCATATAGTAAGAGTAGGCATACTTAAGTTTACCTCATTTAACAACTGGGGAATTATATTTATTTTACTTAGGGCATGGGTAACATTAATATAGAGTAAGCTAAATAAATGAATTAAATATACCTGAACTTTGTTTTAAACTTAGAAGAAATGATCTATTTGGAAACTCTTTGAAATCTGTCAGGATACATTTTTGTCTTGAAAACATGGAGTATGTAACTTCTGGTTTAAGATATTTAAGGTATTTGACCACCAAAATAATGGTTTAGAATGGGATCCATGAAAAAGAAGATAGAATTATACCAGTGGTAGGGTGTTTATGAGGGAAGGAAACCTAAAATTAGATCTTGTATTAAGTAATGTATGCTAAGTAAGTTAGCACTTGTGAGCATGTGGTGCTCATGAATGACTTGTATCAGTGGCTATGCATTTTCTTCTGCTCCAAACATGCTGCCCCGCAGATGCAGAGAATATCTTGATATCTTTGTTACTCTGTATTTTTAAGAAGTTTTGAAAGGTTTATTTCTTACCCTTGATAATAAGTACTGTTTTATGTACATTGCTCCTATTGAAAGTTAGTAATTTCTTAATGTCACTGGGATATCAGTATGAGAAAAACTGAAAATGACAATTTTCAAGAATGTTGGTGTAAGTGGAATAGATGCTATTATTTTGCATTCTGCATTTTTAATGTACATTTTGCATATAGTTCTATATTAGACCTGAGGTCCATGAACACACTCTAAGATCAAACAAACTAAAAACACTTTTGGTGATACTGAAGAGCATGATTAATTATGAGTAGTTTTAGGATAAATAGATAAGACTGGTAACACTTTTATAAAATGTGACATTAAAACATTATTTTAAATACCAATAAGTTGAAAGACCAGTCATATTTCAGAATAATAAAAGAAAATGTAGTTAAGATTGACATATAGCATGTTGAAGATAAAGTGCATGTTCCTTAGGAGACCTCTGAAAATAATGTTTGTGCCAGAGGAATTATAGACACTAGAAAAAATATATAGCTTATGAATATCAATGAAAAACATGATATACATTTCTTATTTGCTGCATCTTATTGTGAACTATATTCTAAAATTGATGGGATTAGGATGACGCTAAGAATTCATTTCATTGTATCATATTATAAGCAATTAAAGATTTTTATATAACAGATAACCATGTTATCAAAACAATAACTCATTTCATATCTAGCCATTTGTATGAATATTCTCCTTATATTGAATATACTCTAAACAAAATTGGCTTTACCAAAGCTTCTATCGGATAAGGGCTGGAGTAAATAACAGGAGGTGAGAACCTCCTGCTAAGAAGGAAACTCAAAATTATTATGCAGTAAGTTTGGGAAATTTGGATTTCTTTTTGACCCAGTGGATCTGGGCGGAACCCCAGTAATGACTGATAAAACATTTCACAGCCATATTTAAGTCAATTTAGACACATAAAAAATAGAATGTTTTATTTGCTCATGTTCGTCCCTTTTTAAAAAATGTATTATTGAGGTATCATTGACATACAATGGTACATTAATTTCAGGTGTACGGTATAATAATTTAACAGTTCTATACATTACTCAGTGCTGATCATGATAAGTATAGTCACCATATTATTGCCGCAGTATTATTGACCATATTCCCTATGCTGTAATTTTCATCTCCACGAGAAAATTTACTTATTTATTTATTTAATAACTAGAACTTTGTGCCTCTTAATCCCCTTTATCTATTTTGCCCAATCCCCTATCTTCCTCTCTTCTCACAACCACCAGTTTATTCTCTATATTTAAGAGTCCTTTTTTGTTCATTTTAAAAATATTTCACATCTAAGTGATATCATATGGTATTTGTCTTAATTTAAGGCAATTGCATTAAAAATAATGAGATAGTGTATTAAATTATATAAAAGCCTAGAACTTAGCTTCAGTAAAAACAGAAAGTACTTTATTATTTTTTAAAACTTCTCTTTCTCCTAAGCACTAACACAAGCCATATTCATGAATAAATCTCTACCACTATGTGAGCCTAGTCCACTGAAAATAAAAAGGCATATATAATTCTGCCACACAGCAAGATAAAAGCTGTGTTCTTTATGCATGGAAACCATTTTCTACTAGAAGGAGTTGTAAAAAAATAATAGAATTATAAAGAAAGTGAGGTTACAGAAAGAAGACGGACTCTTCTTAGCATTATGTAAATACTTTCTACAAGAGTGCTCTGATAGAAGAGACATACTGTGCAGTATTTCACTTTAATAAAGAAACAATAAGTGATTATTCATGTAATAACAGAAAGACTTCTAGTGTACATAAATGTTCTTCTACAGATTATTGACAGAGAGGTTGGTATGTTAGGACACAGTTTGTACTGGATGTTCTATAGTAATAAAGACTTCCTGTCTCTGAAGCTATGGGAATACATACTAGGTTAGATCTTTAACTTATTTAATTTCTGCAATAATCATGTGATGGGAATGTTATTATAGGGTGATGATCTAAGCCTTGATATGATGGGTGAAAACAGGTTACATTTTGATAATGTCCCGTAAGACTAGGCATGTTGGTCTTGGTCTCTACCCCCAAAAACATTTTCCTAACTTCTTATGACAGGGACTAAAATAGAATGCCTAATGCTTAATGTGCAGGCAGTGGGGTTGTCTGAAGGGAGTGACAAGAGCACAATGTTTAACAAGGAGAGTTTGGATAGCACATTGTAACCATAAGGGATAAGAGATTCCTAGGCAGAGGAACCAATCTAGAAAGCACAGGCACATGGTAGCTGCTAAAGGAATATTAAGAAGGGAGATTGATATAGAAAAGTTTAAAGTTTAGGGTAATATGGAAACCAAGGCACTTTCTTTCTTTCTTTTTTTAAGTTTACTTATTTATTTTGAGAGAGAGTGAGTGCCCATGTGAGTGGGGAAGGGGCAGAGAAAGGGAGAGACGGAATTCCAAGCAGGCTTTGTGCTGTGTGCACATGAACTGTAAAATCAAGCCGAGAACTGTGAACCTGAGCTGAGATTAAGAGTCTGATGCTTAACCACCTGAGCCACCCAGGTGCCCCTGAAGGTACTTTCTTAGAAGCAAAATGTGAGATTATATTGCACAGTTTTACTTTGAGATATTATGTGCTCTTTCCCATTTTCCTCCTGGACTGCCTGCACTGGAGGCAAATTTCAAATCAGGCCTTGATAATAAAAATGGCAATTCTTAACATCTTGGAAGTAGTGGCAAGTGGGCATAACTAGGTTGTCTTTCCCCTATTCCCTACCACCCCAGGAAATACCTTCCAAGCTGGGGAGAAAAAGAAGTGGATAGGAAAAAACAAGTTAGAAGTAGTCTGCTTTTGTGCATTTCTTCTACCACTGTTTGCCACAGCTGCCCCCTTCCCTCAGGCTGGGAGACATGATAGAACTTACTCCATTGCTGTTTGGAGGATCTGAGATAACAGTGAATTCCAGGTCTAATCTGGACTTCTGAGAGTAGAAAAGATTCTAGTGATCTTAACAGCAGAGTAGGTGATTTTGCCAGGTTTTCAAGTCAGAATTTTTTTCCAGTTCTAAGATAGTGTGGAAGGCATCAGAAAATTTCTTTTGGACCAGAGTGTGATACAGAAGTCATTTGAGAGAAAGGATCAGAAAACTGGAGGAGACAAGGGCAGCAGATTAAAGAAGGTTGGATAAGGGAAGTCATAGTTGACCTCCAGGATCACCAGGGCCACAGTTTGCTGTGGGAACTGAGAGCTGCAGACTGTCCAGTTGCCATTTGAGCGAGTGCTATCCAGTGCTAAAGACCAGGTGGGAGGAGTCACACCAGGAATAAGGGGCAGTGAAGGAACAAGGCAGATCTAGGTAGAGGTGAAGATGACTGTCTTCCCAAAGGCCTTGTGTTGGCAGTGGCATGAACCTTCCTATGGCTTAGACTCATCCCTAGGGAGGGAAATCAGAGAAAAATCTCAAAGGGATTTAAACCTGGATGTAATTGAATTATAAAACTAAATAGATTGAGAAGTCACTGAATTGGGCTGAGTGTACCTGAAAAGGATTAAATTAAATTTCTGCCCTGAGCAAAATGGGGGTTGGAGTAAAAAAAAAATTCATTTTATTACAGAAAAATAAGGTATATATTTATTAATTATACTGAAAGCTGAAAAAAAGAAAGTTAAATCAGTGTTTATGATTGTGAAATTTGTATCTGCTATAAAGTTCCAAATCCAGGACTGAATTGGGGAGCATTGTGATGATGTTTGGACAGACAGCAGATATTTAGATGAGTGTGGGGGGGGTGGTGTTTGTAGCACTTTGGCTTTTGTATTCTACTTCTACCATAGCCAACTGGGAGATGAAGTATCACTTTGGTTAGGATTGCCAGATAAACTATAGTAGGCCCAGTTAAATTTGAATTTCAGATAAACACCAAGTAATTTTCTTAGTATTAAGGATGTCCCAAATATTGTGCAGAGCATACTTATACTTAAAATGTATTCATTATTTGTTGGAAGTTGAAATTTAACTGGGAATGTTTGATTTTTTGTTTGCTAAATTTGACAAAAGCCTTACTCTTTGTTACACATAGCTGCTGAAAAAATAAAACTGGCCTGCCCTTTACTCTGTGAAGTTTGATAGCAAGTGGGGGCATTAACCAAGTGTTAATATTATATTTGATAGAAGAGGCAATTCTTGGTTCATCTTGATGGGTTGGGCTGGCTCTCTTAGCCAAATCAGGACAGACAGAATGGAATAGTTCATGAAAATTACAAGAAAATAAACGTATTTGGTGACTTGTTCTAGAACACACAAATAGTAAGTGGCAAAATAAGGTTTTTCCAGGTACAAATGGCCTTCATAATACAAATTTAGTTATTTATTTATATTCATTTATTTATATTTTAGAGAGAGAAAGAGAGCATGGGGGGGGGAGAGGGCCAGAGGGAGGGAGGAAGGAAGGGAGAGAGAGAGAGAGAGAGAGAGAGAATCTTAAGCAGGCTCTATATTCAACAGAAGCCCGACATGGGGCTGTGTTGGGCTATATCTCACGTCCCTGGGATCATGACCTAAACCAAAATCAAGAGTCAGTTACTCTGCTGATTGAACACCCAGGTGCCCCCAAATTCCATTTCTGAAGAACCTGTCAGGAACATATTCATTGTATGAATAAAAGTACTCTTAAAATCTGGGTGGTTTGGTAGCTGTTACTTTCTTCTCAAATGTATTCTTCTGTTATGGTCAAGCCTATAAAAGGAAACTTACAAATCTTTTCCAGGAAGCATGCCTTTGAAATTAGTTAAATTATTTTAAAGAAATCATGAGGTGCTACTTCTTTTTAACTTGGCATTTTATTCAAAGGGTGTTTCTGAAATTAAACCAGTGGGAGTTTAGCCAAAATAGTGCGGTGACACAATGACGTCATTTAGAGAATGTTGTGCTGAGTTAAATAGCTCTAATTATTAGCAACTTTAAAATCATAAAGCAATAAAAAAACACACCTCACTTTTGAACTTCAGTAGAATATAGTTTCATTTTGTGAAGCATTTCACCTAGTTTGGATAGTTGGCTTTCAGTGGCTATTTGAGATCCCAGTGTTACAAGTCTCCTTTCCTTATACTTGGTTTCCTCTTGTGTCCCAGAATAATCCTATATACTGGACCTCATTTCCCTCTGTTCTATGAGGACTTTGCTCCATTTAGAATGCCTATTTTCTCCTCATTTTTAACTTTTCTTACTCATGTTTTCTCCCTAGCATATTATTAACCTGTTAAAGCTTGGTCCAAACAACAACATGGGCAATCTTTATTCAAAGCTGTATAGGCTCCAGCAGTGGTCCTAGATCTCTTTGATTCCTTATTGCTAAGTTTCTGAAATATTTTACGTGAGCTAACCTGCTTATTTAACTACATCAGTTCTTGAATAGAGTAGGGGAATTGAATATTTCCTGTAGCTAATTATTTTAACTGGCATTCTGTTACCATTAAGAATCAGATACCATAAAAATTCCAAAATTGACCATGAAAATAAATGCAACAAATATAAATATATCTTTCCTTAAATGTATGTTAAGCATATAAACCAAACTTTTAATATAAAAGCTATGCTATAAAAATATTCTTTTTGTGAATTTTTTCCCTGGGTTGGGCCTTCTGAATATAGGAGACTAATGAAGTATGACCTCAAAAGGCTCTTCTTTCATGGTAGAGGTACAGGCATTTTTGCTGTTTTATGGATCGTCAAAGTGCTTTCAGATTTAGGGCAATCTGTTATTAACATTTTTGTTCATTCAATGGACATGAATACTTCAGTGGATTTTGAGTTGTTAAATATAGATGAGGAAAGGTTTCTATGACAGGTTTTTTTTTTATTCCTTATGTTTTCATTTTAAGATGAGTAAGCTGATTTGTTCTGTCTTGACCAGCTCAGCAGTATTGCCAATGGACTCAGTGAGGAGATGATTTTATCAACGGTTGTAGGGCAGATTAAGTACCAGCTTTCATAATTTTTGGGGGGAAGTTTTAATTATGTGCTTGTTATTTTCTGCTTAGCACTGGCTGTTGCTCTTCTTGGACTGCCTTTCCATCAGAACTTCCTAGCAAGGTTCCTTCTTATAATTTAATTTTCAGCTTAAAAACTACTTCCTTAGGAAGGACTTCTCTAATGTATCTAAGGAAGAATCATCCCCCCCTCCTCCCTGCCCTGGCCTCTCCGTAACTGTTATCACTGTATGAAATTGTCTTGTACATCTAATTTTTTGTTGTTGTTTATTGCCCACCTTTCTCCATTAGAATATAAGCACTTAGTCTTTCTTCATATTAAATAGTGCTCAAATATTTATTGAAGAAATGAGTGATATGAAAGTTTAGTGATAACAGTGAATCAAAAGTCAAACCTTCCTAAGGAGGGGTTTGTATGTAATAGTTTTTTAAACTTCTCATTTACTTTTCACTTCTAAGTAATCTGGTTTCTGCCCTTTAGTTAGGCCAGCACTGTTATTATCACAGATCCAGTTGACATTTTTCAGACCTTTTAACTTAACTTCTGTAAGGCATTTAACACTGTCAATTGGCCTTCCTTATAAATCTTAATTTTCTTTCTTTCTTTTTTCCTTTCAATTTTCTTTCTGCTGTGTAAATACTTTGCAATTTCTCTCAGGATAAATGTTGATGTTTCCCAGAATATAATTGCTTTTGCTTTTCCTTCCTCTTCATTTTTCTTTTTGTTTTTGTACCCTCTACATACATTATAGGGTGATCTCACATATACTCATAGACTAAATAAGTGCCCCTAATCAATAATTAGATGATTCTCGATTCTTCATTTTACTCCAAGTATTTCTCTTTAATTCCAAACCTTATCTTATTACTTAATGGACTTTTCAAGCTCAACATATCCAAAATTGCTATTATGTTTTCTTACCCTCCATTCTTACTCCTTCTTTCTCTTCCATTTGTATTCTCCACCTTAGCAAATGCCTGGTAACTGGTTTTGTTGCTTTCAGTTTTATTCCTTTAAACTCAGCCTTAAATGTTGTTGCTGAAAGGTTTTTTTTTATGCAAATTTGAGCATGTTATCATGTAAAATCCTTCATGGTTTTCCATTGCCTTCAGAATAAAATCCAAATCTTATAAGGTATTTAAGACCCTTCATTTTCCAATAAGGGCTTTATTTTTAGCCATACCAGAATATTTGTAGTCTTTTGAACATATTACATTTCCTCTGGCTTCATGTCTTGGCATGTACTATTATTTCTGTATGATTATTTCCTTCTCAGTCCGCTGGCCTGGCTCTTACTTGTACTTTAAGTTGCAGATCTGACTGCTCCTAATTTGGGGTAGATGTCACATTGAGGTGTTTTGAAAGTATTCCATGCATACTTTTATCACATCACTTGTCATACTGTATACTGGATTTTTCTGTCCTCTTTCACATAAGCTCCTTGAAGTCATAGAGAAAATTCTTTCCTCGCTATTCCTCAACACCTCAAACCATGCCAGGGACAAAGTTAGTTTAATGTTTTAATGACTGGTGGTCATGTGAGCAAGTAATTGCATAGTTCCGTGTGTATCTCTGTCTCTGTGTCAGAACTCTTTTTTTCCCCCAGTAGGAAGCCTTCATAATCTTTTGAGGCTACTCAGTTCAGTTTGGAGTATTGTGTTACCATTTTCTTTTGCCTCCCTAATATTTGGGGGTGGGTAGTATTTTCATGAAATGAATTGTTTTCGTTCTTATTTGTTTTCTTTTTATGTTAGTTTTTATACTTGTAGATTGCTTGAGCCTCTGTATTTCTGTGAAGGTATGGGATGGTTTACAGCATTCCTAGTTTGAGTTTTTCTGTCAAGGTTGAAAACTACAGTTTATTTCCTGGATGGCTTTTTTCTGAAAGGGCTTGATGGGGGAAGAGTTGTGGGTCCTTCATTTTTTAAAATATTCTTTTGTTTTGGAGCATCCTGAATTTCCCTTTCTCATTTCTTTTTATGTTCACTATGCAGTTTCTGGAGAGTGTTTCTCCATTCCCTTTTACCCTTTCTTCCCCCAAAACCTTTCTAAGACTGACTCTTACAGTCCCATGCACCAGTCCCTCCCTCTAGTTGGTTATAATCTACTAGGAGTTTTTTTTTTTAGCATTTTTGTAGTTAGGTGGAATTTCTTTTTCTAGCTCTGATTTTATTTTTATCTTATTATTTTTTTTTCTTGTTGCGATTTTAGATCAATTGTAAATGTTGATGCTGGGTTACTAATTCTATTTTCAGTGCAGTTTTCTTCCCTGGACAGTCCATGTTCTCCAGGGAGGCTTGCACCAGGATTGTGAAGGGTTAGCATGCCGGGATTTGGTGTTAATTTTCTGTTTAAATGTAATTTGAAATTTAGATTGTTCTCTCTTTTGTGGTTATATTGAAGGCATAGGTTTTGTATAGTTTTATTTGTTTTTAATATTTTTTTGAGAATGTGCTGGGAGATTTGGAATTATATAGGTGTCACTTCCTTGGCTATCCAGATTTTGATCATAAGTATTTAAGATGACTTCAAAAACAATGTTCCTATTTATTCCCTGGTAATACAATTTTTTTTTCTTTCCTTGAAAAAATAATTTGAGACATTCTTCATTAAGTGTTGTGACATTTCTGTTGGAATACCTAAATTGTCTAACTGCATCAATTTAAAAAACAAAGTGGTTAACATTTAGAAAGGTAGAGAAAAGATGAGATTTACCACTAATTTCACCCTAATTCAGATTATGACATAGGAGATAGAAAACAAACTAGGGTCAGAGCGCCTGGGTGGCTTAGTCGGTTAAGCGTCCGACTTTCGCTTAGGTCATGATCTCGCGGTTCATGGGTTCGAGCCCCGCGTCGGGCTCTGTGCTGACTGCCAGCTCAGAGCCTGGAGCCTGTTTCAGTCTGTGACTCCCTCTCTCTCTGACCCTCCCCTGCTCACGCTGTCTCACTCTCTCTCCTAGAAATAAATAAAAAATTTAAAAAAAAAAAAAAAAAGAAAACAAACTAGGGTCTTCAGATCTTTTGGCCAGTGGAAAAATTCAGGAGAATAAAATTACAGCAAGATTGTGCTTTATGCTAAAGACATTTGTGGTAAGTTTTCTTTTCAAGAAAAGTACCTAAATACTAGGTGCAAGAGTGAGAGCTAAGCACTTTTAAAACAATTTGGCATTTCATTTCCATGATATTGATTTTCTCCAGATACTTATCTAAGCCCCGAAGAAGGTGGGCCAAGGTGCTCTTCTTGGCCTCTTTCCATGCTTAAGTGTTTGGCTCCTGAATAAAGAGCAAAGATCACCTGCCATATAGGCTTCCGATGAATAAATGCTCAAATGCAAAATGACAAGTTGCAACTTAGGTTTAGAAGTAATGGTTCATTTTTCTCAACCAAAAGAACTAATTTGTTTATATGGATAGTAATTGCAGAGGTGGCCTGCTTAAGGAGTGGGGGAAATGATTCACTTGTAATCAGCACTGGACCTTATAAAATGTATTTTAGTTATTTAACTAAAACATTTTTCACTTTGAATTTAGTTTGAATAATTTACTACAAGTGAAAGTTGAATCTTAGTTATATAAAAAACACTCCCAAGGATATCTGTACAAGATACAGTAATGGAGATATGGAGATAATTGTTTTATAAAGGAAATTTAGTTTGATTTGCTGCATATATAATGCTTGCTGTACTGATTCATATTAGAGAAGACTAGGAAACAAATATAAAAAGGAATAAGCCAATTCAAGAAATCTCTGGCCCATAGGGCCCCTTAGAAAGCCATTTATATCTTTTCAATGCCTTCATTTCTTGCTTTTAAAAGTTAATATTCCTTATATTTTCTGACTACGATCCTTGTATCCCATTTTAGCCAAGTTTTTATTTATTTCCTATCTTTCCTTTCTTCTCCTCTCAGCATACTCTGTGTCTGTATGCTATTGCCCAGGAGTTGCCCAGGAACCTCCAACTTAGTGACTTGACAAGGAGCTGTGTTTCTAATATGCCCCAACCTCCACCTCCCTTACAAACATACTCAAATGCACTAATCTTTGCTAAATGGTTACTGTTAGCAAGATGCCCTCCTTGTTTTGTTCCAAACTTGGGGTTCATAGAGGTACCCTCATGTTTGTCCTCAGAGTTTAGGGCCCCCCTCATCCACAGATCTCTAATAACAGCAATTCTGAACACCTTCATGTCTTCTCACTAGATCCCCTGTGATATCGAGGGACTGGAGATGGCTAGGGATAAAGCTGGGGGTCACCACTTCCTGGGCCAGATATGTGGGGTTGCTAGTACTCTGGTCCTCCTACAGGAATGGGACTTGGGATTCTGCTCCTCCTAGAAGGATAAGGCTGCCTGCTGGACTCTTTATCCATATGCATACAACTCTTCCCACCAGCTGTAGTCATGTTCTCAGAGATCTGGGTTACAACTCCAGCTTTTCCAAATACATTCTCTTTTCTTCCATGGGGAACCACCCAGGGTGTAAAGTGGTTTAGAAACACAATGGACAATTTGCCTTTAAAACAGTTCTTGATTGACCTGGATGACTTTTATATTTCTTTCTCCACTTATCACCTAACTTTTGTGAAGGGGGCCACCTTTATGTTTCAGTAACTATGACTTGGGCAATTTGGCCAGAAGCCAAGACACAGGATACACATACACTTCCATGGGTTTCCTGTTCTATAGATTGGTCTCTCAGCATCAAAGATTTACTGAAAGTACAGGAAGTGGTGTTGGGATGATCAGGAAACTTGGCAGCTAATGGAAGAGATATTTTTGTGAAGGAGAATGTCTAACTGTCAAACCAGAATGGTCTTTCTTAAGATGGTCAATTTTATCTAGCTCTTAACTGCTGACACTTACTTGCAGGCTTCCTTGTTGCTGCTCTTTCCTCATGCACCCACATGCTAGAGCAGCTCTTCAGAGTTTAGTGCACTCAGTAGTATTTGATTTCTCTGAAGCCTTGTCTAGAGTGAGGTGAGCTGCCTAGGACATTGGTAGGGATCTACTTTATGACTGGGGGCTCCAGATAATTCTATGGAAGGATTGGTTTTTGTAAGTGCTTTTTGAATTTGTTATCATTACTGGAAATTTTTATTCTTTTTTCAAACTACAAACTACTTTTTGCAGAACCTAAATAGAAGAAAATAGTAAAAATGACTAAGGGGTGAGGAAACATGATTCATTGGAAAGAAATTGAATTTACTTAATCTTCAGAAGAGAAGGGTGAGGAGGGACTGCATAATTCTACCTTATGGTAGAAAATGGTTTTATCTACTTATATGAATGCAGAACAAAAGAAAAAGAAGAAAACTTTGTTATCCAGGTATAGCTGTACTTGAGTATAGCCAGCAATTATATAGCAGCTTTCTCTATCTCAGGTTATGCTAATCACTTTACTTATTATTTCATATGACCCTTGAACTAACTTTACAATAATATCATTATTTTCCTCATCTTACAAATGAGAGAGGCTCACGGAAGTTAAACTTGGGGAATACAAGGACCTATTACACTATGGGAGAAAGCAAAAACTGAATGTCTATATAAATACTAGAGGTTCAAGTAAATCATAGATCAGAAATCAAGCATGAATACAGAAATCAAGAATACATAGTATGAGTAGTGCTTAAGCTTTTAGCTGACTACCAAGTTAATAACTTGGATTTAAATAAAATTTAAAAACCCACAACTCACCAAACTATGATAACAGATAATGACTACATTTAGCATGGTAAGCACTAAGTAATATGTAGAATTGTTGACCCAATGTATCATACACCTGAAACTAATATAAAATTGAATGTTAATTATATTTAGATAAAAACTATATATTCTTATAAATCATCAAATTTGTATACTTAAAATCTGTGTATTTGATTATATGTAAATTGTACCTTAAAAGAGTTAATTAATTAAAAAAGGGAAAGACAAGAAAAATAAAAAATAAAAGAAAACCTGTTTAAAGCTCGATTTCCTTTACCTATTGCCTCCATTTGCATTGTTTGAATGTCTGTGTTAACTCATGATAATCAATAATAAATTGCAGAAGTCTTTAGATTAAGAGTTTCAGATATGTGACTATTTCCAATATTACGAATACTTAGAATTATTTGTTGTTTTTGATAGAAATTTTAAAAAATTATACATCTCTCTGTTCCTGGTTTTTAAATTTAAAAAATATTTATAATTACTGAAATTCTGCAGGGATATTGTCTTACTAGAACTCTTTTGAACCAGTCACCTTTCCTACCATCTTTCTTGAAAAATTCTGGATTTCAAGAGAAGATGCCTTCCTTAGCTAAGAATTTTAAGTCAAGGTTTTTGATGTATAATTTGCGTATAACAAAATTTACTCTTTATTCTGCACTGTTCTGTGGATTTCAAAGATGCATATACTTGCATACCTATCACCTCAATAAAACTACAGAACAGTTCTACCACTCCCCAAAGTACCCCTGTTCTTTGCAACTTACTCTTCCCTGGACCCTTGGCCCCTGAAACCATTGCTTTCTTTCTTGTCTTTGTAGTTTTGCCTTTTCCAAAATTTCATGTAAACGGAATTACAATATGTGCCTCTTTGAGTGTGACTTCTTTCATTGAGCATAATGCATTTAGATTTGACTAGTTGTTGTGTGTATCAGTAGTTTATTTCTATTGCTGTGTAGTATTCCAGTGTATGGGTCTATCACAATTTGTTCATTCACTCACTAGTTGAAGGACATTTGAAGTATTTCCAGCTTTTGGCTATGACAAAAAAGATTGCTAAAATATTTGTGTTCAGGTTTTTTGTGAATGTAAACTTTCATTTTACTTGGGTAAATATTCAGGAGTAGGATTTCTGGGTCATATGGTAGCATACAATTAATGTTATAAGAAACTGCCCAACTGGGTGTCTTAAACAACAGAAATTTATTTTCTCACACTTCTGAAGGCTAGAATTCCAAGATCAAGGTGTTGGCAGGTCTGGTTTCTTCTGAGGCTTCTCTCCTTGGCTTGAAGATGGCTTCCTTCTTGTTGTGTCCTCTCATGGTCTTTTCTCTGTGTGTGTATACTCATAGTGACTCTTTGTGTTCACATTTCCTCTTATAAGGACAACAGTAATATCAGATTAGGGCCCACTCTAATGGCCTTGTTTTTATTTATTTGTTTGTTTGTTTATTTAATATAGTTTATTGTTAAGTTGGTTTCAGTATAAGACTCAGTGCTCATCCCAACAAGTGCCCTCCTCCATGCCCATCACCCCCCTTCCCCTCTCCCCCACCCCCATCAACCCTCAGTTTTTTAGTATTTAAGAGTCTCTTATGGTTTGCCTCCCTCCTTCTCCTTAACTATTTTTTCCCCTTCGCCTCCCCTATGGTTTTCTGTTAAGTTTCTCCTGTTCCACATATGAGTGAAAACATATGGTATCTGTCTTCTCTGCCTGACTTATTTCACTTAGCATAATACCCTCGAGTTCCATCCACATTGCTACAAATGGTGGCCTTGTTTTTAAAAACAGGTTTATTTTGTGATTTTAAAAATTCGAGTAAAATTAGCATACAATATTATATTAGTTTCAGGTATACAGTGTAATGATTCAACAATTCTATAGATTTCTGATGGATGCAGCCTGAGTCCAAGGACCCAAGGTGGGGTGGTGTCCCACAGGAACAGCCAAGAGGGTCCTTGACTTTACACAGGATAGAAATAAAGTGCAAGCTGGAGAAAGTGAAAACAAAGTTTATTGAAAAGTGTTAAGTAACAGGTAAAGAATAGCAGATGGAGTGTCTGGGAGACTTCGAAAGGAAAGGAGAATGTTTCTCGTCATTGCTTGGAGTTAGGGGTTTATATTGGAAAGGGGTTTAGGGTACATGTACCTTTAGGGATCCAGAGCAGGGTCCAATGAAGGGCAAGTGTCAGGTGAATGATAGGTGTTATGCCATAAATCACTGGAGGTTGGGGCTGTTGAACCCAGTGTCAGTTGATGCTTGTTTGAAGCTAATGTCCTGCTACATGTTTGGGGTTCAGCTTGTCTTGTATGTTATCAGGTGTTTTAGGATCTAGGACAAAAATCAGAGAATGATTAACTTTCTTGCTTCCCCCTTGAAGTGGGAACATAGCTTCTTTGGCTTACTCAGAAATGTGGCCTAGCAAAAAACAGCAGAGATGGAAATTTTCTAAAATGGAGTCCCTTCAATTTCTCTACCTTACCTCCCCTCTGTGGGATTTTTATCCTACTTATTCTTAAGGAGTTGTTGAAGGGCAAAGGTCTCATCTTCTGTAACTTTTTCAAGCTGAAAGGGCTTATAGAGCCTGCCCTATTTGGACGCATAAAAATCTCAATCTATCTGACTAAATGAAAGTCTCCTAGTTGTAGGTTTTCTGGTTCAAAGGAGCATATGAGGCCTTATCGTAAGAATAGGATCTTTCCTATATATCATTCTTTCAGAAAATTTGTTTGACATATTTATGCAAAACATGCAGCAACAGTAGCCTCCACTGCAAAGGAAGATTTCTGCTGTAGTTGTTATTATCATATGTAAAAACCAGAATAGAGTAGGAACAAAATAAAAAAAACAAAATTTCTAGAAGGTAGCATAGGAATGGAATATTAAGAAGCCATATTTAGAATTAGTATATAATTTTAACCCTTTGCCCAATTGTAGTACTTGAGTTAAAGCTATGAGTTTGGCCTTTTGTACCTAAGAATGAGGAAGCTTTTGTCTCGATCATAGCTGTAGACTGACAACAGCATATCCAGCTCTCCTTATTCCTTCATGCATAAAACTATTCCCATCTGTAAACCATCCTGCCTGTGGATGGAGTAAATGTTTGTCCTTCATATCAGGCCTATGCGAATGCACTTGTTCTGTAGAGTCCACCCAGAGTGGATTAGATCACTTTACTGCTTTTGTCAGGCAATCGAATAGCTGGATTTAAATCAGGACAACACTGGGGTACCTAGGTGCTCAGTTGGTTAAGCATCAACTCTTGATTTTGGCTCAGGTCATGACTTCAGTGTTTTGTGAGTTTGAGCCCCACATTGGGCTCTGTACTGACAGCATGGAGCCTGCTTGGGATTCCCTCTCTTCTCCCTCCCCTGCTTGTGCAGTCTCTGACTCTCTCAGAATAAGTCAATAAACTTAAAAACAAATCAGGACAATACCTTGAGGGTTACATCATGGGTGTCAAAGAGGAGTACCTGATATCTTAATAATCATCCTTTAGTTAGGTGTTGATGCTGTTTAGAGTATAAAACCCCTTGACTTGATGTGGGTTCATGACATCCAGATGTCCAAAAGTAAATTTTCTAGCTCCTCCAACTAACAGGGCTTTTGCAGCCATTGCTCGCAAACATCCTGGCCATCCCTCTCTACTGAGTCTAGCTGTTTGGAGAAGTATACTACTGGTCTAGGAATAGGCCCCAGTTTTTGGGTTAGGGCATCTAAAGCCATCCCTCTTCTTTTCCCTTTTACATACAGGGTAAAAGACTTTTCTAAATTAGGAAGTTGTAGAGCAGGAAAAGTCCTTAATTTTTCTTTGAGTTCTTTAAAGCCTTGCTGACAACTGTCATCCCTTTCGAATGGGTCTAAATCATTCCCCTGCATGGCTTTATAAAGGGGTCTAGCTATCAGGCTAAACCCTGGGATCCAGATGAGGCCATAATCTATCATTCCCAAAAAGGTTCTCAGCTGTTTCTCTATCTGATGTTAGATATAGGTGACCTTTTGTCCCATGGTAATGTTTGAGCCCCAGGAGTAAGGACATAGCTCAGATATTGGACCTCTTATTTAGAGATCTGAGCCTTATAGGGAGATACTCTATACAGTTTATATGTTCTAAAAAGTTAAGGGTGAGGATTGTATTTTTATTAGAATCCTCTTTTGTTGGGCTAGCAATCCATATATCATCTATATATTAGAATAAAGTTCCATTGATCAGTTGGAAGTACCTTAATTTCCCCTTTTAAAGCATTCCCAAACATACATGGGCTGTCTCAGAATCCCTGAGGCAGCACCATCCAAGTTAGCTGGAAAGTTTCATGAGTATCAGTATTAGTCCATTTTAAGGCAAAAAGGTTTTGGGGGTCAGGATGTATTGGTAAGCAGAATAAAGCATCCTTTAATACTGTAAACCAGTTTGTGTATGGAAGAATTGAGTCAGTATAGTAAGGGTTAGAGACTACAGGATGAATAGGGATTACCGCCTCACTAATTGCTCTTAAATCCTTGACAAAGCGGTATTCCCCATTTGGCTTTTTAACTGGCAGAATGGGGTATTATAGGGTAACTGTCATGGGGTTCATAACTCATATTTTAAGAATTTCTTTATCAGAGGCTGAATGCCTTTTTGAGCCTCTGGTTTTATAGGACTGTCTTTTCTAAGGATATTCTACATTTGGTTTAAGGGAGATAGTTATGGGAGAGATATTTTTAGCCTTTATAAGGATTTCTGTTTCCCATATAATGGGCTTTACTTTAGTGAGGATGTTGTGAGTGGGGGGAGTGTATTTTATCAGTCTCCCACTTGAAAAGTTAAAGTGGCTAACATTATATGTTCTTCATCTCTCAGGTCCAGTATTCCCAAATGAATTATAGCCTGAAGTTTAAAAAGCAAATCTCTTCCCAAGTGGGGGATAGGACATTCCAGCAACAGGAGGAAGGAAACTATGTGAAAGCAAAAGAGAACCTATTATACAAGTTAAAGGGCAAGGAAATCACCTTACTTGTGGCTGCCCATGTATTCCAGTTATAATACAAGACTGTCGAGATAGAGGCCTGCTATGCTGGGTCAGAACAGAGTAAAAGTGACTCCTGTGTCAAATAAAAATTCAGGCTTCTTACCTGTCATGTCAAGTGCAAAGCTTCTAGAATGCTATCTCAAGGTATCTAGAAGACAGGAGATAGGAGAGTTTGAGTCCCTTCAGTCCTCAATCTTTTCAACTGATAATGGCTTAGAGATTGGCCCCCTCTGCCTTTGGATCTGGGGAAAAATCCCTTTTCCAGTGGCCTTCTCACTTGCAAAAGGCACACTTACTAGGACCCATCTCTTTGTGAACTGGGGGGCTCAAGCCTGGCTTTGTCAGGCTTTGGCTCTGGAATGGGTATCGTAAAGCTAATGGCAGCTGCTGTAAATTGGGCCTGCCACTTGCTCTGAGTGATTCTGTCTGCTTCTTCTGCCCTATCCTTATTGTTTAATTCAGCAAAGGCCATGTTCCACAGTTAAGTCATAAGAGTCTGAGGCAGTTGCCTTTTGCAATTTCCTCCTGATGTCCTTGCAAGATATGATGCTCAGTTAAAAGAGATTGTCCCTCTGGAGAATTAGGATCTGTGTTAGTATATTTTCAGAGAGCTTCAACTACTCTCCCTTGGAAGAAGGCTGAATTTTCATCCTTCTTTTGAGTTATGTCCCTCACCTTGTCATAGCTAACTGGTTTAGTTGCAGAATGTTTTTACATTAATACCCAGGAATCGTTGTCTCACCACTTCAAAGAACGAAGAAGTGGACACAAAATAAAATGAGCGGCAGGCAAAAGTTGATTAGAGTATAAGATTAGAAAGTAAGAATAGTATGAAAGCTGTCTTTGCAGAGAGGGGGCATTTGAAAGTGAAGGCCTCCAACTGTAGGCAAAGGAACTCATTTTATATGGTTTTGGTCAGCCCCTTCTCTTCTCCCTTGTTCTTTCTCAAGTTCTACCCTTATTGGCTTGATAACTCTAAATGCCTGGTCATTCCTTTTTGATTGGCTCATCTCCATTGTATTATTTATGGCCTATTGTTCCTTATGGGTCATATGTTTTATGGTACACTACTAATTTTTCATTAGGTCTTTTGTCAAAATCCTGAGAAGAAACTGAAGCGGAGTAGGTGGTGTCTGTTACATTCTTAAGAGGAACCTAACGCTTGAAGGAGTTTGCTGTGGCCAGCCCCATTCAGCATTTCCCTAAAATACGTGTTTTTCTCCACCCAGGTACTGCAGGTCCTAACCTTTCCCTCTCTGCTGCCTATTGTATCCTATTTTGCCCTATCACAGTTTTACTATATATCTCTTCATTCCTTCAATTAAACAGGTTATCATATGATTCCTTGTATCTAGGTCTTCTGAACCCCTTTTGGTAATTCTACTGGTTATCCCCATCTGAGATTGTTTCTTCTCTGGTATGATTTATTGTATGTCCCCAATTACAAGCTGCCACATCATTGGCATATTGCCAAGCAGCATTCAATATTTTAGCTTTCTCTTCTGCAGTACAACAACAGGACAATAAAATTTGTAAATTTCCCCAGGTAAAATTAAATGTCAGTGTTAACTTAGCAAATTCCTCAGTGAATTTGGCTGGGTCCTCAGAGAACTGGCCAAACTTTTCTATACATAAAGATAAATCATTCATGGAGAATGGCATGTATAACAGAATAGTGCCTCCATTTCTATCTGTAGCCTCACTATGTGGAAATTGAGAGGACTGAGTTCAGTGGGTTAATAATGAGTGCTTTCATGAGTAACCTGGGGCAAAGGTAGATTAAGGTAGGGCACATCTGAATATGAAGGAGGAGTCATTGAATTAGAAGAGGGCTCAGCAGGATTGGTCTCTACATCTGAAGTTTCATTAGATGCTAAGGCCCTCCTTCTGGGGGGTGACATTACAGAGAGGTGGTTACTCAATGTGTCATTTTCAATCCTGAAAAATGAACTATCTACATTCTATAATTCTCTTTTAGTTTCAGGTCTGATATGCCACAAAGACCATTACATATGTCATTTCCTCCCATTTACCTTCCTGTTTACAAAACAGATCAAGCTGTAAGATAATATTATCATTTAAGGACCCATTCTTAGGCTAGACTTCTTGATTTCCTAGTTGATATTGAGGCCAAGTTTCACTGCAGTGAGATATTAATTTCTTTTTCTTTAAATTGCCTAATTTGAAGATGTGCGATGGAAATGTGAAGATATGCAATGGAATATTAGTCAGCCATAAAAAGAATTAAATCTTGCCATTTGTGATGAAGTAGATGGAGCTAGAGTGTACTTTGCTAAACAAAATAAGTCAATCCGAGAAAGACAAATACCATATGATTTTACTCATATGTGCAATTTAAGAAACAAAACAGATGAACTAGGGCAGAGAAAAAAAAGAGGAAGCAAACCATAAAAGAGACTCTTCACTATAGAGAATGCACTAAGGATTGGTGGATGGGAGCTGGGAGGAGGGATGGGCTAAATAGGTGATGAGTGTTAAGGAGGACACTTGTGATGAGAACTGGCTGTTATATGTAAGTGATGAATCACTAACTTATTTTCCTGAAACTAATATTACACTATATGTTAACTAACTAGAATTTAAATAAAAACTTGAAGCATTAAAACAAATAATATGAAGATAAAAAAAATTGCCCAATTTAAATTGTGTCCAATTTTCTGGAAGATACCTTAGCATGGAGTCCTTCAGGATGCTTACCACTGTCCTCATTTAGGACCATAGTGGACATGGGGATTTTTATTTTTATTTTTTTATCTTTAATTTTTAAAATTTACATTCCAAGTTATTTAGCATATAGTGAAACAATGATTTCAGGAGTAGTTTCCTTAATGCCCCTTACCTATTTAGCCCATCCCCCCTCCCACAACCCTTTGTTTGTTCTCCATATTTAAGAGTCTCATATTTTTGCCCCCCTCCCTGTTTTTATATTCTTTTTGCTTTTCTTCCCTTATGGTCACCTGTTTTGTATCTCAAAGTCCTCATGTGAATGAAGTCATATGATATTTGTCTTTCTCTGATTGACTAATTTCATTGAGCGTAATACCATCTAGTTCTATCCACGTAGTTGCAAATGGCAAGATTTCATTCTTTTTGATTGCCAAGTAATACTCCATTTGATTGCCAAGTAATTGTATATATATATACTACATCTGCTTTATCCTTTCATCCATCGATGGACATTTGGGCTCTTTCCTTACTTTGGCCATTGTTGATAGTGCTGCTTATAACATTGGGGTGCATGTGTCCCTTTGAAACAGCATACCTGTATCCCTTGGATAAATACTTAGTAGTGCAATTGCTGGGTCGTAGGGTAGTTCTATTTTTCATTTTTTGAGGGACCTCCATACTGTTTTCTAGAGTGGCTGCACCATTTTGCATTCCCACCAGCAGTGCAAAAGAGATCTTCATTCTCTGCATCCTTGCCAACATCTGTTGTTGCCTGAGTTGTTAATTTTAGCCTTTCTGATAGGTGTGAGGTGGAATGTCTTTGTGTTCTTTATTTGTATTTCCCTAATGATGAGTAATGTTGAGCATTTTTTCCTGTGTCTGGTAGCCATTTGGATGTCTTCTTTGGAGAGGTTGTGTATTCATGTCTTTTTCCCATTTTTTCACTGGATTATTTGCTTTTTGAGTGTTGAGTTTGATACGTTGTTTATAGATTTTGGATACTAACCCTTTATCTGATATGTCATCTGCAAATACCTCCTCCCATTCCATCAGTTCCCTTTTAGTTTTGCTGATTGTTTCCTTTACTGTGCAGAAGTTTTTATTTTGATGAGATCCCAATAGTTCATTTTTGCTTTTGTTTCCCTTGCATCCGGAGACGTGTTGAGTAAGAAGTCGCTGCGCCCAGTGTCAAAGAGGTTTTTGCCTGCTTTCTCCTCAAGAATTTTGATGGCTTCCTGTCTTATGCTTAGGTCCTTCATCCATTTTGAGTTAATTTTTGTGTATGGTTTAACTTCATTTTTCTGCATGTCGCTGTCCAGTTTTCCCAGCACCACTTGCTGAAGAGACTGTCTTTATTCCCTTGGATATTCTTTCCTGCTTTATCAAAGATTAGTTGACCATGTATAGGGATTTTTTAGATGACACTGTAGTTTCCCTCAGTAGCATAAGACCTAGATTTTGTACCCTTTTGTTTTCTCACTTTCCTCTTCTGAGTACAAGAGGAGAGCAATAGCAGCTTGTTCTGCTAAGGTCTTAGATTGAGTCTACTGGATAATTATTCTGAAATTAATGATATAGTATAAATGGGCAGAGGAAGTTGGACTTTCTAGCCTGGAATGGGGAACTGGCAAAACATGTTTTGAAAGATACCTGAGCTGGGAGTAGAAAAAGAGGTATGGGTCTGGAGTTTGTCCTTCCAAACAAATACAAGAAAAGTATTCAAATGCTAAACAGAAGTTAGACAGTCACACTGTATTAATCAAAAAGTCGGATTGGGGGAAAAGGGAGGATAAAATTCTAGGAAAATATTCTCTGGAATGCCAGAGATCTGAGGCAGCGTAAAGAGTTATTGGCTATGGTGGTCCCAGCCAAGTAAGTGTGATGAAAGTCACAGAGTTTGCTGGAAACCAAAGAGAGAGAAATGTCCTAAGGGGCAAAGAATTATAGAATTATGCCATTCATCAATGTAATGATAGCAATACAAACACACCAAATCCTCTAAATGAGATGATTTCCAATGTGCTTATAAACACTGGTAAAATAAATAGCTTAAAGGGCAAAAGTGGGAAGAAGCAGAGGGAAAGAAGTAAGTATACCTCTCTGGGCATGCCCAGTGCGGCAGTCGAGCCCAAAATATGAAAAAGACACAGCACTATGATAAAGTCCCTCACAATGAATGAGGGGTGTGGTATGCAAAAGATAGAAAATAACCTTAGGTGTAAATCCACTCTTTAACACCTGATACAATTCCAGCCTGCTGCATGTCTCCTTTACCATAGCCTGAAAACCCATGGGAAGCATGGGAGGACCATCCTTTGGTCCTCAATAACAATCAGATGGTTCAACAATCCTTAATGCAGTTTGAGTGACTCACAACCATGCCTATTCAGTTCTGTAGTCCTAGAATTTCAAAGAGCAGTGAACAAAAAAAGTAAAGAAGGGGGGAATTAGGAGTTCAGACTCTTTTCTAGAGAAAGCATGTGGTGGATTACATGGGCTGGTTATGGGGAGAACTTCCCAGAGAGCTACCAATAGGCCAGCCTTCCCCTCTTATGTGTCTTGGTTTCTCCTAGCAATGGTCTAAAGCTGCTGTGGAAACTTTCAACTGGATGATGCATCAGTCCTTTTGTGTGTATCCCTGTGTGAGCCAGAAATTAATTACCATGAGAGGGAGTTCCCTACAGGACCACAACACATCTCAAGGACTGACCTTAGACACTTCCCATAGATTCTCAGTCACTTAAGAACACCTTTTGGCGTAAAGGAGCAAGTGTCTCTTTTTTGGGGGGTGGGGGGTGGGAGCTGAGTAACTCAGTCTCTCATGGTAACTAACAACTTTGAATTATCCAGAAGCCAGAGTAAAAGTGCAGTGAAAGTGAAAGTAAAAGTAAAGCTTTAGAGTCAGCTAAAGTAGCACAAAGGGAGTGGGAGTAACCTCCTGCGGTTATCCAAGTTACTAGTCTAGGGAAATGAACAAGTGAGTCCTGGCATGTAGCTCCAGCTAATTGCTCTGGCTTGGGGATCCCTGGGGGATTAATGCCACAAGGGTGTCAGAGCACAGAATAAAGAATGAGAACAGGTCCCCAGACCGATTTTTCCAGCTTTCCTTTTTTCCAAAGAACAGTCCAGTTTACAGGAAAAGTACAGAGGCAGGAAGAATATTGACCTTCAACCAACTCTGTTTCCCAGGTAAAGAACCTACCAGTCTCAGTGGGGGTTGAGTTGTGCCTTCTAGACTGTTTTAGGGGTACTGTTGTTTCTCTGAGGGTCCCTTTGTATTAGCCAGAATATGATGCAAGATGGCTAGGTCTGAGGACTGAGGGGTAGGGATCCCACAGGACCAGCCAAGAAGGTCCTTGACTTCACACACAATAGAAATCAAATGCAAGCTGGAGAAAGTGAAAACAGAGTTTATTGAATAGGGTAGAGAATAGCACATGGAGTGTCCAGGAGACTTGGAAAGGAAAGGAAGGTGAGTCTCATCATTGCTTGGAGTTAGGAGTATATTGGAAAGGGTTTAGGGTACATGTACCTTTAGGGATCCAGGGTAGGGTCCAATGAAGGGCAAGTGTCAGGCAAATGATAGATGTTATGCCATAAGTCATCTCAGGTAGGGGGTGTTGACACCATTGTCAGCTGAGGCTTGTTTGAAGCTAATGTCCTGGAACATGTTTGGGGTTCAGCTTGTCTTGTATGTTATCAGGTGTTTTGGGATCTAGGACAAAAATCAGAGAATGATTAACTTTCTTGCTTCCCTCTTGAAATGGGAACTTATCTTCTTTGGCTTACTCAGAAATACAGCAGAAAAACAGCAGAGGTGGAGCCTTTCTAAAATGGAATACCTTAAGCTTCCCTACCTCATTTCTCAGTGTTCATCAAGGTAAGTATATTCTTAATCTTTTCTCTATTTCATTCCCACCCCCAAACCTCTCTTCTGGCAACCACCAGTTTTTTTTCTTTTGTTTTGTTTCTTAAATTTCACATATGTGTGAAATCACACAGTGTTTGTCTTTCTCTGTTTGATTTATTTCACTTGGCATTATGTCCTCCAGGTCCATCTCTATTGTTTCAGATGGTAAAAAAGATTCTTTTTTATGAGTGGGTAATATTCCATTGTGTATATACACCACATCTTCTTTATCCATTTATCAGTCAGTGGATACTTGGGTTGCTTCTATATCTTGGCTATTGTAAATAATGCTGCTATAAACATAAGGGTGCATATATTGTTTGAAAACATTTTTTTAACATTTTTTCATTTTTGAGAGAGAGAGAAAACATGACTGGGGGGAGGGTCAGAGAGAGAGAGAGAGAGAGAGAATCTAAAGCTGGCTCTCAGCTGTCAGCACAGAGCCCAACATGGGTCTTGAACTCAAGAACTGCAAGATCATGACCTGAGCCAACCATGACCATCATGGTTGGATGCTTAACCAACTGAGCCAGCCATGTGCCCCTTTATTTCTTGAATTAGGCTTTACATTTTCTTTAAAAAAATTTTTAAGGTTTATTCATTTTTGAGAGACAGAGTGCAAGCAGGGGGGGTGCAGAGAGAGAGGGAGGCATAGAATCTGAAGCAGGCTTCAGGCTCTGAGCTGACAACACAGAGCCCAATATAGGGCTTGAAGTCACGAACCGTGAGATCATGACCTGAGCCGAAGTTGGATGCTTAACTGACTTAACCAACCAGGGACCCCTAACTTAATTACCCTTTGAATGGTCCTCTCTCCAAAAACAGTCACAGTCTGAGGTATTAGAGATTAGGGCTTCAACAAATGAAATTTGAGGGAAGACAGTTTAGCCTATAATGGTAAGGTGGTTTGCTTTCTTATTACTGAATTTTGAGAATTTCTTATATATTCTAGATATAGGTTCTTTATCAGGTATCTACTTTACAAATATTTCCCCCAATCTATGACTTGTCTTTTCACTTTATTAATAATAGTGTCTTTTGAAGAAAAGAAGTTTTAATTTTGATGAAGTCCAATTTATCAATTTTTCTTTAGTATAATCCTTCAGTATCATATCTAAGAGGTTATTATCTATTCCAAGGCAGCTGAAATTTCCTCATATATTTTCTTTTAAGTTTACCAAGTGTTCTCATTTGCATTGTTTGAGTGTGAACTATGTTAAGACTTTTAGGTCTATGATTCATTTCAATGTAATTTTAGTATATAATATATGTTGTGGTTCTTTTGGGGAATATATAGTATACAATTGCTCCAGCCTCATTTCTTGAAAAGACTATCCTTTTTCCACTAAATTGCCTTTACACCTTTGAAAATAATTAGTCATACTTATACAAGGCATTTTACACACTCTCTCTTCTGTTCCATTGATCTGTATATCTGCCCTTAAGCCAAAACCACATTGTCATGATTACTGTGGCTTTCTGTTAAGTCTTTTTCAAAATTGTTTTGGACTTTCCATATAATATTTAAAAACATCTTGTTGATATCTACAAAACATTATGCTGGAAATTTTTATTGGGATTGTGTTGAATTTATAGATAATTTTAGGGAGTAATCACATGTTAACAATATTATGAAACTTCTAATCTATTATTAGTATGGCATATCTTTGCATTTATTTAGGTCTTGTTTGATTTCTTCTGTTAGTGTCTTTTAGTGTTCAGCATACAGATTTTACATGTATTTTTTAAGGCTTCTGTAAGTATTTTGTTCTTTGGTGCTATTGTAAATGATGCTGTCTTTTAAAAATTCAATTTCTTATTGTCCATTGCTAATATATAGAAATACAGCTGGATCTTATATATTTACTTTGAAGCCTGTGACCTTGCCAAACTCACTGATTAATTCTACTCCTAGTTAGGAATTTAATCTCTCACATGTTAACGTAAAATATGTAATTTCAAAGATTTTTAAATCTCTCTCTTTTTCATTGTTAGGTGAAAGGGAGAGTATTTTGGTCAGCTGGTGCTGTCTTAACAAGATATCTCAGACCTGTGGGATTGACTTTTGGTTAGGACTCTCTCCTTGGCTTGCAGATAGTACCTTCTTGCTGTGTCTTCACATGGCCATTTCTTTGTGAATGTTAGGTGAGAGAGAGAGAGGGAGGAGGGTATTTCATGTCTTATAAGGACACTGTCCTATTAATGTTCCACCCTTCTAAACTCATTTAACCTTAATTGTCTCCTGAAGCACCTATCTCCAAATAGAGTCACAGTGAAGGTTAGGGCTTCAATGTATGAATTGGGGTTGAGGGGAGTAGTAAGGGAGACATGATTTATTTTGTAACAGAGGGGTGGTTTTTTGTTTTTTGTTTTTTATAATTAGAAGTATATTTTAATGAGCCTCTTAATTTATGCAAAGGTACACTTAGACCCTACTCTTGGATGGAAAGTGACAGCTAATTGTTCCATGTAATAAAGTAATAGGTAGAACATGAATATCTCATATTAAATATTAGGTAGTTTCATATTCTGTGCTGTGCTGTACCCTTCTCTGTTGTCACTAATTTTCAATAAAAATCTATTACAGATTTTCATTATTGGGGTTTGAAGAATAGCAGGGGAGGGATGGTGGCAACACTTACGGTGAGCATGTATGAAAAGCATAGTATCTACAGAAGGTAAGACAGTGAGCAGGAATTGAGAATTCCATGAATTCCATGAGAGGTGTCCAGAGAATGTAAAGTACCTAGAAATCCTTGAAAATTCTGAAAGCATGTGTGATGAGGGCTTGAGCCATTTTATCTGGGTATTAAAAGAAAGGATAACTACAGATGGTTTATAGATTTAGGCTTACCCAGATTATATTAGTTAAGCACTTTATCATATTATAACAGTTTTCACTACATGCATTGTTTATTCATGCATCCAACATTTATTTAGCTTATCAAACTGTTTACAGGGATACAGCATTAAAAGATAGTATCCAAGTCTTCAAGAGACTAACTAATAGGTTAGGAGGAGAGAGAAACATATAAGCAAGTGATTGTAATATATTGTGTAATTAAAAAACTATATATACAAACTATAGGACCAGAAAAAGGAACACCTAGTCAATTCCATTTGGGAAAGGGTCATGACGTTGTTTTACAGAGGATTTGTTTTTAAGGCATATTTTGAAGGATGGATAGGACAGGCAGACAAGGGGGGAAATATAATACTATGCATATAGTGATGAATATGTGTATGACACAGAGATATTCGTATAGAAGGGCATAAAAGGGCAAGTCTAGGAATTATAAGTAGTTTACTGTGGCTGGATACACAGTTTGTAAATCAAGCCTCCTCAAAAGTGTGAGTTCCTTCATGAGTTAATCCATGCTCTGTATCTTTCACACACCTGCTGCTATGGTGCCTAACAACTAGTAAATAACCAATCATTGAATTGGCTAGCATGGTGAGTTTGGAAAGATATTCATATTGTAGGGATATAGTTTTTGGTAGAATTTGATTCAGGGGGGACACAAATTTGCTACTTTGCCTTAGGAAAGAGTCTGCAGGAGACAAAAGAGCACTGGTTTCCATCATTTTTGGTGCAACTGAGAATTGATTGTCATTTTATGCTTGTAGCAGATATTCTTTTTTTTTTTTTTTTTAATGTTTTATTTATTTCTAGGAGAGAGAGAGAGAGAGAGACAGCGTGAGCAGGGGAGGGTCAGAGAGAGAGGGAGTCACAGACTGAAACAGGCTCCAGGCTCTAAGCTGGCAGTCAGCACAGAGCCCGACGCGGGGCTCGAACCCACTAACCCCGAGATCATGACCTAAGTGAAAGTTGGACGCTTAACCGACTAAGCCACCCAGGCGCCCCATCTTGTAGCAGACATTCTTATTCTTTTTGCAGATAGACCTTAGAGCAGTGACTGGCCCTTAATACATACAAAATAAGTATTTTGACTAATATTTTTTCCCTCTCACAGAGATAAAATCATACAAAATTAAGGCCAAGATTTATACTGCTTCATCTTCCTTTAGCAAGATAAAGGCATATGTGCACAAACTACTCTTGTTTTACTTTGCCATTCTTCTTGTCCTAAACTGCATTTCCCTCCCTTTTTTTAAAATATATATCCTCAACAAGAGGTATTTGCAGCTCTCATTAGGGAATCCAATTTTTTTTTTCAGTTGCTGAAGAGTTAAATAGGATAAAATTTTTATGTAATAAAATCTTCAAAAATTTGTAAAGGAATTAATGAATTAGAAAGAAATTAATGAATCCAGAAAGTTAAAGTATAGACTGTAGTCTAGCACCATTGCTTCAACAGATGTCTAAGCCACTGAAATTCAGATTTAGTTTCAGAATGGATGCTTGCTTTGGAAACTCAGTACACTCTTACATTCTGATCTTCCAAGAGGAATGAAACTTTTTTTAATTTATTTTTTAAATTTATGAGAGAGAGAGAGAGAGAGAGAGAGAGAGAGAGATTGTGAGTGGGGGAGGGGCAGAGAGAGAGGGAGAGGGAGACACCGAGTCTGAAACAGGTGCCAGACTCTGAGCTGTCAGCACAGAGCCCAATGTATGGCTTGAACTCCGGAAAGGGGAGATCATGACCTAGGCTGAAATCGGACTCTTAACCAACTGAGCCACCGAGATGCCCCAGGAATGAAAGCTGTTTGCAGTGGTTTTCAACCCAGGGCAGTTTTGCCCTCCAGTGGATATTTGGCAATGTTTAGGCATGATTTTGGTTGGAGGAAGTAGAGGCATGTGACTGGCCTCTAGTGGGTAGAGGCCAGAGAGGCTGAAAATATCCTGAAATGTAAAGATAGGTCCCCACAACAAAAAATTATTTGGGCCAAAATATCAATAATGCTAGAGTTGAGAAAGCCTGTTTTAAAGTAACAGATGTTTGGTCTATTACCAGACTACTGAATGGTACTGCTAGTAGATCCAGGAAGGACCAGATGGTGGGGCCAGTTAGGTCACAGCCACAGTCTCTTTGCCTTTCCCCAAATGGAATTGGTCAGGTCCTTGTGTGTATGTGCGTGTGTGTATGCGCGCGCGTGCACGCGCTTGTGCACACAGCATACTGACTAGATACCCAATTTTATTCTGTGGGATAAGAAAACATCATTTTCTTTAATGCTGTGCTTTTGAAAGATTTAAATTAAGTAACCAGAAAAAAAAGTTTTTTGTTGTTCTTAGTAAGAGTTTCTACATGGCAAGAAAATTCATGTTGGTCCCAGGTACACTTTCCAACCCTTCCTTATTTCCCAGCTGCCTCTGATAGTTTCAGAAGATACAAGCATCTTCCTCAAAGCAGTATATTTAAGCTTACATTGAGAGAGATTTTCATAATAGTAAATGAAAATAAATAAGAGAAATGGGTTGTTTTAATTAGTTAGGTTGTTTTAGTTAAGATATTTACCTTTGTGACAAAGATACCCCTCATTTTAAAGAGAGGTTCCTAATAGACGGTTTTATCTTGCTCATCTTTCAGTCCAGTGTGTGTTCCTGGTTGCAGGGCAGCTTTTCCTATACCTTATGATTCAAGGATCCAAGAATAAATTCAGCATACTCTATCTTGTGGCCTCTGTAATATCTGCCTCTAACCAGTAAAGGGTACAAAAAAAAAAGGGAGCCTGAGCAGCTGGCCCCCACTCACACTGTGTACCATGGAGGGGCAGAACATGCCATGTACAATTTGTTAAATTTATTTTTTAAAAATTTAATTTTCAAAAAAATTTATTTATTGAGAGAGAGAGACAGAGAGACAGAGAGAGAGAAGGCACAGAGAGAGTGGGAGAGAGAGGGTCCCAAGCAGGCTCTGTGTTGTCAACACAGAGCCAAATATGGGGCTCTGTGTTATGAACTGTGAGATCATGACCTGAGCTGAAACCAAAAGTTGGACATTTAACTGACTAAACCACTCAGGCACCTCTGTTCAATTTCTTTTAGACGTATTTCTAGCTCTCTTTGACTCAATATATGTGGTCACATGTCTATGAAGGTGGTATACATACTTTAAAAAATTCTTTAATTTTTAAAATTATATTTCCTACTCTTAGAAAATTGGGGCATTATATAAGCTATATTGAGTACATATACTTTATATATATATATATATAAACATGAATTCTATTTGTATTAACTTAGTTGATTCTCAAAATATTTTAATCAGGTAGGTGCAGAGATTACTAAATTTTAAAACAAATCATGGCCTGGCAAGTTTCAGAAACTTACTGTCACATGGTCATGTATGGCATAATCAAGAAAGTCAACTATGTTTTTAAATGCATGCTCTGTAAAATGTTAAATAAAAAGATTATTTAAAATGTTCAATAAATGAGAGTCAGAGAGTTATTTTAGGTGTAGGAGCTGTGTAAAGTGATTCATGGGGGAATATATAACAAAGGGACTTTAAGAACCAATATTTAAATGGTCTTAAAGTCTAGTAGAGAAGTCTAAAAGTAGGGAATATTGTGAGGGGCTGAGATCATCCAAACTTGAACAGTACTGATACCATGATGTGTATAGACAGTTGTTGAGCATGGGGAAAAGTTGGGAGATTCTGTCAGTGTTTAGCTACCAAGATAGTAGTGTGTAGTCAAAAACTTAAGTAGATCAGGCTGCAGACTTTTAGTGACTAAGGTAGCTTTTCTCTCTAAAATTTTTAAATGTGAAATCTTATTATGAGACTTGGCCCCAGTTCAAAATTTTTCTTTGTGTTCAGTATGTGTTTTGCTTTCCTCTCTGCTCCCTTATTGTTCTTCATTGAACTTAGAGAGCCCCCATTGACTATTACCTTTTATTACTGATTTTCATTATAATATCACTAAAAATCATATAAAGTGCTTGTAGATTAAAGCCAGATAATTAAGTTATGCTCAGAAACTAGTAGGAAAGAGATAGAGACCTACAAAGACAAGAATCTATTTGTCATTCTTCAGAAACAATTTTACATGCATGCATTGCCTAGTGACAGACAACATTTAGATTTTCAAACACAGGTTTACAGCTCAAAATTTATGATATTTCTCTACCCTTATTTCCCCTTATGCTAATTTTGTCCCTCTTTAGAGATAGACAAACTCAAATTTTACCCTTGCCATCTTCTTTGGCTTTGTTCACATATGAATGTACTGCCAAATTTGAAACTCTTCCTATTGACAAAGATACATCCTAGTTTTTGGCTCTGCTTATCTGATTATCCTATAAGGAGGGGCATCACCAAAACTCTTCCAGAATGAAGGTTAATTTTAATTAAGCAGTGAGTGGAGAAGACCATTGGTTGTACTATAATATTTATACTTCACAATTATATTTGATTAATTGGTTGAGTATACAAAGCTATTGCAGGGTTAATCCTCCCCCTCCCCATTTTTTGGTACTGTTTTCTAACTCTATTTCATTATTCTGTGGCATAACTTTAAGCATATTTAGATTGCTTACATTTTAAAAAGGAATCTGGATATATTTCCACTATGAGATACCATTAATAAGGCATCACATATAATTAGAAAAACAGCATTGCAGAGATGAGAAGAGAAAACGTGTTTTGGCAGAAACAAATTGTGGTGCATATTAGTATGTCTTTAGATCCAAGGAACGTTTGATAATTGAGTGCAATTAACTTCAAAATAAATCTTGATTCTTTTTTGGAAGCATATACAAAACTTTAAGTGCAAACTAAAATGATAATGTGAAAAGTAACCTGACAAGTAGACATCAAACCTGCAGAAATTCTATAGAGATGAAACCACACAGGTGAAAATAATACCCAAATTGAAATAAAAATATGACTTTTGGAGGAGAGGAATTGTTCCCAGTTGACAGGGTAAATGGCAGTGTCTTTTGATGTAGGGAAAAAATAACTTAGTGCTTGATTTTCATGTGGCTATTATTAATTTTGTGTATTAGAGAGGCTGTTTTTCACTTTCTCCAAATAAAAAGAACATTCCATAGTCTTGTATGTGTTTTATTTTCCTTTTGTTTATTTTCTTGATAAGCAGTAGTTCTCTCCTCAGGGTGCTGAGTTGATCTTCATGTGAGTTATAACTAAAACCGGGAACAAGGGCTTGCAATAGAATCAAGCATAATTGTTTTATGGTAAATCTTTCCCTGAAGGCTATCGAACCTCTAATATTTATTTGTTTGTTTTAGATTTTTTCCATTTTAACAACAGGTATCATGAATTGTATAAGCTAGGAGAGGCTAGACTTACAGATAGTTATGTTTGAGGAAAGAAACTTTACTAGGAAAACTGATTGTAGTCTCATTCTTTCCCCCTCCTTTTCTTTTCCCTTCTATAATCTTTAATACAAACTCTCTTACTGTGAAACGCTTGGGAAGGACAGCTCTGAAATCCTCATTCTATTGCATGAGAGTACTAGTGCTGGCAGTCTTGGGTTGGATAATTAAGGGTGAAAAGTGGTTGTTTTTAGGCTGGGAAATGAGTGCAATATAGCTATTTTTAAAAAAATAAAATTCTATTAAAAATTATTTTCTTTTAAAATATCAAGAGTTACTGTTTATAATAACAGCACATATGTAAGGCATTATTATTTGAAATGATGCAAAATGTCACTGAATCTTTCTAGCTTGAGACTAAATACTTCCATGGCGCCTGACAATAGCAATACTAACTCTCAATTACCCACCTGTGGTTATGAAAAACTGCAGAAACACTGGCAGCGGCATTCACAAAACTTTAAAAATCTTTAAGGCATTTATTATAGTTTCTTCCCAATCAAAGCTTTTTCTCCTCAAGCTTCTAAGAAAGAGCAATTCTGAATGATCTGTACTTTCTTTTTATTTTCCTACGTACACTTTTGATAGGGATGATGGAAATGGTTATGTAAAAGGCTTTAGGTAAAAGGGAAACAAAAGTCTGCAGTTTTACACATCCTGAATTATCATTCCATGGAGTTCTCTCTGAGACAAAGTGTCCCTCCTTTTTGTTACAGGATCATTTCAAATCCTTTTTTGTTAAAAGACCCACAAATTGCTGAAAGGCACTTACTGCAAATAGGGCTACATAGATATCTTCATATCTTTTAGTCTTAACAAACTCTATAGCCAGTGTATGTGCTAAGTACCCTGAAAGATCTGCTGGGCAGTTCAAAGAGGTCTGCGTCTCAGCCCTACTTTCAATAAACCTGCAGTCTGCCTGCTGCTCCAGTGAAACAAGAGTAACACAAGTAGCGGCAACACAAACTGTATCAGTAAACAGTATATGACAAGGGCTGTAGGAGTGATGGAAACAATATCTTTTATTTTCAGAGTCACAGGAGAGTTAATTACTGCAGATTAGGTGGATCAAGGAATTTGTTCTTTATTTGAGACTTAACTTTTTCGTTCTTTAGACTTTAAACAATATGAAGAATTTGAATTTACGAAGAAAGTGGAAGAGAAAAGGTTGCTCTAGAGGAGAAAAGATGAAGAAAAGAGACAAAAATAGAGAAATATCTAAATGTGAGAAAGAGTACATCAGTTTATGGAATTATTTCTATAGAGGACAAGAGATATAAAATGAAAAAATCAGCAGGAGCCAGAATATAAAATGTTTTAAATGACAAAATAGTGTTTCAACATTTTGTTATAGTTCGTATAAAGCACGTGAAGGATTTTGAGTGGGAAAGTGTTTTAGAAAGATGAATCAAATGGCAATATGAAGGATGAACTGAAGTAGAGGGGATTCTAGGAAGCTTGCTTCAGAGATAGACCTATGGAATCATAGAAACATAAGTGAGGAGCATGAGTAAGGGGCAGAAAGATGTAGGATGGGCAGGCCTGGAGAAGGCTTTGGGCTGGAGATGTTTTCAATAACTGAGTCAAAGTATGAGTAAGTAAATTTGAGGTGTGTTCAAGATTTACAAGCCACATGTACTATCTTATTTATTTATATTTTTAAAAACATTATTAGAGAAAATTTATTGCTTCAAATGCTTATATTACAAAAAATATAATACCAGCAATTAATGGTATATTGCTACAGATCCTTGACATTAGAAATGGAGACAAGTTATTATAAACAGACTTATGACAATAAATATTTAGATGACATACACAAATCTTTAGAAATGTGACTCCCTTGAAACTTGAACCACTATTCCCTGCTATAGACCACATACATGCTTGCGTGCATGTGCACGCATGTGTGTGCGTGCGCACACACACACACACACACACACCATGTACTTTTATGTAGTACATTGGTGATTTATAGCCTGTGGACCAAATGTAGACTCTTGCCTGTTTTTGTAAACAAAATTTATTGGAACACAGCCATGATCATTTTTAAATGTATTATCAATGGCTACTTTTTTTTTTTTTTTTACAAATAGTTTATTGTCAAATTAGTTTCCACATAACACTCAGTGCTCATCCCCACAAGTGTCCTCCTCCATGCCCATCCCCTCCTCCCCCCCACGTCCATCAGTCCTCAGTTTTTGTCAGCATTCAAGAGTCTCTCATGGTTTGCCTCTCTCCCTTTCCCCCACCATTTCCGCCCTTCTTCTCCCCCTTGTTCCTCCGTCAAGTTCCTCCTAATCCTCCTATACGTGCAAACATATGATATTTGTCCTTCTCTGCCTGACTTATTTCGCTCGGCATAACACCCTCAAGGTCCATCCATGTTGCTACACATGGCCAGATTTCATTGTTTCTCACTGTCATGTAGTATTCCATCGTATAGATAAACCACATCTTCTTGATCCATTTATCTGTTGATGGACACTTACATTCCCACCAGTTTACATTCCCACCAACAGTGTAGGAGGGTTCCCGTTTCTCCACATCCTCGCCAGCATCTAGAGTTCTCTGATTTGCTCATTTTAGCCACTCGGACTGGCATGAGGTGGTATCTCAGTGTGGTTTTGATTTGTATTTCCCTGATGAGGAGGGATGCTGAGCATCGTTTCATGTGTCTGTTGGCCATCTGGATGTCCTCTTTGGAGAAGTGTCTGTTCATGTCTTCTGCCCATTTCTTCACTGGGTTGTTTGTTTTTCGGGCGTGTAGTTTGGTGAGTTCCTTATAGATTCTGGATATTAACCCTTTATCTGATATGTCATTTGCAACTATCTTTTCCCATTCCGTTGGTTGCCTATTAGTTTTGTGGGTTGTTTCCTTGGCTGTGCAGAAGCTTTTAATCTTGATGAGGTCCCAATCATTTATTTTTGCTCTTGATTCCCTTGCTTTTGGGGATGTGTCAAGTAAGAAGTTGCTGCGGTGGAGGTCAAGGAGGTTGTTTCCTGCTTTCTCCTCTAGGGTGTTGATAGTTTCCTGTCTCACGTTCAGGTCCTTTATTCATTTTGAGTTTATTTTTGTGCATGGTGTGAGAAAATGATCTAGTTTCATTCTTCTGCATGTTGCTGTCCAATTCTCCCAACACCATCTGTTAAAAAGGCTGTCTTTTTTCCATTGGATATTCTTTCCTGCTTTGTCAAAGATTAGTTGGCTGTATACTTTTGGGTCCACTTCTGAGTTCTCAATTCTGTTCCATTGGTCTATGTGTCTGTTTTTGTGTCAATGGCTACTTTTTTGTTTTAATGCAGAGTATTTACAAGAGAAATGGATGACCCACAAAGCCTAACACATTTCCTCTTTTGTCTGACAGTAAGACAAAATTTTGCTGACCCTGGGTCTGTTTTTATAAGTCATACCAGATATGTCAAGGAAGTAAACCTTATTTCTGGTTGTACATGCTGGTTTGTAGCAACAAATTTCAGGAAAACCAGATCTTTTATATACTGGGTTAAATTGAACACATATCTTGAAATGAATGTGCATTGCTCTCTTACCCAGAGGACATGGATATAATCATGTATTCTTTTTTTTTTTTGTCTTTTATTGTTGTCTTTATTTATTTATTTTTTTTTTTTTACAAATAGTTTATTGTCAAATTAGTTTCTACATAACACTCAGTGCTCATCCCCAAAGTGCCCATCATCATGTATTCTTTTTATCTTACTTTTTTATCATTTAAATTCAGCTAGAAAGGTGATGTCTGTTTTGTACTCATGACCTGATATGAGTTTGCATGGTCAGTTTTCTTAGCTGGCTTCCAGGTGTATGGTCTAGACTTCAAGCAAGTATAACCAAAGGTTCTTTTGCTGAGCAAATGAATAGTCAGTGCTCCCAGTGAACTGAAACTTTTAGACAATGATAAAAACAAAATAAAACAAACAAACAAAGAAACTAAAGTTTATTGGGCACTTGTGTTACATTGATGATAATTGGTTTGCTTGTATTATGTAATGTAATCATCACAAGGATTGTATGATCTAAGTAAAGTTTTTAAAAATTACCTGCTTTTGGGATGCCTGAGGGGCTCAGTTGATTAAACATCTCACTCCTGATTTCAGCTCAGGTCACTATCTCACAGTTCTAGAGTTTGAGCCCTGCATCAGGCTCTACACTGACCACACAGAGCCTGCTTGCAATTTTCTCTCCTCCTCTCTCTCTTCCTCTCCCTTGTTCTCTTTCTCAAAAGAAATAAACTTAAAAAATAAAAAGATTATCTTCTTTTGATAGAACAGTAAACTGCATGTTAGTGATATTACATAACAAGCCCTAGGCTAACAGTTGGTATTTGGGAGAGCTAGGGTTTGAATATAGATTTGGGAAAATCTATCCATCTCATCTTCTCAGGTCACCATCCATTCCCTTCACCCATTACTATAGAACTGGTTTCTAGCATGCATTTTTTGTTGTATTAGCTTGTTCAACCACAATAGACTGGTCCAGAGATGCATACCATAAACCAGATCCAAGTTGAGCTGATCATAGTTTTTCTTTGGATTTTGTATAATAGACTAAAATTTTTTCTTCATTCTAGCTTCTTTGGAAGAGAGGAAGTGCCATTATTCTTCCATTCTTGTTTAATAATGTGCCCTTTTAAAGAGCTGTTCTAAGCAGTCATTTTTTTTTTTAAATTTATTTCTAGGAGAGAGAGAGAGAGAGAGAGAGACAGCGTGAGCAGGGGAGGGTCAGAGAGAGAGGGAGGCTCCAGGCTCTGAGCTGGCAGTCAGCACAGAGCCCGACGCGAGGCTCGAACCCACAAACCGTGAGATCATGACCTAAGCGAAAGTCAGACGCTTAACCGACTAAGCCACCCAGGCGCCCCAATATGATGTGCCCTTTAATAATATGAAAACATACTTATGAATTCAGATTACTGTGAGTGTGTTTAATATAAACAAGAATTTGGGAGTGTGTGTTAGTTAACTGAGGATATCAATTAACTGCATGTTGAGGAGTAATACTGATATGGCACCTCCTGCAGAAAAAGGAGAGCTGGATCGGACACCTGTCAATCAGGGTTTAGTGTAGGAAATAACAATCACTCTAGTATTTTCAGTAGGAATCAAGGAGACTGAGAGAATTAGGTGGTTGCAACATCTGCTAAAAGGACTAGGGCAATGGTAGCCAGAGGGGCAACCTCTAGACTAAAGATATCATGAAACTGAGATCCAGAGATGAGATCAGAGCTGAGATCAAGAGATCAAGAAGCTGCTGCCACCACTATGCTATGAAAGCCTCCTTTATACCAACAAAACTGGTGACTAGAAATATAACAAGGCCTTCACCTACTGAAAACATGACCTACCAGTTTTCCTTGCCAGTTTTCAAAACAGGAGATGGCCTCTATTTCCTTTCTTACTTTCTGAAGCACTCAAGAATGCATCTCATTAGCAGCTCCTGTTTGCATATAGCATATTCTAGTTGACTAGTATTTGGCCCCATAGTGCCTATGATAAGAGAGGGTAAGGAGCTTTGCAGTTCCTGTGATAATAGATAGAATTGGGTGGCATTGGACGTCAAGTCCCAAAAGAATGTATCCATCACATGATCAAGCAGTAGCAATGGTTAAAATAGTCTGTGTATATTTGAAGTATTCCCCAAGTCTATAATAGAGCTAGGGCTGACATCATTGCTGTTTGCTATTATTCCCCTGGGGATATGATGCCTTGAACTTGGGCTGCATTTGAGCTTCTCTTGATTTACCAAGGAAGTAATATAATTTGTACACTATTGTTTGGAAACCTGTGTTTGAAAACGGGTCATCTCTTTTCTGGAGGCTGGTTGATGGTACACCCAGCCTTCTCCTTCTGTGAGCTCATTTTTCAAGAATGAGAAAATTATGAAAGGTTAGGAAGATCTTCTCTTTCTAGAAGTAGTCATCTTCTAACTCATTATACTGTTTGTACTGCTGAATGTTTAAAGCAGTATATATGACGTTTTAAGACAGAATACCCAATGGTATGAATATTAGATTAATGACATATTGCCTAGAGGTTTACTTATTCAGCAAGACTTGCACTAAATAGAGCTCAAAGAGGAAAAGAGAATTGGAAGCAAATTATTTAATGATTTTTTACTCTGCTGAAATTTTGAAGTACTCTTCAGTGCCTCTTTTGTAGTCACTCTGTAACTGTTTTTGTGTCTCTATTTATTCCTTTTCGGTGGTTCAGAAAACTGCAAATAATGAGGCTGTTTTAAGTGCTCATATAAGTAAATGTCAAACTGAAAAATATAGATTGCATAGCGCATTGATATCTTTCCATTTTTATTTGCTCTCCTGTTGTTCGTTTTCATAGACTACATAGTAAGTAGGCCAGGAATGGTAGACTTGAGGAGCATCACTTAGAGGAACATAAGGCAGATACTTGGAATCTCCTTCTAAGATCTTGGAATATAATTTTTATGGTCAGTGGTTCTCCAAATGTCCTACTCTGAAGACTCACTGAAAAATAGAGATGACCTAATATATCAGTGTTCTTACGAAATCCTCCTGGGATATTTCTCTCAATACTATGTTCACTCTATCCTACCAAGCCAAATGTTCAGAAAAGTGCTTGTTCCTAGACCATAGCTTAAGAATTGCTTTTCTAAGAACTTGCTTCTTTCTCCAGTAACTTTTAGTGAGACAGAATACCTGACATTTTTTTGTATCTAAGTGGTATAAATTCTCTAAATTCAGCACATTTAATCTAAATTACTCACTGATCTTGTTTTCAATGGCAGCTTCACACACCACCAACTCACAAATCATATGAAACACAATAGAAGTGGATATGCACATGACAGAACATTATTACCTTAGTTATTTACTATATTGTATTGGGAGATTTTGACTTGTCTTTTTTCAGAGATCTTCTAACCTGGGCACAATATATTTTCATTGCTCTTTGTTCTATTTTTTAGTTAGTATCTTCTGCTATTATTAATATTAACTCCATAATGAAATTGTATTAGAAAAATGAATAGACTTTAATTTTGTAAAGCATTTTTTCTATCCCCCAATCAAAAGGGATACCAAAAGAAGTCTCAAGGCCCTCAGCTGCAAAAATAAATAAAAGAAAAAAGCTTTAAAGCACATTGAGATCTAAGAAAGAAAGGTAACAAAAAGTAAATAATCTCTTTTCCCACTTGCAATAATAATCTATGTATTTTTAAAACCTCTCAAATAATTTTTATTAGTTGCAGAGTGTCCTTTTTCATGGTAGAAAAGGAAGATTATCAACTACCAAAAATCTCTTGGACAAATTTAAACAATGTACCATCATCATAAATTTGATATTTGACTATTATCAGTTAATTACACCGCTGTGTGTATGTGTGATTATCCTCTTTTATGGACTGTGTATTAGGAATAACATTACCTTATTTGAGTTCACATCCAACCAGTGGCCTTATGTCCAGAAGTTAAGGCTCAAGCTTACCTCTAGTTTATCAGTCAGAATGAAAACAAAACTATGAGGAAGTGCTGGCTTCATTTGTTGCCCTTCTTCTAGGCAATGTTAAGTATACAAATAGATGTGGAATACATATTTAAAGAATATATTGGTATGAAGGAGCACTATATCATTAACTTTCCTAGCATACTCGTATACTTTAATCCAGTTTTTGGGAAAAGATCAGGAAATTATGAAAATGTTTGTAAAGAAGAAGGAAGACGTTATGAGACATCTAGTAAGAATGTGAGGATAGGTAAGGAGATCCATAAAAGTGAAAGTTGATAGATAGAGTTTCAGGAGAGAGAAGGATTATATGAGACTTTTTGATTTTGAAGCATACTTGGCTCGAATGTAGAGTCTTCAGATTCAAAGATGGGGGTATATGAAGTAGAGTTAAATCTTTGTAAGGCAAGGAAAAGTTAAGGCATTTTATCTTTGCCAACAGATAAAAAGGTAATCTTAAGGCATATGTCAAAAGAGTAATTTACTTACATAGTAATATTAAAAAGTGATGAAGACATTTTGCTTTTGCTCCATGAACACGAGACATGTACAGTTTATGATCTGGGGTAGCGAGACTAGTTTCAGGACATGTCACAGCCAGTTATGAATTCTAAATCTCATTCATTTCCAATTGAAGTGTTACTGTACAGGAGAAAATAGAGAAGACTTATAAAATATTCATCAAAGAAAAAACACAGTGCTTTGGCTTGAAAAGATGAAAACAGCCTTTTTGAAAAAGAAGCTCAAATTGGTTTTCATGTATTCACTTTTCTGCAAAAGCTACTAATGGTGGCTGACAACATGACCAGAAATAAGACAGTGATATTATCCTACCCATATCCCCTTCACTGATGCAAAGCTTGAGATCCAAACGCAATGTAGATATATCAGTCTTGGATCTGCATGCTTTTGCCAGTTCCTGATTACAGAAGAGGTTCCACCGTAGATTATTGTAATTTCCTCCAGACTCTACTAATTGGAGGAAAGGACTCTATTGTTTGGGTGAAAGTAATAAGTGTGCTTCAGCAAAGATAGTGAGTTTCTAGTGATAGCACCATTGTAGATATATATTGACTATGTTGTTAAAATAGACATAGTGCTCAATATTCACATATTTAACTTGGCACACTTTTGTCACAAATTTATTCTGTGTTAGACATCATCTCTTTAGAACTATTGTTTGATGCTATTACCATGGTCTGTACTTCTCTTGTCTTATACCACCTTTAGGGAGCCAGAGAAAAAGTCTTGTTGGAGGAAGTAAAATAGGAAAGAATCCATTTTCGGGGCGCCTGGGTGGCTTAGTCGGTTAAGCGTCCGACTTTCGCTTAGGTCATGATCTCGCGGTTCGTGGGTTCGAGCCCCGCGTCGGGCTCTGTGCTGACAGCTCAGAGCCTGGAGCCTGCTTCACAGTCTGTATCTCCCCCTCTCTGACCCTCCCCTGCTCTTTCTCTCCTAGAAATAAATAAAAATATTTAAAAAAAAAAAAAAAGAAAGAATCCATGTTCTTGTGGATGGAGAAGGTGTAGAACATAAACAGTGGTGGGTGTTCCCCAAAGCTTGAATTCTTAGGTGGAGCTCTGGATACATTTTCCTCTAGAGATGTTTGCTTGGGAACATTTCCCTTATACTTAGGCTATAGCACAAGAGATCCCATACTTACCAGTGGATAAGCATGGTGGCTGATGCTCCTTCTGCAGGTACCACTGGAGCTTGCACTGGAGTCTACCACCAAATAGATGGAACTCCCTCACCATCCTACCAGAGAACCTTATTTCTCCACTCCTTTGAGAGTCATTATTATTAAAACCTTTTTTATTTACAGAATTGCAAATTGGAGCCCTAATTCCTGTAGCCAGAAAAGAGCAGTACCTGTCCCAGAATCCCACAGGTAGCACATAACAATCCAAAGGGCACTACAGGTGTTACTGCACTAGCTATGCTGCTTACTGACCATAGACTTTGGAGAAGCATCCTTCATGCTGCTCTTGTAATATGAAGTGATTGGAGTAGAGAATTTCTTAAGTTTCTCCCAGTTCTAACATTGTGATTCTTGGCAGTATGGATGCTCTGCAGGAATTGATGCAGCTGGTTAATCAGGTTGTCTAAGAAGCAGATGTCAAGCATGTACTAGAGATTTGTTAGAGGAATAGCTTTGATGCTTAATGGGGATAGAGCCCAAGAGGGTGGGAGGACCATTTTTTTTAAATTTATATACCAATAGCTTTGTATATTATTGCATGTAGTTTTCACAGCTACTCCATATGACAGTGTAGTCGTAGAACAATGGTCCCGCGAAGATGTCTATATCCTAATCCCTGTAACCTGTGAATATGTTATGTTATATGGCAAAGGGGGAATTAAGGTTGCAGATGGAGTTAAGGTTGCTAATTAGATGACCTTAAAATATGGGGATTATTCTGGATTATCTAGGTGGGCCCAGTGTAGTCACAAGAGTCCTGGAAAGTGGAAAAGTGGGGCAGAAGAGAAAGAACCAGAGAAAAGGCGGCATAAGAACGACCTGGCCTGATGTTGTTGTCTTCGAAGATAGAGGAATGGGGTAAGCAAGCAATGTGAGTGACGTCTATCAGCTGGAAAAAGCAAGAGAAGAGGTTCTCCCATAAAGCTTCCAGAAGGCTTGCAACTTTACTGAAGCTTTGGTTTTAGCCTGGTGAGATCCATTTTGAATTTCTTACCTCCAGAACTGTAAGGTAATTAATTTTTATTGTTTTAAGCTTCCAAGTTTGTGCTAATTTGTTATAGCACTAGTATAAAACTAATACTGATGAGTATTTTTATTCTAATTGTATAAGCAAGAGAACTGAGACTTAGAGCAATTAAGTAAGATTCTCATGATCACAGGGCTTATAGGGCAGAGGATTCAAATACACATATATTTATTTCCAAAGCGTGCTATATGGAATCTCTCTGATGTCCTTGGAAGGTCTCTGGCCCAGGACTTTCTTGCCTCTTTTAGTGGGCAACTCTACTATCTTTTCTAAGCTGTGTCCTTTTCTTCATTGCTCAAAGTATCTTCAGTTCCTTCTGACCACACTTTGGCTTTATCAGAGGAGTACTTTCCATCCTGTCTTGGAGATGTACCAGTTATAGTTCTTGAAACCCCCAGTGCTACTAAAAGCCAGGGAAAGGAAACCATGTTCTCAGGGCATTTCTTATATTAGCAGCCTTTCTTTTTCATTCATTGCACATTCCATATTCTGCCTCTTCCCATTTTCTGAAACTGGCTTGCCCTGGATGCTTAATTTCCATTTTTAGAAAGCATGAAGTGGAGATTTAATAGGGAATAACTCGGGATATACACTGCCTTTTTTTGTTTGTTTGTTTTTACCCTACATTTGACTCACTGTTTTCAGGGCATGAGAAATAGAATCATCAGTTCAGTGATCTCTCTGGCTATATTCCTCTTAACATCATTAATTTACTTTACAGGTTAAAAAGTTTTTTTTGAGTTGAAATTATGAATTTAACAATTCTTAGAGGAGTGCTGTCACTGGGAACATGTATTATAAGCTACACATAACAGACATGACAGGTTTTTTTTTTTAATGTTTTATTTATTTCTAGGAGAGAGAGAGAGACAGTGTGAGCAGGGGAGGGTCAGAGAGAGAGGGAGTCACAGACTGAAATAGGCTTCAGGCTCTGACCTGGCAGTCAGCACAGAGCCCGACGCGGGGCTCGAACCCACGAACCGCGAGATCATGACCTAAACAAAAGTCAGACGCTTAACCGACTAAGCCATCCAGGCACCCCAAACATGACAGTTTAAAACACACTTTGATCATAAGCTGGGCCTGATGGTATTTATAGTTTATTAATGAATTAGACTACATAGTAATTTGACTACACTGTTGACTTTTGTACAGAGAAAGAATATTACCATTTAAACCCTAAACAGTGTTTTTGGCCTTGTCTTTTGAACAAAAAATGGAATGACTCAAATAAATCAGTTTAGTTCTGTTTGTTTTATGAGCTGTACAGCAGTTGAAGTCCAAGACTTATTTCACACATTTTCCCATAAGTCTCTCCTGGAAACCCAAGACATCCAGAGTTATGATGGGTTATCAGAAAGAGGGAGGACAAGGTTCATTATTTCTGAAATATTACGACCCATAGGAGTGCACACTAGTTGAAGATTTAACTATTTTGATGGTTACTTTGTGTTAAATGAGCTAACATATGCTTCAGGTCTTCTCACAAGAGAAAAACTGTACCCTCAGTAAGAATTGAGATAAGAGGCTCTTAATTTTTGGTGCATTTAAATTTCCTATTTTATTATTGTTAATAGTTGTTGTTTTTCTAAAACCTGAAATTATTTAGGTTTGAATTCTGGTGTTTTGTTTTTGATTTATAGGGTTAATTTATTCTGGAATATGTATATGAAATTATGCATGGCTTGATTTTTTAAAATAAAGTTTTAATTTTAGAATAGTTTTACATTTACAGAAAAGTTGCAAAAAATAGTACAGAGAGTTCTCATATGATTTTCTTCCAGTTTTTTCTGTTGTGACGACTTATATTACTGATATATTTGCTACAACTAAGAAACCAACATTTATACATTATTAACTAAACTCCACACTTTATCCAGATTTCCTTAGTTTTTCCTTTAATGCCCCTTTTTAGTTCAAGCATCCAATCCAGGATACCATATTAATATTTAGTCATCATCATGTTTCCATAGTCTCCTCTGTTCTATGATGGTCTTTTAGATATTCCTTGTTTTTCATGACCTCAACAAGTTTTCAGAAGTGCCAGTTAGCTGTTGTGCAGAGTCTTTCTTAACTGGGATTTGTTTCATGTTTCTCTCATGATTAGACTGATGTTATGGGCTTGGGAGAGGAAGAACACAGAGATGAAGTATCCTCATCACCTCATATTAAGGCTACATGCTATCATTATGTCTTATCGCTGATAATGTTAATCTTGATCATTGGCCAACATGGTGTGTGCCTGGTTTTTCCACTGTAAAGTTACTTATTCCCTTTTTACTACCCCTTCCTTCTTATACTGTACTCTTTGGAAGCAAGTTGCTAGTAAAGCCTATACTCAGGAGTTGGATTCATAGTGTGGTTCAGAAAGGTGGCATTGAGTCCTCCTTTTGGAGGGAGAATTGTATGTAAATTAGTTGAAATTCTTGATGGTCTCTCTCCCCCCCATTGATTTATTATGGCTTGATTTGGTTTCTTTCATTGTTCTTTTTCCCTTCTCAAATATAATCTGATGGAGAAGATAAGGCATGCATAAAATAAACCCACCGTATTTCATTGTATTTAAGATAGTCATTACTTGGAAGAAATATCCTTTTTGAGAACTGGAAAAATGTGAAAAAATTGTGAATGAAAATTGATGTCATGCAGTATCATATGAAGCATAATATGGTTATCTGGGGGGCAGTTTCACAGATTCCTTCAGAAATGGTTTTTACTAACTTTATAGTGAAGAAATTATTTCTTAAATTTTGGATGCAATTATTTAGGATAATTTTGCCCACTTTCACAAGATGGAAACATCATCCCAAATGAAAGCACTTTGAAAGTCCTTATTTGTATAATAGAATATAGTATTTAGATTTTGGTGTTATCCTTATTTTGTAATTCTATAAATTGTGTTTTGTACAAAGTAGATTGGATTATATTTTATTTATGAGATTATAAGGGTACAAAAGGTTTTGTCTTTTCCATATAAATTGTGCACAGTTCTCTGTTAGTTATTCCATTTTCCTTATTATTTTCCTACTTTCTTTTGTTTGGCTCATTTTCTTATACATTGATTCTATTTGTACAGATTCATAGAATCATAAGATGTTAGAATTGAACATCTTTAGAAATGATCTAAAGATCATTTAGATCCACTCCTTATTTAATAAGGCACGTAAAAGACTTGGCACAGGTTATCAGGTAGCAAGAACAGAGTGATTGGAATGCCACTTTTGACTGTGAGGCCAGGATTCTTCTCTGTATATAACAATGTTCCATTTTTATTTGACTTGGAAATTTCACTGTGAATCAGCATCCCATTGTTTTGAAAGAGATTTTTTTTATTATGTGTGAAAAACTAGATTACTTTAGTTCTTCATTTCTCTTTGACTTGGGCCTGAGAAAATTTCCAATAGAGCCAGAAAAATTTATCCTTTGTAACTTGTTTCTAGCATTTTTATCATTATGGAGGAAACATAGGCTCAGTTGTGAATTGAATTCATATATATATTCATATAGATATGTTTCTTATATAGCCAAGAGAATTCTGATCCATCTCTTGTCTATTGAACACATCAGACTTTTTAAAAAATTTCTTGGATCAACTCTAAAAAATATTGTATTAGTAATGCACCTTAAAATTAAAGGAGAGGCAATCTGAAAGTGTTTGAAAAAGTCTTGAGAGAATTCTTTTATCACACAGTGATTCTGCCTTGTAAAAGAAATAGATTTTTCTCTCTGTAGATTTCATATATTATTGCATATACAATGTATATTATTATATTTATATTGTTCACATGCAGAGGAAATTCTTCTGTATGTGCGTTTCAGAGATATAAGAAATAGCAAATAAAAATAACAGCATCTCTTGTTTTAGTAGTATACACATGGCTGTGATGGTTTTTATCTACATTGCCAAAACACAGTATCATACTATTGTAGGATAGATCACTTTTGCACTTAGTAAATTGGACTTAAAATACTCAGATTCCAAACAGACAAAAAGTAACTTCACATAATACAATTTATAACTTGTTTTGACAGTATTGGTTACATTCATCACAACAGGGCCTTGGAAATTTGCAGATTTTTTCCATCCTTCCCTTCTGTATACTGTTGCTTACAGTGAACTGTTCTGCATTAATTAATGAAGTCTCACTCTGCAGTAGTTGCCTTGTTTTCTTTTCTTTTCTTTTCCAAATGGATGCATCACTTAGTTTGACAAAATTGGAATTTGGGGAAGTGAACTTTGTTTTCCATGCTGGAAATACCTTGCAGTGTCCTTGTTAATGTAGATCTCACTAATATTTTACTGTGAGTTTGCAACAACAGTCCTCACAAAGACAGAAGTAGAAGACAAGCCTTGGAAAGTTTCCCACAAACTGAGTACCTTATTCTTTCAGAAGTAACATGGCAAAGTTGACTGTTTGACTCTTAGCATTGATTCTCAAATGTATTCTCTAAATTCCCTCATTTATTCTCTAATGTAGACTCATAGATTTTTGTGTGTCTAATGAATAGAATTTCTTATACAACCCATGTGTCTCCAGGCTCTGCAAAGGGTATAATGAAGTTGTTGTTGTTGTCGTCGTCATCATCATCATCATCATCCTCATTATCATAACAATGTCTTTATATGCTTATTCCAGGGTAGTAGGACTTTCACATGCTTTTCACATGTGTTTATGATTTTATCACTTGCCATATAGTCATTCTTTTCTCTTCCCTTGTAATTGAATGCATGGCCTCAGCTCCCAGGCTAGTGAGTGGAAGCAGTTGCTCTAGTGTCCAGACTGCAGTGCTCCTATATCACTGGCTTCCTCCCTTATGGTCTGATAACACGGACCTTCTAGTTTTCTACTGAGCAAGTGTGAAAGTAATATTCAGACAGCCACATGATGAAGTGTGGCCAGTGCTCTCCACCACTACATATGTCAAGTTGTGTTCACTGTTCCTTTTAGAGATTTTGCTGAAATATATATGTAAAAGTTTTTAAAAATTTGCTATTTTGGTGCAGTCTTTGGCCATCCCCAAGCTTTAGCAGAGTCTGAGGGCAATAATCTTAAAAGCACATTACTGTGCTATTTCAAAATCACTCTTCAACTGAAACCTATTATCTGTGGATCAGGCTTGTATACCTGACTATTCCTTTCTTCATGGTGAGTTCCATTAAATAAATTGAAACCTTATCTTTTTCTGGACATGTCTCAATTTCCAATGCATGCACCAGGGCTGTTAAAGACCTTTGCAGCCTTAAACAGTCTTATTTTCTTCTTTCCTTCCTTCCCTACCTTGCTCTCTTTTTTTCTTTCTTTTTATTTTTTGAGGGAGAGGGAGAGAGAGCATGTGGGGAGGGGCAAAGAGAGATGGAGAGAGAATCTTAAGCATGCTTCACACTGAGCATACAGCCCCACATGAGATTTGATCTCACAATTGTGAGATAGATTATGATCTGAGCTGAAATCAAGAGTCAGATACTTAACCGACTAAACCACCCAGGTCCCCCATCCTAATCTTATTTTTTGGGGTTTCAGTGATCTGACAGCAAATATATTAAATGTACTCACAACTCAATATCAAGTATAGTTTTTGATTTAGAAAAAATTGGGTATATTTTTTTATAAATGTACTTTGAAATTATGTTCTCATTTAATTTATGCATGGTTGGGATTTCTTTGCTTTCATTAGGTACTTTTTGGAATTCTTTTATAATAAGATCATCTAATATGTAAAATTTCAAATATAATTAATTAATTAATTGTTATAATACTACAATTTAAAGTTAATTGAGTTACCATAATACATTTGTGGACAATTAATAATTTTCATTTTGCAACTTTCTTTTTATATTTTGATATCAATAATAGTTTTTCATAGAGTCTTAAAAAGATTTTGAGTCCTCAGAACTCTGTTCTGTAGTGCCCAGTAAATTAACACCCTGGAGTTTCTAGCTGCTTTGGAAACTTTGACTTGAAGTGTTGCATGGATAGTCTTCCCTCCCCTTTCTCCCTTCCTGTCTTCCTTCTTTCCTCCCTAAACACTGAGCCCTAACTGTGTGTTTGCTACATTATAACATGGATCATTTTACATTGTGTGTGTGATTCCTTCACCTGTTTGGATATTGTATGTAAAAGTGCACAGCCTTTATATAGCAGCACTGAATCAGTATCAGTAAATCATAAAATGAAATAGGGAACAGTAGAGATTTCCTATAGTTTTCTTGCCCCTCTGTAAGGTGGGGCATAGCAAGGGTGAGACTTGCGATTGTGTGGGGATCAGAATGGAAGAAGCATCAATGAAACATCAAATTCCATTTGAAAAGTAAGGACAGGTTTGAAGAGCAAAATGGAGGCCAATTATTGGCTGTCAGGAAGTGTGAAACCAGAGCTTAATGAACTGAATATCAGAAGCAGAATCTAGGGTAAAAGCCAGAACCTGCTCTGCATGTCTCTTTGTTAGGTGTATTTCTTTATGAATTGTCTGTTTTTGACCTTTGCTCATTTGTCTTTTGAGTTTTTAGTGTTTTTCTTATCTGTTTGATCTCTTTATATAGTCAACATATTAAACTAGATCTGTCATATTTACTGCAAAAGCTTTTTCTCAAAATTACTTTTTATTTTGGATTTTTAATGTTACATCTTTGTATTCCACATAATTTATTTTTATAGCTTCTAAGCTTAGAAAGGCCATCCCCTCTATCTTGGTAATAAATCATTTTTTCTCCAAGTTTATGATTCTATCTTTAATTCTTTAACTCATATGGAATTGCCTTTAGTATATAATGTAAATCAAGTGCTCACATCATTTTTCCTCTAAGTGTATAATTTGTGATTACAAATTCATTTATTAATTCATCACTTTTCTCATTCATTTTTCAATAAATAGGTATGTCTTTTTAATTATGAATTCAATTCTTTTAGGTTAGTTATCCTGTTTTATTGACCCATTAAAAATTTTTAAATGTTTATTTATTTTTGAGAGAGAAACAGAGCATACGTGGCGGAGGAGCAGAGAGAGAGACAGACAGACAGGCAGAATCTGAAGCAGGCACCAGGCACGGTCTGGGTTCGAACCCACGAACCATGAGATCATGACTTCAGCTGAAGTCAGATGTTTAACCCACTGAGCCACCCAGGAGCCCCTAAAGCCATTTTTATATCTATACTGCTTTCTTTTATTACTATAGTTTTATGGTGCTTAATGTCTTTTTTTTTTTTAATATCTTACCTGCTTAATTTCGCAGATAAATTATTTTTCCAAGTTCTGGACAAGTTTACATTGAGATTTTTATTGAAATCTGTAAATGACAAAATTTCTCATCTTTGTCTTCACACCTAGAGACTTTTTTTTCACAAAAGGACATTGATTTACATATTCTACAGTTACACTTTTTATTATTAAAGATCATCCTCCCCCCGATTATTTGATTAGTGAGATATGACTCTGTGTACTGACATTGGTGCATGAGGGTGACACTCTGCCACAAATGACAAGTTTGTGGACAGTTTTAAAGCAGAGGTGACAAGAGGCACTGAACTATAATAAAGACTTACTCAGGTATTTATGTAGCCAAATGCTTAGCTTTTCTGTAGCTGTAACTATACAGAGTTGCACTTTCTGCATACTTAAGTTACTCACTTTAATGCCACTTTATTTGAACTCTTTTTACTTTGTATAATTAATAATGATCTTTCACTTATTCGTGGAACTAATATTGTTTGTGCCAGGCTTTTTTTTTTTTTCCTGGGCTCTGGGGTATAAGAAGTGAATGAAATAGGAAGAGTATCTGCTCTTGTACAGATTTTATCCTAGTCAGGGAGACAGATAATGAACAAATAAACAAATACTTACAGACCAGATGATAATGTGCTGTGAGGATGAGGAAAGCCAGGTAAGAAGAGGAGTGAGATGAGTAAAGGCTGTTATCCTGTCTCAAGACAGGGTGGTCAGGGAAGTTGGTTAGTGTGGTCAAGGTCATCTGGTAAGATGAGCACAGACACATTGGGAGGGATGGTCCCATATGGGCCATGCACATATGGGAGTAGTGGTGAGGAATGTTCTAGACAGAAGGGATGGGCAGTGCAAAGGTGGAGGCTTTTTCTTGAAGGAAAAAGCAAGGCAAAGAGTGGTTAAGTGTTTGAGAAATGTAACTATAACAAAAATCTCCCAACCTAGGTATCCTCTTCATAAATTTAGTACAGACGGGCAACTGGGTGGCTTGGTCGGTTAAGCACCTGACTTTGGCTTAGGTCATGATCTCACAGTTTGTGGTTCAAGCTCCATGTCAGGCTCTGTGCTGGCAGCTCAGAGCCTGGAGCCTGTTTCAGATTCTGTGTCTCCCTCTCTCTCTGCCCTTCCCCAGCTCATGCTCTGTCTTTCTCTCTCTCTCAAAAATAAACATTTAAAAAAATTTAAAAAAGATAGTAGATAAAGTTTTATTATTGAAGATGTATTAAACCAGAATGTATGTATGTATCATAGGCAATTTTCTAGGAAATTGCAAAGACAGAAAGAAGTCTCCTTTTTATATAGACAAGCACATGCAACCTATTACATCTCTTTTTCCAACTTTAAAATTTATTATCCCTTTTCATTAAGGTATAGTTGGTATATGACATTATATTAGTTTCAGTTGTCTAACATAATGACTTGATATTTGTATATGTTGTAAAATGATCATCACAATAAGTCTAGTTAACATAATCACTGTACATAGTTACAGAATTTTTTTCTTGTGATGATAACTTTTAAGATCTATTCTCTTAGAACAAACTGGGTTTACGAGATGTGAGGTGTGTGGGGTCATGGGGGAAATAGATGAAGGACATTAAGAGTATACTTATCATGATGAGCACTGAGTAATGTGTAGAATTGTTGGTTCACCATATTGTACACCTAAAACTGGTGTAACAATGTATATTAACTATACTGGAATTAAAATAAAAACAAATAATTTTACAAAAGACCGACTGTCTTAACAACTATCAAATGTACAGTACAATACTATTAACTATAGTCACTTTGTTGTACATTACATCCCATGACTTGTTTATTTTATAACTGGAAGTTTGTACCTTTTGATTCCCTTCACCCATTTCTCCCATTCCCGCCTTAGCCTCTGGCAGCCGCCAATCTGCTTTCTGTATCTATGAGCTTGTCTTTGGTGTTTATTTTCCTGTGTCTGTTTTGTTTGTCTTTTGATTTTAGATTCCACATGTAAGTGAGATTATTTGCTATTTGTTTTGTCTGACTTATTTCACTTAGGGTCCATGCATGCTCTCAGGGTCCATGTATGTTGTCACAAATGCAAAATTTCATTCAGAGGAAAAACAAACTTCTCATCTCTTAATGATAGGAAGTAGTTTTGCAACTTGGAGAGAGGCACCTACCTAAGTTAAGTTCCTGCCCTCCTGCAGGACTGGGAGATAGGTGTGCTGTCTCATCTCCTCTTGATGTTTACATTTCAAAGAGATGGCTCTCAAGTCTTTCAGAGACATTCCTGGGTCACAAAACTCAAAAGAGGCTTATCTGAGTTTCAAAAGGATTTATATGCATTTCAAAGAGAGTAAAAAGTCCTATAATTACAAGTTTTCAAAGTAAATGGTCTAAGGGTGAGTGGAGATCTTTTCCCTTAATTTTCAACAGGGGAGAATTAAGCTGCTCATTTTTAATTTTTATTTTATCCTTACATAGGCAATGAGTTAGAGAGAGAATCTGACAGTATGGAAATGGCCAGATCTTTAGATTTTTCTTCAACTGAAATGGGGACCCTGCAAAGTTTTGAGCCGAGAAATGACATTTTCCTTCAGGATTTTAGAAGACAAAAATCTGATTTGTGCCTGTCTGCTTTGTGGAGAGTTGAAGAGAACTTGGGTGGAGGTCTCAGTCCTTGAGAGTGCTGCAGGGGAAGTATGGGGAGGCAGGAAGAGGGGAAGAGAGCACCTTTTCTACTTATGACAGCATAGATTTTAGGGGACACTCTAGAAGGCTTTAGAGGTTAAGAGAGTGGAGGCTTCAGTGAGATGAGTGCATGTACAGAACTCACAAATGACTGAGGCCATTTAAAATCCAAATTTCTTTCTTCACATCTACCTTCTTTTCCATTTTGTACCATAAAGTGTTTGAGGGCAGAGACTGTATCTAATGTTTGTTGAATGAAAGTTTAACCTCCAAACTGTGTTTCATTATCATCTGAGGGAATAAATCAGTATGTCAACTGATTTGTCTCTTTTTCCTTTTCTCTGTCACATATTTCTTGAGCATCTGCCATGTCCAAGATACTGGGATAATATAAACGAAAAGCTTTCTCTGCCCTCAGGAAGCTTACTGTCTAAGCTTCCTTCAGATGGTTGAGTATATGGACATTTTAAGTGCAAGGTGATAAATTCTGTGATAGCTATATGTACTAACTTGCTCAGATAAAATTTATATGCAATTACACAATTGTATCTCACATATAAAGGCTCTGTTGGTGATGTTATTTTCCAAAGAATGCCTGCTTACATTCAGGCTGCATTTGTCTTTGCCTTAGTATACTGGTATTGCTTTAAGAACAAAAGACTTCTATTTCCCTGTCTCTTCTTCTTCTTTTCTGTATGTGGCTCACTGTCTGACTCTACTGCAGGCAAAAATCTCATAGGCTGGACTTAATTTTAGATGCTTAGTGATGTTGTAAAAGAGGTTCATTGTCAGGATCTGATGCTAAGACAGGTAAAGTCTGTATACTTCCTTCATTCAGCAGGTGTTAGAGAGACTGCTCTGTGCCGGTGTTATACCCAGATCGCAGTATCCTCACCGACCAGAGACCACCAGGGAGACCGAGTCACGCATGGGCAAAGGGCTTTATTACGGGCTCGAGTTCGGGCTCACAGACTTCACCAGTGCATGGATCCGTGCTGAGAGCCTCGAACAAGGGCAGAGTAGGGTTTTTATGGGGTTTGAGACGGGGGAGTTACAGAAGTTGTGACATGGGAACAGTGATCCAATCATAATTATACAACATCATTGACAGCGGGTTTGACCATTCACATTGTCTATAGAGTATTCGTTACTTTTGGCGGGATCCAATTACAACATTTAGAGTACCCTTTAAATTCAACCAATCACAGAGCTCGCCTAGGGTCTTGTTCAGCGACTAGCAGGTTAAATTTAACATTTGGTAACAGGGTCCTATCTATAGTTTCTATCTCCAGGCCTCTCCCTTAATAATGTGGAGGGTGGTCGCTGGCCTTTCCTGATTGGGTGTTGCAAGGGTGGTTACTCCTGCCTTGGGCAATGTGTTACTGCCTGATAGTTTCGGGAAAGCTGAAACTTAAGCCTTCTAGTTTAGAGGGGAAACTTAAAGCCTGGCATGGAGTCAGTTTGGTTTAGACGTTTAGACTTGTGGCCTTACACCGGCTACTGTTCTAGGATATTCAGCAGTGAATAAAACTAAAAAGTTTCTGCCCTCATGAAACTTGCACTCCAGTGATAGTTTTGGCCGCTTTGCCTCACCTCTGGTGACACATAGAGATTTTCTCCTTTAAGGTGGGGTAGTAGCAGTGGTAGTTATAAACAGCCTGCTGTAACCCAATGTCAGGTGACTTATAAGCAGAAATTACAATTTTACCTTAAACCAGCAATCCTTCCCTGCTTCCCTTTAAATTCATTTAAAGCTGGGCCTCAAGCTTATTGTTTATTGTCCTTTGAAATCAGTCCTTCAATAAAACATGAAAGAGAATGAGAGGCTGTCTGCCGAGTCTGTCTGTGTTATAGAGTAGAATGAATGTGGGTTTTACTTCAGAGCTGTTGCCAGAAAGAAACAGTAATTACATCTGAAATTGCAGTAGGAGTTGGGTTTAAAACTTAATAGAAAAAGAAGCCCTCGTGTCTGAGCACTAATTACAAACAAAAGTTAAGTAAGGAGAAAAAGGGAGAGAAGTCCTACAAAAAGCTAGGAATGTTTTAATATGTAACAAAGAGACATGCTTTATTGGCAGTTTGTGGAAAATGGAGCAGATTGCTACAGCAATACATCAGAACAATAGCCCTAATGTCACACTGCTCCGGAAGTAATCTGTATACAATCTGTAAACCCATCTATTCCTCTGTAATTGTTGAGATTGCATTCTTATTTGACAGGTATTCAGGAGATTGAATAGTCAGTGAATACAGGTTTAGATAGAAAATACTCATACTTTTGAATATGGGAGGCAGCTACAAGGCTCTGCCACGTATTAATCATATGGACTTAGTAAGTCGTGATCTTTCTGTACCTCAAGTTCCTTGTCAGATTTTCTACAAAGGGGTGACCTAGGTGCTTTCTAGGATCCCTTATTAGTTTTCAGCTTTAAATTTGCATGGCTTCATTTGGGTTTTGGTGTGAGTATAGTTGAGCTGTTGGAGATGTATAAATTAGAAGCTATTTCTTTATTGGAATGGATACAAACACACACAGATGGGAGCACTTGGTGGCTAGGTCAGTTAAGCTTCTGATTTTCGCTCAGGTCATAATGTCACGATTCGTGGGTTCCAGCCCCGCTTCAGGCTCTGTGCTGACAGCTCAGAGCCTGGAACCTGCTTTGGATTCTGTGTCTCCCTCTCTGTCCCTCCCCCATCCATGCTTGAGGGTGCTCGCGCTCTTTCTCTAAAATAAATAAACATTAAAAAAATAAAACAAAAACCACACACGCAAACACACATAGACATATAGACATATAGCACCCCTTAAGTTTTTTGGTCAATACATTTAATTCAGCAAATAATATGGAATGTTTTCTAGACTTAAAATAGATTTAATTTGGACATGGCTAAAATGTGTATCTTGTCAAAACTTTCTGTTTTACTGAAGGAAAAATGACCCTGCTATTTATTAGGCACCTATAATATGTGTACCATTTATGGCATTGTTAATACGTGTTAGAAACTGTGATAGTTATTTATGGACCATATCTTATTTAATACTAATGACAGCTTTACAAGGAAGATATTATTATTGCCAAGTTACAAATGAGGAAATTGAGATAGAGTTAAGGTAACTTACCCAAAGCTACTCAGCTTTTACGTAACACTTAGGATTCAAATTTAAGTCTGACTTATTCCAAAGTTGTGGCTCTTTTATTCTTTTAGGTTCTAGGAACATATTAAAAAAACAGTCAAATGCCTATCTTGAAGGAGTTTCATATTATGGGAGACAAGAAAGGCTAATATATAGTTCAGTAGGAAAATGTCACTGAAATGTCAAAATTATAAAAGTGTGTTGAGGAGATTGTTCTCAGCTAGGCAAAAAGCTCAGAGGTAAGAAAGGGTGTGTTGGAGAGGGAGGTACAAGAAATCTAGGTCATTCTGAGTGCCTAATACTTAGAAGATGTAGAAGTCTAAACTTCCAGAAAATAATTTTTTGGGGGAACTCCATTTTCAGAGAGACGGTATGGCTAGGGGTGATTCAGGTCAGTCCATTCCACACTGTTGTGGGAAGTGATGTCTAAGGAGTACATCATGATGACACAAAGAGAAACTTCCACTGTATTCATTTGTTCATTCATTTATTCAGTATCTTTTCATTATATATCCAATATGTTACATGTTTCAATCATTCAATACATTGATTACTTACTATAATTGTTTCATGTGTTTGATACAGACAGTACAACAAAATATAAGATTTAATTCCTTCCCTCATCTTAGTTTAATGGGGAAGGCAGGAAAATAAACAATTATTTTACAATCTGGTAATTGCAACAACAGCAGAATAACCACAACAAGAACAGCAGTTTTATTCCCATTTACTGAACAGACCCAAGGAACCCAACATTGTGTTTAGCTGTTTACATACATTTCCTTATTTAATTTTGGCAATGGCTCCGCAAGGCAGGTATTGCTATCCTCAATTTATGCACTTGGAAGCTGACACTCGGGGAATGTGAGTGACTGGCTCAAGGTCATACAGACACTAAATGTAAACAGAGTGCAGTGAAGCATACAAGAGGGGCACATAACTAGCAAGAAGACCTCCTGGAGTTGTGAATGTCTTCCTGGGTCCCTAAAGAACAAGGACTGGTAGATATTGTTCTAGAGAAAAAAATGGAGGTGAGGTGATGAAGATAGTAGAGGAGGGGATGTAAATGGAGCCATGTTGATCTGGAAGTAGAGGAGACCTTGATTCGTTCAAGAGCCTACATACAGGTGATTCCATGTGGCTGGAAGATGAGGGACACATAGAAGATGAGCAAGAGGTGACCCTGGAGTGATGAGTGGGTGATTACTCATGAAGGACCTGGTGAGCCATGTGAAGGAGATGGAGGTCTCAAATTACCCAACACCCTAGGATCCTTCTTGATATAGATTTGAGGATGGTTCCATTACCAGTTCCCCTAGGGCATGGGCAACTCTGTTGGACTGCTATCTGTTCTTCTCTTGGGATTTGTCCTTTTGGGGATTTTTTGTTTTTTGGTTGCTCTTATAGAACTCTCTATAACTCTACAGATGATAGGAATTAAATTGCCCTTGCCTTGTCTCACACCAGAAAGGCTCCAGTTTGCCAGCCTTATCATATCCCATCTTGCTCTTTAATCCAGAAATGTCTGAATTCCAGCAGCCTTGAGCAGAGAATGTCATTCTAGATATTCCATAATTACCCAGACTTTAGATGACATCCCCCAGAGAGCCTGGAGCCCCCCCATCCACTAGAGATAAGGACACTTTCAGAAAGGCAGTCAGTCAAGGCTTCTGTTGACTCCCAAGAGTGTCTGCCCATCTAGGAAATCTTACAGACACAGAGCCTGGTGGTAAAGCATGGATTCTGGAGCTATATCAGCCTTTGTTTAAATCTCTCTTCTCCCTCAAAACTAGCTATATAATAGTAAGTTTCTTAAGCTCTTGTTCTCTACTTTATTCATATATGTAAATGGGGGTAATAATAATACTTACCTCATGGAGTTGTTGCAAAGGTTCAGTGTAAATTGCTTAGAATAGTTCCTGACACAGAGTAAGTGCTCAATAAATACAGGTTGTTACTAATGTTAACTCTTCTTTCCCATATTTACATCACTGTATTATTCTGTGCTTCCTTTTTATGATTTGGTTTTCACTGTTTCACTGTTTCTCTCTCTTCCAACACCTTTCCTTGGTACTTTCTTGGGCCCCTCTTCCATATTTAAGACACTCCTTTCATATATACTTCTGTTAAGAAGTATCTATCATGCAAAAAACGGATTGGTAGTTGTCAGTAGTGGTTGTCACAAATTGGGTGAAGGGAGTCAAAAGGTACAAATTACCAGTTATAAAATAATGAAATCATGGGGATGTAATATATAGTATAGTGAATATAGTTAATAATATTGTACTGCATATTTGAAAGTTGCTAAGAGAGTAAATCTTGAAAGTCCTCATCACAACAAAAAGATTTTTTTGGTAACTATGTATGGTGATGAATGTTAACTAGACTTATAGTGGTGATCATTTTGCAATATATACAAATATCAAATCATTATGTTGTATACCTGAAACTAATACAATGTTATACATCAGTTACACCTTATTTAAAAAAATATTTTAGCATCTGTATTTATATTAGTTTCTTAGTGTTGCTGTAACAAACCACCATAACCTCAGTGGCTTAAAATAATGGAAATGCATTCTCACACAGTTCTGGAATCCAGACGTCCAAAATGAAGATGTCATCAGGACCACACTCTCTATAGCGTCTCTTGGAAAGAATCTGTTTCTTGTTTTCTTAACTTCTTGTAGTTCCAGGTGTTCTTGGCTTGTGGTCACGTCACTCTAGTGACATCAATTGGCCTTTGTCTTCACATCACCTTCTCCACCATGTGGCTGTGTCAAAACTTTCTACCTCTCTCTTAGAAAGGTACATGTGACTGCATTTAGGCCCTACATGAATAATGCAGGATACATTCATTCTATCAAGATCCTTAATGTAATCACATTATTTACCATAAAAGGTAATATTCATTGTTTTGCCATATAATGTAATATTCACAGATTCTGGGGATTAGGACATCTAGTCCAATCTAATCCTCATTATTTACAGACATGAAAATAGAGACTAGGAGGGTTGAAATGATGCTGCCTTGATTATTTGGCTGGTAAATTTATATCCGATACTATAGTCCAGTTTTTCAGACTACTAATTCAGTAACTTTTCTGGAAATAACTGCTCCTTGAGCTTAATTGAGTAACTGAGAATTGTATGATTATGTAGCTAAAGCAAAAGATGAAGGACATTACCTTTTTGGTTATACTTGTAAAGTTTCAGAATACAAATGCCATGGAGCAGGGACCCAAGTAGCATTGCAGTATGAGAATGGAATATGAAGGATTTGGGCAAGGAGTTTGGCTATACAAACCAAGAGAAAATAATATGCTTCTCTCATCTAAAATAATTTTCATGGAGAAATATGAGTGTGGCACTTTATCATGTAAGTTTTGGTGTGTTGGTAATTCTCTTAGTTGATAACTCTTTCACTTCTAACTAGTGAGAGAGGGAGAGAGAAATGTCTTTTTCTTTGTGTAGTTTTGTTTTTTCTCTTTTAAGTACTAAACAAAAAAAATCAAGTGCTTCCAAATTCCTAGGTTTACTTACTTTGAGTGGACAAGTGCAATTGTTTTCCTCAGGAGAGTAGTCTTGTAGATTATTCTCTTACTGGTTCGAGAAGGGGGAGAGATTTTCTGGATTGTGTGTAGACTATTCATCAGTAAGGCCTTGACATGGGGGGAAAAACCTGTACACTTGATTAGAACCTGGAAATTTTTATACTTTTTCTTCATGTTGTCTTTGATTTCTGTTTCTAACAAGTATGAATGGAAATAATGATCCAACCATTTTGGGAGGCTAATGTGTTCTAACTAGCTAATAATAAGACTTCTTAGCTACCTATATACAACACAAATAAATGCCTGTGATTTCTTACAATGGGGAATCATTCTCTTCCTTAATATTATTAAGAAAATAGAACTCCTGGGATTAAAACATTTTTTATAAAGTGAGTATCCCTTACTGGTTGATAACATTGCACTGCCACTATTATATTTAAGTAGTAATTTCAGTTATTACTGTTGAGTCATTTATTATAAAGATTTTTAAATATATAAGAATATGGAAGAAAGATGGATACAAGCCAGATTATTTTATTTTTACTCTATTTTAATGAAAGCAAATGCGATAAACTAAAGTGGTAAATTTTAATACTTTTAGGACTATTATCTAAAAAGAGGGGCTAAGTTTCTAATTATAATTTAATAAGTACTTGAAAAACACAAAGCAAAAGCCAGTTCATAGGGTTAATTGATATATGATCATTCTATCCCTACAAGGGTAAAAACAAATATTACCATAATCAAGTTTCAGAAGGAGAATGTTATTTGAGATTTGCAGGAAGAAAGATAGTGTCACCAATTATTCAGTTTTGACTGAAACTACTTTAGTAATTAATTCATTTCCCCAGATACTTGTCCATTTATTGTTTTATATTATAATGTTGATACTTCTTTTTACAACTACAATTATTATAGTTGTGTTCTGGGAAAAAAACTATTAAAACATGTTCTTAATTAATTTGCATGTCCATAATTCTATTACTAAGTCCCATTTTAAAAATAATTTGTCTGCTTCTATATTTTCAATTCATTAATGGTATATAAATGATTTCTTTTTTATTGTTTATTAGTTAATAGAAAAATACTTTAAATAGTAAAGGTACCCACAAATTATAAAGGTAAACTTTTGGAAGTAGGTAAGAGCATTTAATTCACCATATTTACCTAGGGTGGTAATTGTTAATTTCTAAACTGCTACATTTATGTGCTCTGAGTATCAGTCAAGAGATATTTGATATCTTTATTCATATAAATATTGTTTGTGAATGTTTATGGTTATTGATTTAAGATTCTTATTTGGATATAATACAATTAGTGATTGGTTTCTGTCTTCCTCCTAGCCCTTGTTCTCAAAATAATAGAGTAAATTTCTAAGGAAGATGTGGGGGAACAGAGAGAGGTTTGGTGGGGAAACGTTTTGTGTAGGAACAGGTAGATGAAAGGTGGACCCTGAGCTCAGTCTCCTAGGAATGGTGTAACAGAACTAGAGCCAACTAATGAGTTTTTCTGTGATCATCACTGGTTTTCTGTAAGTCTAGCCAGTCCCAGGACTCACAAGCATCCTCATCTTTACAGAAGTCTGGAGAGGACAGATGTCAGTTGGTGGTGCTAAGCTACATTCAGGGATGGGTGAATTTGAGTTCCCCAGACCCCCAGTTCATTGGCAAGTTTTGCCATACTCCTTTGATTAATTTAGAAGTAATAAGACCCTGTACCTAACAAGGCTGAATATTTTGGATCCTATTTACTTTGTTTACTTTAAGTAAAAATAATATTTATATGAGAAAAATATTTACAAGCATTGTAAAAGTTGAGAGGAAAAAGAATCTCCTGAGAAAGCAGTGGGATTTCTGAGCAGTAATATGAATTTTTTTGAATTTTTATAAAGCAAAGGGGCCAAAACAATAAATTTGTTTAAGTGAGGCAGGGATACTGTACAATGGTTTCAAATAATATGACATATTTAATTACAACCCTGTACTTTTTTTAAAAAATGTTTATTCATTTTTGAGAGAGAGAGAGAGACAGAAAGAGAAAGGGACAGAGGATCCTAAGCAGACTCTGTGCTGAGAGCAGTGAGCCAGACACGGGGCTCAAACTCATGGACTGCGAGATCATGACTTGAACCAAAGTCGGATGCTCAACTAACTGAGGAGCCCCAACCCTGTACTTTTTAATACTTCCTCCCTCTGGCTTATTACCTCCAGGAATATTCTGGAATACAGAAACTTATTTGGGGCTTGGACTCAACTCAGAGTGGATTTCTAGGGCAGTTGTGTATTGAACAGATTTCTTCACTCTTGCGGGTGGGGACTCCTGGAAGAATTGTCTAGCTATACTGTGTGGACCTAGTCACTCCTATTTCCTACTTAGGCTTTTGCTTGAAGTAAAATTAGTGGATCTTTTAGGAATCCTCCAAAAGATGGCTGGTACCTACAAAGTGTCAAGTAGAATAGGACTCAGCTATGACCATTAGTGATATACAATAATGTTCTTAAAGCTTATGAAGTAAAACCACCTAGTTTCTGTCCATTTATGTAAGATAAATGAAAAATTACCCTGCACTAAGTGAAAGTGATAAGAAATGAGTACTCTATTTCAAAATCGAGTTGACAGTCTGGATAGAGAATCTAGAAAAAAAATTCAGTTTTTTTCCTATACATTGAAATTTTTCAGCCTCGTGTATCATGAATGTGCTATTTACCTAATGAAATTGCATCTTTGTTTCAAGACTTTAATACTTTCTGTTTTTACTATAACACTAGTTCCTGCTTTAATTATATATATTCCCTATATAGTTCATGGGGAATTATTAACAAGAGTTACGTTTGGAAGTCGGAGACTAATTTTCCTAGATGAACTTGTATACTTTTCCTGCACGTGAAAGTGATTTTAAGGAGGTATCAGAACCTTGCTAATTCAAGTGTTGTTTGTGGACCTACTGTAGCATTGATATCACTTGGGAGCTTGTTAGAAATGCAGAATCTCACCATCCCAGACCTACTGAATCAGAAACTGGATCTGTGGCTCAACAATATTTACTTCAACAAGCCCTCTAGGTGAACTAGTGCACGTGAAAGTGTGAGAATCTCTTCTTTAAGAAAGAGGCATCTTTCCTTGCACTCTTCCACCTGCCAACACTGACATTCTTCTCAGGAATATTGCTGCTCTTACCTGGGACATGCAAACTTGAATCCTTAATTAGTTAGAAAGTGTATATGACCAGAATCCTTTCCCCTTACTTATATGTGTGCGCATAACAATTTCCCAGTGTTATCGGAATGACAAAATACAGAAATTTGCATTAGATTGAAAATCCTGTAATGAGGAGAGAGCGCCTTAAGTGCTAACTGATGATTATGGTAATTCCCCCCACCTTCTCCCCCCCCAACCCCCCAGGAGTAATTCACATTTTACCTCCTGCCTGGTGAGGAAGTTTGACTCTGGCCACAGTTGCTTTTAGCTGATTATACAACAGGTGCTTATTGATCTTAAAAAATGAATAAAATTCCAATAATCATTAGAATAAAAACAACGAAGTTTTCTTTTTGAGAAATGGAGTACTATTTCAGGTGTTTGGGCAGAGGGAAATCAGGGAAGAAGAGGAGATAAAGAAAGCTATTTGGTGGGGCGCCTGGGTGGCTTAATCGGTTAAGCGTCCGACTTTCGCTCAGGTCATGATCTCACGGTTCGTGGGTTCGAGCCCCGCTCAGGCTCTGTGCTGACTGCCAGCTCAGAGCCTGGAGCCTGTTTAGGATTCTGTGTCTCCCTTTCTCTCTGACCCTCCCCTGCTCGCGCTGTCTCTCTCTCTCCTAGAAATAAATAAAACATTAAAAAAAAAAGCCATTTGGTGAAAGTGGTTTTTTTTTAATGGCAAAAATGACAGCAGTCCACACACTCTTGGATTTTTACATTTAATTTATATTTATTTTATCCAAATACCCAAATTGTAAAACAAAAACTGTTAGGGATCTCAGTTGTTTTCTTCTATTCATCACCTCCACAGTGGTAATTTCCTTATGCATCACTTAGATAACAAAGGATTTAATCAGTATAGTCCAGAGAAAGATTCTTCTCAGTTCCTAAAATCTACTTTTCATTTTGTAAAAGGAGTTTTCTTCTTTTGTAAAGATTTTTTACTTGGGATGCCTGGGTGGCTCAGTCGATTATGTGTCCCCAACTCTTGATTTTGGCTCAGGTCATGATCTCTTGGTTCCTAAGATCCAGCCCAGTGTTGAGCCCGCATTGCACTACATGCTGTCAGATTGGGATTCTCTCTCTCCCTCTGTCTCTGCCACACCTCCCCTGCTTGAGCAAGCATGCTAGCTCGCTCTCTCTCTCTCAAAATAAATAAATAAACATTAAAAAAAAATTTCTTTTCTAAATTCTACCAGTAAGCCAGGTGAATTGCTAGAATAAACTTTACCTTCTTCTTTTAGTCTCCCTCCACACAAAACTAGCTATTTAGTGCTTCCTTTTAAATACAGTTTGAAATATACTATTGTTTCCATTTTAAAATACTTAAAAATACAGGATTTTATTACTTACAATGAATCTAAATTTCTCAATGTGCTTCCTTTCCTTTAGAGATATTTTTGTACCTACTCTATCTAGAAAAAGCAAGTTTTAGACGATGCTTATTTATAATTTAAGGGAACAAACAAGTACTTAAACAAATTTCCAAATAGGTTCAACTACTCTTCAAGTTATCACTTTCTTAACACATGCTTCATGAGATAACTAGTTCAGTTAAGATTTGCTGCAAGTTGCTTCTGCCATAACAGAAGTTTTAGAATAGTCTTTTCTGTGGCCTTGACCGCTCAGTGAAATAACAGAGGATTGACAGACTTCTCTGACATTGGAAAACAATAAAACCAATATATCCTACAGCTGAAACATTAAATTAAATTTCCATTATGTTATCTTTGCTGGCTATTCATTTGCTGGTTAAGAATCCCTTGGCATTTCTTTGAGACAGTATCTGATAACTCTGTTCTCTAGACTAACATTAATTTTCCTTTTCTTACTTTTTTTTAATAGCCAGACTTACAACACAGTGCTCTTAAGTTTCCCTACTTAGCCACCTATAGATGTTTTTCAATATCTAAAATAAGAAAAGTGCTTATTAAGAAACATATATGCAGTACTTAACCATGAATCGGGAGATTTTACATCTTAATGTAGTGAGTAGACTGATCCAGGAAATGTATATGTGCTATTAGATTATGCACTTTCAAACTGGTCTAGATAAAGTCAGGCTAGAATATTCTGTTTTTATAGGTTGAGTAAGTTAAGTCATCTCTTTTGTTCCCAGGGTCTTCTGTTTTTCAGTTTTCCATGCTGCCACCATGGTTATCATCCAAATATATTGCTTCATTTCTCTGCTTTGAAAGTGTTGTTGATTCCCCACTGCTAGGAAGATAATCTTGTTATCATAAGATGCAAATCTCTTCACAAGTTAGTCCTAATCTTCCAATCATCTGTTGATTTCTTTTATGTTCTAACCAGGTGCAACTTCTTGCTGGTCTCTGAGCATTCCATGCCTTGGGATACCCATGTGTTTGTGTCATGCTTTATTACCTGCAAGTAAATTCTTCATTAGGGCCTTTGACACTCCCAAAATGGCATGTAATTAACCGAGGGTGAGCCTAGTTTTTTGTAAGCCAAGATCTCTGTTCTTCAAGGCTGTTCCTAGAAACACAATGTCCCTTGGCAACAGGACAGTGTATAGTGTACATAAATCTTCTGCCTAAAGTCCTTTCATTTAGAAATTTTTGCTGTGCTTTGTATAAAAGAATAGGCACTAACTTTCTCCTCAGAATAGAACATGAAGTAATGGAATTGTGATTTGAAAGCCCTGTGGGCCAATGATTTTTACTTTGCTAAAAGCAATAAGAATCCTCATATTACCTCTCTCTGTCCCCCTTCATCTCAGGATGGTGACTCATGGCCTCCCTGGCCCACCTATAAGTAGCAGGTAACATTTCTGTTCATTGCAGAGTGAGTGATACCACACTTGTCCTTTATTCCACTTGGACACTTTAAGAATCTTACCTTCAGGGGCACCTGAGTAGCTCAGTCAGTTAAGTATCCAATTCTTGATTTTGGCTCAGGTCTTTATCTCATGGTTTGTGGGATGGAGCCCTGTGTTGGGCTCCATGCTGACAGTGCAGAGCCTGCTTGGAATTCTCTCTCTCTCATCTTCTCTCTTTGCCCCTTCCCCACTCACACTGTCTTTGTCTCTCTCAAAATAAATGAATCAACTTTTAAAAAATTAAAAAGATCTTACTTTAAGACAGAGGGTAGGGGCAAAGCAGACAATAGATGGATATTGCTGCTATATTTAATAGAAAGTTTAGGAGGACTAAGTCCTTAATAGCTCTGCTTCAGCAGTTTTCTTCTCATCAAAAAGAATCACAGAACAGCAGTGGCTAAAGAGAAGAAGCATTCCAGTTTTGGAGAACCAAGGGTATACCATGTTTCCTTTGTATGGGATTAATAATTCTCTATTTTCTGCCTGATTACTGATACTCTTTGAAGTGTCCTAATTCTTCCTCTCCACTGGAGAGAGTGCCACTCTACTGGATTGTGCTCCAGCAGCTATTTTGTGTAATACTCTTATTACAGAGTTCTTATATTATGTATATCATTGTTATTTCTTCACATCTCCCTCAGTAACATGTATTTACATGCTTGGTGTTTCCAGCACTTAGTATTGTGCTTGGCCTTAGTAGATAACTAATATAAATATTGAGTGAATGAAGGGCATGGCACAAATGAACAAAAAGAAGTCAAGGCATCTCTAAATTCTGGTATGTTGTTAAATTTTCCCTATTGCATTTTGTAGGTGAAGCAAAGTAACTTTATTTCATGTGATTTATGTGTTAAGTGCTTTGAGTGACATACAGATATCTAAGTCCTCAATTAATTTGGAAGCTTTTCTAATATATACTTTTAAAACGTAATAGTGGGGACTAAATAAATTTGAATAGAATAAAAGTTTTCTTGAGTACTTTCACAAGAACTGGGCAAATTGGCAAACCCATTTATCAATTTAACAAACATTTATTGAGCACCAGCTATGGGCCAGTCTCGTGTTAATAGAGATTAACAACATAATCTTTGTTCTTGGAACTTACAATTTAGTGGGTGAGAGTAATTAACAAATAAATGCAGAAGTAATTGTTTAGAGAGCTGTGTTAAGTGCTAGGAAGAAAGTTATTGAATAATGATTCTATTTTTAATTCTGGGAAAGAAATAGTATTTAGAAATTAGTTGTCTCAACATATTAATAAAGGTATTTGGAAATTGATTCAGGGTGCCTTGAAATCTCAGCAAATGCTATATAATTATATGTATAATTATATATAACCAGAATCCTCGTGTTATCATTAAAGTTATTAATAAATAAAGTATTGTTACAGGAACCATTTTGATAAGGGGAAAGAATTAACTTATTTTCTATTGAAATTTTTTATTCATGGTATTTGTAGGAGCAAAACCATATATACCTATATGTATATATGTGTACACACACACATATGTAAATATAAACATCAAGGGGAGAATAGCCATATATTTCCAGCTCATCAACAGTTTCCCTGTCATATGTGGCTTTCATTTCATCTTTAATGCTGTTTTCTTACAATGACAAGAGTATTGAATTGGAAGCCTTACTAAAGAATTTTATTATCTTTTAAAATCTATTGTTGAAGAGAATTTAGGCTGAATGCTTATTGATAAATGTTAACGGTAATGTGAAGTGTGTACAAGAAGGTATGTAGTTGTCTATTCATCTAAACATCCTCATCAGTCACATACTGAGGGAAAATGGGTGAAGGCTGGAGAGAGTAACAGAACACTCATTAGGGCTGATTGTGCTAATATCCATTTGACTTAGATTTCATAGACCTACTAATTTTTTGAGTATTTACTAATTTTCCTGAATGCTCTTTTAATAAGGAGATCCAGGGAGATCTATATCTGAAGTTCAGAATATATTTCAAAGGGAAGATTAGACGTGCAGTCTCCAGCAGTTATGATTTCTAAGCACGTAAATTTTTGATAACAGTAGTGTTTTATGTGTGTCACTAGCCTTCATTCATTTAGCAAACATTGATTGAGCACCCATTATGTACCAATTCCTGTTCTTGGAATTGTATATATGTATGCATGTACGTCTGTATGACATGAATCTGAGGGAGTAATACACACTGTCATCAATCATCATGGTAATGTTAATTTTGTCTCATGTACTACCATTGTGTTGGCTCATTTCTTTATGTGGTATGTTTGGGGAGAAGTTTGCAATAAGACAATAAAATACATATCTAAGTTCTCATTTAAATTTAAATGATTTAATTGATTTAAAACTAAATAAATTTAAAACTAAAGAAGCTTTTAATGTGTATTATTTTTGAATTAAATAAAACCCTATTTTGGAAATACAACCCAAACAAGTCTTTGCTTTTCTCTGGGTTACCTCTCTTCTTAGTCTGACTTTCTCCATGAGGTACCAAAGAGGGTTCCCAGCCTACCAAGGCTTACGTTGTTCTTGTTTTTTTTATCAGCTGATGATCACCTCCTTTTTCTATGTAAGTCTCCCCAGACATGCTGCTTAGCTCTGCCTGGGTCATGTAAATCCCTGAACCAAGATGTTCTAATTGGTCAACCTAGGTCTTATGCCCACCCCTGAAGAGATAAAGATAAGTAAAAATATTGACAGACTTTAAAGAACCACATGAAGTGAGGGAAAGGTAGCATGGTACAAAAAGAACGCTATTTCCCGAGGAAAGACTAAAAGATACTGGCAGACAAAAACAACAGATGACTATCACAAATATATTTAAGACTTAATTGTTTCTATGGCTTATCTGAAGAAACATTCTAAATGTGTTAAAATTAATCTAGAAAAAGAAATACCACTTTGCAAAACAAATTTGACCAAAGATAGTGAAGTCAGGAAATTCCAATTTATATAGAAATTACCTTTTTTTAAAGGATCAAATATCTTTTCTTCCTTTTGAGTGAATGGACATTTTGGAAAGAGTACTTCTACTTCTCTGTTTCTCTTTGGCAGATGCATTTCTGGCACTTAATTTAATTTTGATATAATTTCAAAATTACAAAAAGTTGCAGGAATAGTACAAGAAACTCTTGTTTACTCACATACATTTTATTCAGATTTATTGTTTACATTGTGTTCTGTTTACTTTATTCCCTTTCTTTTCCTAAATTTTGAAAGAGTAAATTGGAGACACTGTGCTCTTTATCCATATATACTTTATTGCATGTTTCTAAGAACAGGGCTATTGTCCTAAATAACTTCAATATAGTTATTCACATCATAAAATTTAGTACTGACACAGGACTATTACCCAAGTTAAGGTCCATACTTATTTAAATTTTGTTATTTGTTCCAAAATTATAACTATTTTTTCATAGTTCAGGATCTAACCAGGACCACACATTGCATTGTTTCTTATTTCTTTAGTCTCCTTTAATCTGGAATAGTCTAAGATTTTCTTTGTGTTTCTTGACCTTGTTGTTTTTTAAGGACATAGGCTGATTATTTGCAAGAATACTCTTCAATTTGGGTTTGTCTCATATTTTCATGGTTAGATTCAGGCTATGATTTTTTTTTTTGGAATTTTTAAAAATGGAAGTATAGTTGACACACAATGTTACATTAGTTTTAGGTGTACAACACAGTGATTCAAAAACTCTATATCATATGTTATGCTCACAAGTGTAGCTATGATCTGTCACCATACAATACTATTACAGTACAATCAACTGTATGTCCTATGCTGAAGCTTTCTTCCCCATGACTTTTTCATTACATAACTATAACCTGAACTTCTTACTCCACTTCACTCATTTTGCCCATTCCCCAACACCTCTTCCTCTACCCCTCTCCCGTCTGGCAACCATCAATTTGTTCTCTGTATTTATGGGTCTGTTTCTGGTTTTGCTAATTTATTCATTTGTTTTGCTTTTGAGATTCTGCATATAAGTGAAATCATATGCATTTGTCTTTTTCTGTCTGACTTATTTCAGTTAGCATAATACCCTGTAGATCCAGCCATGTTGTTGCAAATGTTAGAGTCTCATTCTTTGTTATGACTGAGTAATATTCTGTTGCACACACACACACACACACACACACACACACCATCTTTATCCATTTATCTATCAATGAACAGTTAGGTTGCTTCTGTATCTTGGCTATTGTAAATAATTCTGCAGTAAATGTAGGGTACAGTTACCTTTTTTGAGTTAGTGTTTTCATTTTCTTTGGGTAAATACCCAGTAGTGGAATTACTACATCATATGTTATTTCTATTTGTAGCTTTTTGAGGACCCTCCGTATTGTTTTCCACAGTGACTGCACCAATTTACATTTCCATCAACAGTACACAAGGATTCCCTGTTCTCTACATCCTTGTTAACCCTTGTTATTTCTTGTCTTTTTGATTCTAGCTTACATCATGACTGATGTAAGGTGATATCTCATTATGGTTTTGATTTGCATTTCCCTGATGATGAGTGATGAGAATCTTTTCATGTGTCTTTGGGCCTCTGTATGCCTTCTTTGGAAAAACATCTATTCAGATTCTCTCTAGCTATGAAATTTTGATAGGAATAGCACAAAAGTGATATTGTGTCCTTCTCAATGTGCATATGATATTGTCTTTGTCCCAATACTGTGATATCACACACACACACACATCTATATTTCTATATCTATTTGTATTAAACTATGAGTTTATGCTGATGTCAATATCAATACATTAATTTGTTCAACATATACTTTTTTTGGGTTTATACAGCATTCAGAGAACCTTATTAGTCACTCTGGAGAATTCAGGAAGAGTAGAAAAAAATATCAATATGAGAACAATCTAATTAATGATATACTTCTTTCATTTAGTGATGGAAAACATAATTTTTAAAGATTTGTAAAAAATCTAAGAAGAAATAAATATTCAGTTTGTTAAAGAAACCCAGAGAAGCAGAGAAGGCTTGTTGTATAAACTGCATGCTTAATATACCTAAAAACCGAAAGCCCACAATGTATAGAGAGGTGTACATTGTCCCCATGTGACTGAAAGAAAGGTGTGCTTGTGGTTAGTTTTCTGAAGCTGTTGTATATTATTGTACTTGAGGCATGTTTACTTTCCAGATACAATCTCTGAAGATGTTAGAGCAGATGCAGGTTGGTTTACAAAAAAAACAAAAAACAAAAACCAAAACAAAAACACTGAAATATTGGGTTGTAGAAAGAAATTAATTTCATGAGTTATCCAAGATATTATAATTATAGGGAAAAATTGCTATGGTTGAATTTAAGATGATGATTTTGTAAATGTAGGGAAAAAATTGCTATGGTTGAATTTTATACTGATATTCCTCACTGTTAAATGTGACATCCTGAAACCTGTAAAGTAGTAGTAGTAGTATCTCAAATTTTTTAGTTTTCACTTTGGTATTAGTGACGACCTTGTCTTTCTTATCATCCAGTGTAGCCTGCTCTACAGATTTTATTGATGATTCAGGTGATTGGAGAGGGATTCAACTTCTTCCTTTTTACTCAATAAGCTTTCTTTAGTGAAGAGGAACTAACATGCAGTGTTCTAAAATTATAAGATATAGATGATGTTATTTCATAATGAAGCAGAGCCATTTATTTACATATATACTATATCTATTGACATTTACATGTATACTATATCTGTGGTATACTCCATTATTTTATAGTAAATAAATTGGAATTAAATTTTTCTTAAAAACAAAAACTATTAACTATTGGTAAAAGATGATCTTTACTTCAACTAAAACTCATTAGCTTTTGAATAATAAACATTATATTCCATTAGTAATAAGAAGGGGAGAGTCAACTCTTCTACCATTTAGTTGAATGTCTTATAACTCTGTGACCTTAGAAAATAAATGAAGATCATAATAGCCAACTCATGAAGTACGAATTATGTACCAGGAGTCATTCTAAATGTGTTAAATATATGAGCTCATTTAAACCTCTTAAAACTCCTATGAGGTAGATACTAATATTCCAGTTTTCAGATGTGGCACAGAGAGGTTTAATTGCTTTCCAAAAGTCACACATCTAGAGAAGCTGGAAACTGGATTTGAACACAGGGAATCTATTTTGTGAGTCCAGACTCCTAGCAAATTGCCTCTATTCAGTTACCAGTTTGACTAACATTCCTGCAAAGTTTTTGTACTATGTTATAATTTTAAATAATATATAAAAACTTGGTGTCTGGGTGCCTTAGTCTGCTAAGCGTCTGACTTTGGCTCAGGTCATGATCTCGTGCTTCATGAGTTCAAGTCCTGTGTCAGGCTCTGTGTTGACAGCTCAGAGCCTGGAGCCTGCTTCAGATTCTGTGTCACTTTCTCTCTGCCCCTTCCTTGCTCATACTCTGTTTTTCTCTCTCTTTCTCAAAAATAAGTAAAACATTAAAAAATTTTTTTAAATTAAATGATGTATCATTTAAACATTTTTAAAGATACTTTAATAACAATAATTTAAAAATTCATACTATTATGTATAGTTTTTATGACAACCATTTGTTAATTATTTTAAATTTGTTTAGGTGTACAAACTACAGAAATAGATTTAAATGCTTTTTCATTAGTAAAAATAAAATGCTGCTAGTTTGTTAGTTGATATTGGCTTTTAATGTATCCTATTTAACCCTGAAGGGACACTAGTATATTAGATATGTGCCTAATTTAAAAAAGGAATTTATGAATATAGCTACTGTACTGTTGTTTTTGTAAAAAATAAAATTTGAATCATAACTCTGGAATATTTCAGTTGGCACATATGTTCCCTGGCAAAAGGATGATTAAAATTACATTGGTTTCTAAATTTCTGAAGACCAATTAGTTTGCTGCTATTCATTTACATTCTTCCCTGAATATGAGAAAGTACTTTAATTTACTTGCAATTGATGGCAGAATTACTCTAGAGGCATGTATAGAAGATTGAAAAAAAATTTTATTTTGGTTTGAAGGCAAGGGTGATATATGTTACAGTATTACCGTATCTAATTAGATAATCCATTTAAGATTTATTCCATTAAGTGTCTTTATTGTTCCATTTTATGTGAATGGAGACACGACGTGTTGTAGTAGAACAAGTATTAGATAAATCCTAGTTCCTAACCATTAGACATGGAATCTTAAATGACGTCATTTAACATTTGAGCCCCATTTTCCTCATTTGTAAAATGCAGCTGATAAAGCCCTCCTTCCACCTCACCTGTTTGTTGTGAGGACAGTCTGAAACCATGTATGCAAATTTATTTTTAGGCATTTTCTGACATGTTGTTTAAAGGTAGTATCTTCATTAATGAAAATAGAGAGCCATAAAATTTAGTTTAGTTTTATTAGACATTATTTTTAAAATTAGTGAGCCATATATATACATATAGTAACAGCTTTATTTCAGTATAATTTATATACCATAATTTTTTTTTATTTAATGTGTACAGTTATGTTAGTCTAATAACTTTACAGAGTTGTGCAATTATTACCATAGTCTAATTTTTGGAACAACTTTGTCATCCCCAAAAGATCATCTGTTCCCATTTTTAGTTATTCCTTATTCCCACTCATAGCCCCAGGCAGATACTAATACACCTTCTGGTTTGTGGATTTGACTTTTCTTTTTCAAAAATATTTAAATGTTTATTCACTTTTTGAGAGATAGAGAGAGGGAGAGAGCAAGTGACCAGGGGAGGGGCAGAGAGAGATTAGAGACACAGAATCCAAAGCAGGCTCCAGGCTCTGAGCTGTCAGCACAGAGCCCCATAGGGGGCTTGAACTCACAAGCTGAGACATCATGACATGAGCAGAAGTCAGACGCTTAACTGAACCACCCAGGCATCCCTATTAATGTTTATTTATTTTTGAGAAAGAGAGAGAGAGACAGAGACAGAGACAGGGGGAGGGGCAGAGAAAGATGGCAGCACAGAATCCAAGACAGACTCCAGGCTCTGAGCTGTCAGCACAGAGCCTGACATGGGGCTTGAACCCATGAGCCATGAGATGATGACCTGAGCTTAAGTCAGACACTTAAGCGATGGAGCCACCCAGGCACCCCGACTTTTCTTTTTTTTATGTTTATTTATTTTTGAGAGAGAGAGAGGGAGAGAGAGCAGGGGGCAGAGAGAGGGAGACAGAGGATCTGAAGTGGGCTCTGCACTGACAGCAGAGAGCCTGATGTGAGGCTTGAACTCCTGGAACATGAGATCATGACCTGAGCCAAAGTCTGAGGCTTAAGTGACTAAGCTACCTAGGTGCCTCTGGATTTAACTTTTCTTGACACTTCATTTAAATGATCTTTCCTGTCTGTCTTCTTTCACTGCATAGAATGATTTTGAGGTTCATCCATGTTGTAGTGTGTATCAATATGTTATTCTTTTTTATTGCTGACTAATATTCCATTACATAGATATACCACATACTCTTTCATCCATTCATATTGATGGACATTTGGGTGGTTTCCACTTTTTGGCCATTATGAATAATGTAGTTATGGACAATGTGTTCAAGTTTTTAATGTGGACATATGCTTTTATATTGAGCTATACTTCTGCTGATACTTGGATAGAAATTTGATTTTATTCACCATATGTAACATTGCAAATGGAGAGATTATAAAGAATTTAACAAATTTTTATCATAGTTGTACAGTACATGGGCTGTGAATTGGCAGCCCTTAGTAAGGTATTTTTTTTTCTCTTATGTAAGAATGGAACATTATTTTATAATATACAACAATGTTATCTTTTCTTTCAGTTAATTTCTTTCTCTCTCTTTTTTTCTTTTTTGTATGAAACTGATGGATTTTCTATAGGGTAGGTCCATTTTGAAAACTCAGACCCTGATTTAATACTGTCCCTTTCTTCGGGCTTTTCCTTTATTGATATACCTCATTTTATCGTGCTTCATTTTTCTTGCATTTCACAGGATATTGTTTTCTTTACAAATTAAAGGTTTGTAACAATTCTGTGTCCAGTAAGTCTGTTGGTGTCATTTGCTCACTATGTGTCTCTATGTCACATTTAGGTAATGCTTGCAATGTTTCAACTTTTCCATCATTATTATATTTGTTATAGTGATCTGTGACCAGTGATCTTGATGTTACTACTGTAATTGTTTTGGGGGCACCATGTCAACTGCAACTGTATAAGATGACAAAATTAATCAATAAATGTTATGTTTTTTGAATGCCCGACCGACCACTTTCCCCCTGGCTCTGTCCCTTTTCTCCGGCCTCCCTATTCCCTGAGACACAGCAATATTGAAATTAGGTTGATTAATAAGCCTACTTATTAATATCCTCTAAGTGTTCAAGTGAAAGGAAGAGTTTCACATCTCTCACTTTAAATCACAAGCTAGAAATGGTTGATCTTAGTGAAGAAGGCATGTTGAAACGTGGATAGGCTGAAAACTAGGTCTCTTATGGCAAACAGCCAGGTTGTGAATGCAAAGGAAAAGTTCTTGAAAAAAATTAAAAGTGCTACTCCAGCGATAACATGAATGCTCAGAAAGTGAAACAAACTTATTACTGATATGGAGAAAGGTTAGTGGTCTGGATAGAAGGTCAAACCAGCCAAAACATTCCCGTAAGCCAGAGCCTGATCCAGATCCAGGACCTAACTGTCTTCAGTTTTATGGAGGCTGAGAGAGGTGAGGAACCTTCAAGAGATAAGTTTGAAGCTAGCAGAGTTTGGTTCTTGAGGTTTAAGGAAAGTCGTTGTCTCTATAACATAAAAGTACAAGGGAAGGAAGCAGCAGGTGGTGATGTAGAAGCTGCAGCAAGTTATCCAGAAGATGGAACTAAGATAATGGAAGTGGCTACACTAAACCATAGATTTTCAATGTATTGGAAGAATAGTCTCATGGAAGAAGATGACATCACAGACTTTCATAGCTATAGAGAAGTTGGTGCCTGGTTTCAAAGCTTCAAAAGACAGGGTGACTCTTGTTAGGGGCTAATGCAGCTAGTGACTTTAAATTGAAGCCAAATGTTAAAATTTGTTCTGAAAATCCTAGGGCCCTTAAGAATTATGCTAAATCTACTTTGCCTGTGCTTTATAAATGGAACGACAAAGCCTCGATGACAACACATCTGTTTATACATGGTTTACTGAATATTTTAAGCCTACTGTTGAGAACTACTGCTTAGAAAAAGCAGCAGTTCCTTTTAAAATATCATTTCCTTTTAAAATATTACCACTAATTGACAACATATGAAGTCACCTAAGAGCTCTGATGGAGATGTACAAGATTAACGTTGCTTTCATCCCTGCCAACACAATATTTATTCTGCAGCCCATGGATCAAGGAATAATTTTGACTTTCAAGTCTTATTATTTAAGATATACATTGTGTTAGGCTTAGCTGCCATAAATAGTGATTCCTCTGATACATCTGGGAAAAGTAAATTGAAATCCGTCTAAGAAGGATTCCCCATTCTAGATGCTATTAAGAACATTCATGATTCATGGGAAGAGGTCAAAATATCAACATTAACAGGTGTTTGAGAGAAGTTGATTCCAACACTCAGAGATGACTTTGAGGGATTTGGACCTTCAGAGGAGGAGGAACTGCAGGTGTGGTGGAAATGGTAAGAGAACTAGAGTTAGAAGTGGAGCCTGAAGATGGGACTGAGTTGCTGCAATCTCATGATAAAACTTTCATGGATGAGAAGTTGCTTTCTATGGATGAGCAAAAGAAGTGGTTTCTTGAGATGGAATCTACTCCTGGTGAAGATGCTGTGAAGAGTATGTGAAGAGTGGGGACTCTTTACCACAAAGGATTTAGACTATAAAATAAACTTAGCTGAGAAAACAGTTTGAGAAAATTGACTCCAATTTTGAAAGAAGTTCTACCATGGGTAAAATACTATCAAACAGCATTGCATACTACATACAGAGACATCATTCATGGAGGGAAGAGTAAATTGATGTGGCACAGTTCATTGTCTTATTTTAAGAAGTTGCCACAGTCACCCTAGCCTCCCCCGACCCTGATGAATCAACAGCCATCAACATCAAGGCAAGATCCTCCACCAGCAAAGAGATTACAATTTGTTGAAAGCTCAGTTGGTGGTTAGCATTTTTTAGCAATAAAATACTTTTGTATTAAGGTATGTACATTTTTTTAAAGAATAATGCTAATATATACTTAATAAACTTCAGTATAATGTAAGCATAGCTTTTATATGTTCTGGGAAACTAAAACATTAATTGGACTGGTTTTATTGCAATATTTGTTGTATTGTGGTTGTCTAGAACTGAAACCTCAATATTTCTGAGCTATGTCTGTATTTAGATTTTCATTATATACTTTTGTTTGGTGTTGATAATTCCCAGCTTTTGTATTATCCCTGGCATATTTATGATATCACTCTTGTGATGATATCACTGTATGATCACTAGTAACTGGTGTTTTGTATTTTGTTTATTTTCAGGTTTTGTTTTGGCCTAGGAATAGTTTATATGAAAATTTCATATCTGGAATAAATAGTAGTATTCCAGAGTCATGTTATTAGATAAGCTTTCAGAGTTTAGGATGCTAATAAAGACTTCTAATTGTCAGTTTCTTAATTTAATTTTAAATTTATTTGTAATTTAATTCTGAAGTTCTTTTCTAAGTGGTTGAAATTTAGTCTGTGTTGTTTAGCACAATAAAAGAAAAGCCCAATAAAATTGCATCCTTATAATACTCTTTTTAGCACCACTTTAGTAAATCGTAGTTAGGGTGGTATAACTGTCTATAGCAATTGCACACATACACCAAAATCTACTTGTTTGTGTATATAACTTTGGGATTACTGTTTTTTTTTTGAAAAATTGAGTGGTGTATTATTTATTAGCACTTAAAAGTTTTCTATCTGAAAAATAATTCTTTCAAAGTGGTATGATCTCAACATCATCTTTTCCATAAAGTGTTCATTTTATACATGTTAGGATGTGCCATTTATAGGGGATAAGATTTAGTATCTGGAACTATTTTCCTGTGAGTTGTTAATTTTGTTATTCTCATAATTAACACAGATTCAAAATAAATGCATTTATAAGCTTATTTCTGACTTCTTAATCACTTATTTACAAAATTTGTTTAAAAGCAAATCTGTTTGAGGTGCTCTAGGTGGCTCAGTTGGCTAGGTGTGTGACTCTTGATTTCATCTCAGGCCATGATCTCATGGTTCGTGAGTTTGGGCACCCCACTGGGCTCTGCTCTGATAGCACAGAGCCTGCTTGGGACTCTCTCCCTCTATCTTTGCTCCTCCTCTGTGAGTGTTCTCTCTCAAAAATAAATAAGTAAACTTTTTTTTTTAAAGTAAATCTGTTCAAGGTATGAGAGAATTCTTGTATTTTCTAGTCCTACAGAGCATTTTTAGATGATCAAATAGATTGTTAGATATGGGAACAAATTAGTTATAAATGACAAGCAGTCACAACAGTTAAAATTCTTTTTTTTTTTTTAAATTTGTTTAATGTTTATTCATCTTTGAGAAAGAGGGAGACAGACAGATAGACAGACAGAGACAGAGAGAGACAGAGTGTGAGTGGGTAAGGGCCAGAGAGAGGGAGATACAGAATCTGAAGCAGTCTCCAGGCTCTGATCTATCAGCACAGAGACCAATTTGGGGTTCAAACGCACAAGCCGTGAGATCATGACCTGAGCTGAAGTTGGACACTTAACTGATTGAGCCACCCAGGCACCTCTACAGTTAAAATTCTTATTGGCATCTTGAAATTTTGCTGTATATATTCAAGAGTTTATTTGATTTAGAGGATTTTAATCAAGATACAAATTCTTTTACTTTGCTGACTCTGTGGTATATACAGAGTACATGAATACACACTTGATCAATGGTACTAGAGTAAGTGTTGTGTGAGATATAAAAGCTTGAAACAGTCTTTGTTATCATAATGCTTATAGTTATCTGGGAGGTATGGCAGTTATCAGAAATATATAAGTTGTCCTAATGGAGGAAGAGATCGCCTATAGTCCATAGAATCGGGGAAACCACCATAAAGAGTACAGTATGTTTCAGTTTAGCTAAATGCAATGGAAGGTGTTCCAGCTAGAAAAAACCTTAGGAGAGAAGTTGCAAAGGTAGAAAAGCATAAAATACTCATTATGTTTGGATCATAGGATAGGAAATGGTGTTGAAAAAGTTAGGAAGGACCAGAGCATGGAGGGCCTTCAGTGCTTTAGTCAAAAACTGTAAATTTTAATTCATGACCTATAAAATGATTTAAGATTTTGATCAGAGTCTAGGAAGTTTAATGTGGCAATTGTGTGTTGATACATTTAATGAAAATAGTGATAAAATTCCATGAAATTAATAATAATATTTTAGAATTTGACTGTAAGCATTGTCACTCTTTAAGAATTGTATTATGTTGATTTTTCTCACTCATAATTAAACACAATAAAATTATATAGCTGGGATGATAATTTTATCAAGATGATAATGATTATAATGATAATAGCATATTAATGATAGTATCTATAAAATTTCAAGTAAAATACTGAAAGTATCTCATTTAATATTTTATTTTGAATGTTCTCTATATATGTGCAAATTAATGTTGGTATTTGTCTTTCCTGACTTTTAAAATCACAATAAAGTCTCAAAAATTCACTAGTACTTCATAATATTATAAACATAGAGGCAGCTTAATATATTGAAAAGAGTTCTGAAATGGAAACCAGTTCTTAAGGCTCTGCCTTTAAACTATATGTGTCCTTGAGTTTCTCTATTTTCCTTGTTTGTAAAATAGAGAAATAATTTGATTCATACAGGCTGTTGAAGGATTAAATTGTAAAATGGATTTAATGTAAATGCTCAAAAATCTTAGCTATTGTTGTTAGTATAACTTATCATTTAGAATCTCTGCTATTATAATCTGAAAATATCTCTTGCCTTTCAGAGTCCCAAACTTGTTCCATCATGTTCTGTCTAGTTCCGTTTACACTCTTCCACTATAGATTTTACTATGATATGCTAACCTAATTTAAGGGAAAGTGCTGGATCTAAATTTTCTACAACTTCCCTGCCTCCTGCTCTCAGCACCGTAGTGTTCATGTTTTGTATTAACATTCTGAAAGGAATTTATGAGAATAATTAGTTCTGTTTTGCTTACATTAGAGCTGGTTTTCTTAATTTTTACTTAGTGGGAGGTGCCTCCCCTGCCATTATTTGGCTCTCTGTCCACAGCTTTAAATTACATGGAGGAGAAAATGATTATAAATGGCTTCTTCCTGTGGTGTTCCTTATATTCATCTCCTAACAAACAATCTTTTATATTTTTCTCATCAGTTTTTCCTTGTGTTGCAGTCTAGGAGTGATGTCCCATCTGGTGGTCATCTTGCAGAGACATTCCTTTAAGCATCATTAGCTTATGGTTAAGAACTAGATTTATTTTTTGGGAAGTAACTTTAACTGGTCATATTTTTTACTGAACAAACATTTAGATATGAAGAGAAATTGCTGTGATTTTTTTCATGTTTAAAGGAGAGATGCTAGTAAAATATATATTTGGGGAAATAATACACATAAGTATTTAAGATAAAAATGATAGGGGAGAAAATATATATCGGCAAAAATTAGGATTATTTTAACTTTTAACTTTCCTTTTTGTTGGTGGTGAATAACTGATATAGCGTATCATGCTTTTGACATGTTTGGGCACATAAGCCAAATTTTATGGAATTTTTGATTTATATTCTTATGATAGCTTTTCCAATTTATCAGTTCCTTGCCTATTATGTGCCTGCTGAGCATGAAAGGCACTTTCGAGATATGTAGTAATAAAAAAAATGCCACAGAAACATTGGCCCAGGGGATAGGCTTTCTTTGGAAATAACTTGAATAACTACAGTTGCTGTAAACAATTTTTTATGGATACTTGGTGTTCCCTCCCTGTATTTTTATTTGAGTTGGTAATCAGAATCCTGTTTGACTATCATCCTAAAAGTGAGAATCATCATTCTAATATAGATATTGTAATGCAGCAGCTGGTTCAGGCATACAAGATCAAAATGACCATAGCTAGTATCATGCAAGAATATTTTAAGGTTTTAGAGAATTACTTTTTCCTTGCTAAAAAGTAATTCTGTGCAGGTACTACGTGGTACTAAGATTCCTAGGGAATATTTCAAAGCAAGCATGCCTCTTATGGATATTCATGGTATCTACCATTTTATGAATGATCTTCTGTATTTTACAATACCAGTATGAACTGCTGTTTGACAGCAGTGCCCACCTCCCATACTGATTTAGCCAATAAGCTTCCTGTTGCATGTCAGAACTTTACAGATGACTTACAGGAGGATAGATAGGTAGGTAGCGTGGAAGTCTTGGAATGAGGTCTAAGGAAATGTTTAACTTTTGTGAAGATTTTGTTTGGTTTGTACCAGACTTGAATGAACAAAAAAGAAATTTATGGTTTGCTTTGAGATTAACATTATGTTGAATTCATGTTAATGCTATGGCCAGAGTCCTTATTTAGTATTAGGTAATTAGTAATAGGCATTATTCCTTTTTTAATTTTCAGTATTTTTGTAATAAATAGATGAAATCTCCCTTATTTCATTTATTGTTACATTTCTTAAAATGTTTACCAAGACCATTGGAATTAAAGTATAAGTACTTTTTCTGTCTTTTCCTTACAGTATTTTTTGATGTTCCTCAATGATCCGTCTTTCCCTTTCTTTTGCTGATTTTCTCCTGTGATATTTTCTCATTGTCTGTTTTGGCTGATATTTAATGAAGTCCTTCAACACAGTTCAGACAGGTATTAAAGTCAGATCTTGAAGTAAAAGAATATGAGGAAGGCTGGTTTTGCTATCTGAAGAGAGTGTGGGCAGGATGGCATGTTAGAAGAGCAGAAAGATGTGTCAACATGGAGAAGGATGTAGAGTCAGACCTGTGTGTGATGTAAGGGATGTATAAAGAAAGATTTCTGCTTGGAAGAATTTCTAGTAGTTGAGGACAGTGTTAAATGTAAATAAATGAAATGAAATAGAAAATCTGGATATTAAAAGTAAGAACTACCCATGCTTTAGTTCTCCCAATAAGTTGTATATTTTTAGAAGCATCTTCCCCTGTGCATGGCAACTTATTCATAATCAGGGTTAATACTACATCCAGTTTATAAGTAATTTTTAAGATAAAATTTTAAAAATGTTTCTTATTTTTTAGAGAGAGGAAACAGAGTGCAAGTGGGGGAGGGGCAGAGAAAGAGAGAGACACCGAATCGAAGCACGCTCCAGGCTCTGAGTTGTCAGCACAGAGCCCGCTGTGGGGCTTGAACCCACTAATGATGAGATCATGACCTGAGCCAAAGTCGAACACTTAACCTACTGAGCCACCCAGGTGCCCCTATAAGTAATTTTTAAAAATTTTTATTAATTTTTAAAAATTTTTATTTATTTTTGAGAGACAGAGAGAGAGAGGCAGGCAGAGCATGAGCAGGGGAGGAGCAGAGAGAGAAAGACACAGAATCAGAAGCACCACAGAGCCTGATGCAGGCTGGAACTCAAAGACTGTGAGATCATGACCTGAGCTGAAGTCAGACGCTTAAACGACTGAGCCACCCAGGCGCTCCTAAGTAATTTTTTTTTTTAATTTGGAAGTTTATTGTAACATTACCATGTACTTAAATTGTACATTATAGTTTCTGACTGCTGTTTTCTGCATTTCATCTTTAAATCTGCAAAACAGTATGGAGATCTAGGCAGGTCAGTTGATAGTATTTCCTTTTGTATATGATTTAAGTATCTCCTTACTGCCCCAAGTGCACCTAAGAGGCTCTACTGCAGAGGCTTATAGACTACGCTTGCATGGGTGTGAGACTTTTGCTCTGCTTCAACAACTCCCAAGTTATTTTTGGGACCTTACAGGGTGTGTCCCCACCAGGCATTATGGTACTGCATTTACTACCAAACCCTTGACGGATTCCCATCAACTGCGTTCACAGTTCTTGGATTGTGAAGAAGGCTGGAAACTATGACTGTAATCAGTATGAGATCAATGAGGAGTTCTGGGTCTGTACAACAGTTTGAGACACCACATAAGTTATATCCAGTGGAAGTGCTCTTTTGGGTTCAAATTTCCCCATTTTCCTCTTTGTAGTTTTTTAAAGAAAACATGTGGAGTTTAAAAAAATTAAAAAGTCTTATTCTTGCATAAGTGAATTCTGGACAGATGGAGAAGTCCCTTCCCATCTACTGTGAAACAGTGGGCAGATGGTTAGAACCACAGGAGGCCTGGAATGCTATTATTCTATACTGAGGTCATTAGACTATAAGCTACATAAAGCTAGTCATCCAATAGCCTTGAAATGGTAGTGTTTCATATTCAAAAAAATGAACAAAGTTTTATCAAAAATAAATGACAGGAAATTTAAGTCTTTGCTACTTTGTTTTATCAGACAGCCAAAGGGGGAATAATTGTAGATAAAACAGTAAAACTTTCTTAAATGTATATTTCTCATTCTCACATTTTCAAGATCTCTACATAGTAGCTAAGAACTTCTATAAACTCCCAGAAAGCTCTTTATCTAATAACTTGGGTCATATAGGCTCCCTATATATCTTCCCCTTTCTTCCTGGCTCAGAGGTTTATTTAAATAGATGCATCTAGCCTCAGGGACCAGTTTCGGTTTTCCTGTAGTTTGAGCCTCTGTAATAGAGAAGGGTGTGAGAGTTTGTTACACGAACAATAATCTGTTCTCTTAGTGGATCAGAGGATTATAAACATATAACTCAATCAGAGGATTATAAACATATAACTCAATATTCTATCTTTATCTCTGGAGCAATAAAAACCAGATCCATGAAAATATTATTGCCTATATTATATGAAGAATGAAGATAATTATTTTGTCAGCTCACATTTGTTTTTAAAGATATCTTAGAGAACTCACTAAAATATCTTAATACTGAGGTTAACTGTATTTCTCTTGAGCAATGAAAAAAATCTCTTGGAACTGTAAATCCTATAAGTGATAAGTTTTCCTGTTTCCAGTTGACTACTAAGAAGAAAAGAGCCAAATTTGTGGCTTACCACAATGATGTATAGTTCACTTTGTCTTCACCTTTATTTTTTCTTTCAACCAACTTTTAATTTATGGTAATTTGTATTTTATGTATCCTTATAAGCCACTCCATGTCCTTTCTAGTACAAGGTGATGTATAAATATAGAAATAATGATGAGGAGCAAAATAGAAATGACTCTTACACAAGCATGGATTTATCTTAATTCTGTGAAATTTAATGGTGCAAACAGTAAGGAATCACTTAGTGGTTCTTAGTATTAAAGCATTAATCCTGACTTAGAAGTAAATCAGGAAAAGGAAAGCTAGTCTGACATTAGATGGAATAGAAATTCTCTAATGGTCTGAAGGAAGAAGTTTAAAAAAACCTGACAGATTATTTTTACCTCTATATTTCCTACACCTTGGATTTTAGTGAAAAATCACTGTTTGATATCAGAAGTTGCTTATTTTTGGTTTAGTCATTATATTTAATATTTTGCATGCTGTTGTCATTTGGTAGAACTCAGTACCTATCTAATGGCTAAATACATATTCAAATTTATTGTTAACTAGTCATTAAGTTTCAAGATATACCTGCCATAACTCTAGTTAGGTTAGTGAGGTAAGCAAAGTATCAACTCCTTAAAGTTCAAGGACCATATTCTAGTTTTGATTCTATATCTGTACTATCTTCTAAGTTGGATATTGGTGCCAAATAAATGATCAGTTGGTATTTCTTTTGAGACTATGTCATGTAGTGGTGAGAATATTAATTTTCATTTCAGCAAATGAGTTCAAATCTCAACTCTGCTCCTTATCAGTATGATCTAATCCTTCTGAGCTTTAGTTTCCTTTGCCATAAAATGGATAAGTTATAGATTCTTTCTAGGATTGGTGTGAGGATTGAATAGCATAATGCATGGAAAGGTAGAGTAGGTCCTGAACAAATTTGCTTCCTTCATCTTCCTGTTGAATAAATTAGTGAAGAAATGAGAGAGAAAATTATATTTCCTGTTTAGAAACATGCTTTAAACAATCATCCAGTACATTAAAAAATAAGGACAATTAATTTTTTTAAGAGAGGTTAAATTTATTAATAAGTATAGTGAAGACTAAGGAATACAATTTCAAGACTTTATGAAAAGTTAATGTTTTTGCCATTACACTGTATTGTCTCTTTATGGACGCATATCCATGTAAATGTATATATAGTTAAAAACAAATGGGTCCACTTTTAGCAGGTGATGATAGCCTGGAAGTTCATGGCTAAACCTTGAATAGTAGTTCTTACAAGCTAAGGTTTTCTGATACATTAGCTGAGTTTTAGTTTATTACTATTTTAACTCTACTTTTTTTTTTTTTTTTTTGGAGAGAGAGGGTGCAAGTGAGTGAGGGGCAGAAGGAGAAGGGGGGGGTGGAAAGCAAAAGAAGCGAGACTCACCTGAAGCATGTCTCGTGTTTTACCGGAAGTGGGGCTCATGTTCACCCACAGCAGGGTTTGTGTTTACCCGAAGGGGCTAACCTTGTGTTTTACCCGAAGTGGGTCTCAAGCTTACCTGATGGGGGACTTGAATTCACAAACTGTGAAATCATGACCTGAGCCAAAGTCAGATGCTTAATGACTGAGCCACCCAGGCGCTGTAATTCTACTTATTTTATATGTGTATTTATCATATATTGCTTTAAATCTTTTAAAAAATAAAATAAATGCATAATAAATAAATGCAGTTTCATTAAAAATTTTCTTCACTGTGCCATGTAAGCATTATGATTAGTAGGATTTAGCACTTTAGGTTTTGTACTGGCAGGGATCATTTGATTATGGAAATTATTGCACTGTTTTTAGTAAACATTTCAAGAATTAACAAGACAAGACATCCTAGAAAACTTTAGAGACTCAGAAAGCTTTAGAGAAAAAATGGGTAGCTGAGAAAAACCTCTGTTCCTCAACTATGTTTAAGCTAACTAAAAAGTTTGTGTGAAAGAAACTAATATTGGCTTCTGATGAATTGTCAGTGGAGTGGCTTCTGTGGACAAAGGCTCTTTGATGACCTATTTGTCATTGGAGATAATGTACAATTTTAAGTAGTAAAGTAGGTACTAAAGACCATCCAGTGAAGATAATTTCACAGCTGGATAGCAGTATTGTTCCAACTGATACCAACAAAAAGGTGGGGAGGAAACCTAAGGAGTAGGACAATGAGTAATAGACAGGACTTCACATATCAAGAAGGGCTAGAGATGCCATTTCTTTTTTATTTTTTTAATGTTTTATTTATTTGAGAGAGAGAGAGAGAGAGAGAGGAAGCGAGCAAGCAAATGGGGGAGAGGCAGAGAGAGCTGGAGACACAGAATGTGAAGCAGGCTCCAGGTTCCAGGCTCTGAGCTGTCAGGACAGAGCCTAACATGGGACTCAAACTCATAAACCATGAGATCATGGTCTGAGCCAAAGTCAGATACTCAACTGACTGAGCCATGCAGGTGCCTCTAGACATGCCATTTCTCAGTGAATGTTTTTAATTCTAGAAAACAAGCAATGCTTGCAGTTCCCTTTTTTAAAAAGTGCTTATATTCAAATGGTGAATCTATAGAATTTCCATACATCTGTTATGCATGTAATTTCCAAAGACAGGGTACATGGATAACTGATAATAGATAAAAAGTATACTAATTTTTATATGAAAGACAGCAGGGAGGAGGGTGGTGATATGTGGAGGGGGAGGTATATTTAGCCAAAGTTTTGTGCCACAGCTTTCAGTTAATGTCTTATGCACTTTTTAGAAGTACATGAAGTAGCTGTTGACTTTGCTATATCGGAAAGAGTTACAATACATAGAGATAGAGAAATAAATCTCAAGAGATTATTAAACTTTTTTTTTGTTTTCAGAAGGTTTGAAATGAAGCATCTAGTTCTTGATATGGAGCACAAAATAGAGTCCTTGGGATTAGAGTATAAGGGACAGTTAATGCATATTTGAAAGTTCTTAAGAAGCAGGAGATTGAATTTCTAGACTGGGTTCTGTCACTAAATTGCTTTGTGACCCTAAGCAAGTCTGGGCTTTAGTCGCCTTACAGATCGTCTAGCTTTGAAATCTAAAAATTATATGAAAGTCTTTTATTTTATTATGCAGACATTTACCCTTGAAATTTCAGGAAATTTTTTTATAGACAGGAAATTGAAATATTTGTATACCTAAAATACTTTTAGGACTTCCAATTCATATTTGTGAAATATTCTGAAACAGAGTAGGGAATTAATTGTTTCATGAAATTGTGAGTCCCTAGAGGTATTCAAATAGAGGGGAGACCATCATCAGAACTGGTATTGTGAGATGAGTTTAATGGATTTGTTATTTGGTACTCCAAACACTGAGGATTCTAGTTCTTGGTATGATTCCACTTAGTGACCTTTGCTAAACCATTTAAGTCTCTAAAAGGAAAAAAGAAAGTGAACATGGGAGCAGCTCCTTAAAGATTTTCCTTCAAGATTGCCAATGAATAATTGGGTTTTATTATAGTAGCTGGTTTTCCACCTACCCAAATCATACCAATTCTTTAAGACCAATTTCTGACCTCCACTTCTACATGAAATCTTAGGTATTCCAAACTATCTTTATCTTCCTGATTGCCCTTGGTACTCAATAGTAAATGTTGAAACATCTGTGTATATAACATATATAACACTCCTTTAGACATCTTGCGTATATTAAAGTTTCCCTTAGTTATAAAAGTATTGGTTTTGCAGTACTTCATGAACATGACAGGGATCATAGACTCCTTCCATCCACCCATAATGTACAATATTTTAAGTACTAATTTAATGAATATCTGTTGCATTAACTTTTACATGCAGCTCATCACCGAGGCCACCTTTGCAGCCCCACCTGCCTCTTGAAAGATTACAGTTTATCTCTATGCATATTCTTTTACTCATTGAAAAATCTTTTCTGAAAAGGTTCTACTTGAGTTTCTTTTTCATTCCTATTACAGAAATTACAGTATCTTCTCTCTTTTCTGATTTTCTCAGTAGATTAAAAAATTTCACATTGTTTACATCATAATTTGGATTTTCTTAGACTTGAGAGCTTTATCCAGTCCATTTTGAATAAAAATATAGTTTTCCAAAAATTGTTTCCTAAGCCCTCTCAGATTCCTACTATTTCATCTTTAGCACAATACAGAAGAATATTGCCTTGTATGGAAATCAGGTTAATTTTATAATGGACATATTACCTCTGTTATTATAGTGTTCTGTTTGCTCTGCAGATTGATTCTGTGTTCCACTTAGGATTTAGGATTAAAATTTTTTTTTAATATTTGTTTTTGAGAGAACAAGACAGAGTGTGGTCAGGGGAGGAGCAGAGAGAGGGAGACATAGAATCATAAGCAGGCTCTAGGCTCTGAGTGGTCAGCACAGAGCCTGATGCAAGTCTCCAACCCATGAACTGTGAGATCATGACTTGAGCCCAAGTCTGATGTTTAACTGATCCACCCAGGTGCCTCAGGATTTAGTATTTTTACCTCACTATTCTATACAGTCTTAGGTTTCTTATTTTCATCAGGTGGCTTGTATTATGTTTGGACCTATTACATGCTGATCTTATTAAAAGCAAGTGACCAAGAGCCCTTTAAACTCTGAACTTGTTATCTGCTTTGCTTTTGAGAAAAAGCATATTGGGGTTCATCAAGTTCATATGATTTCCAAATATATTTTCAGTTCTTTTTTCCCCGCCACTTTTTTCTACCATTTTTCCTCCCACATGCTATATTCTTATTTGTATTTATTCATTAATGACATCTTTGTAGGATGTCTTTCAATTTTTAACACTTTCATGAATATCATAACGTGTAATTATGAATAGCTGCCCTATGAATTAGACAGGCAGGCAGGCTCTATCATCTCCATTTTTCAGAGTATGACATTGAGGCTTAAGAGTTTTAAATAATTTGCCCAAGCTTGGACTTGGAACTAAAACACAGGTATTCTGACTCCTTGTATTCTTTTCACTGTACAATGTGGCCTTTGAATGATTGTTAAAAAATAACAGAACAGAATTTTGCTAATAGTGAATTTATAATAATATAGTATTACAATATAGTGTAATACTATATTATTATACTATATTATATTATACTATAATTTTAAACATATTTGAAAATATTTTACGTGTTTATGTATGCAGTGAGTGTTCCTCACAAAAGGTTAACTCTTTTTTTTGTGAATATAATTTTTTATTTCTCTTCAGTAAATATCTAGGAATTACTGGATTATTTAGTAAGTGTATAGTTGTTTAACCATATAAGAAACTACCAAACTATTTTCTTTTTTTAAACATAAAAAGCTCTTTATTTTTTATTTTTACTTTTTTACAAATAGTTTATTGTCAAGTTGGTTTCCATATAACACCCAGTGCTCATCCCCACAAGTGCCCTCCTCCATGTCCATCTCCCCCCCCCCCCCCCCCCCCAACACCCATCAGTCCTCAGTTTGTTCTCAGTATTCAAGAGTCTTTCATGGTTTGCCTCTCTCCCTCTCCCCGACTATTTCCCCCCTTCTTCTCCCCCTTGGTCCTCCATTAAGTCTTAAAAATCCTGGACATATAGTGTTAGTCCCTTTTAAATGGTCGATGCATAGTTAGGTGCATAAATATAGCAAGGAAGCTCTGCATATGTCATCGTGGGCAAATGACAATAGAATACATAAGATGAGTGGCAACCGAAATGCTTCAGGTGACCAGTATCTGACATGCATCTTGTCTCATAATTGTTCAGTTACCTATTCATAGTCCCCAAATAAATTGCCCTGTTATCTTATTTATTATGGTGGTAACTAATAAATTTTAAAGAGCATAAAATGATCTATAAAATAAGCCCCCCCTTTTTCTTTTGCACAGAGTAGTTTAACCAAAAATTTGAACCTCAGATTTTAGCAACTCTCACAAGTTGAATATAATTTATCAAAAAAATTCCAGAACCTTTTATTCTGATTAGTTGTTAAGTGTTGACCTAAGGAAAAAAAGTTTTGGAAAGTATTAAGCTGAGAAATTCCCATTTATAATATGAAATTAGTTAAAACAATGGCATTTTACTCTAGACATGCTAAACTGAAAAGACTGGGGAGGCTTCAAGTAATCCCAACTTTTACCTACTCTGACAGATTTCCCTTTTCCTGGCTCTTCATGATCTCCTTCTTAATAGATACTTAATAATTGAAAATCTGAATATATGTTTCATCTACTGGGGCATATATAATGTTCATTAGGGTCTGTATTGTTTATGTACCAAACAGAAATCCAAATTAAGTATGATAGGCTCATTAGGATATGCACTTCTCTAGAGGAACAGGGCTTTTTAAATCTTTGCACAGGATAGCAAACATGCCTCTTTCATTTTAAATGCTTTAAAAAATTTTTTAAATGTTTTATTTGTTTTTGAGAAAGATAGAGACAGCGTGAGCAGGGGAGGGTCAGAGAGAGAGGGAGACACAGAATCTGAAACAGGCTCTAGGCTCTGAGCTAGCTGTCAGCACAGAGCCTGATGCAGGACTTGAACCTACGAACTGTGAGATCATGACCTGAGCTGAAGTTGGATGCTTAGCCTACTGAGCCACCCAGGCACCCCACCTCTTTCATTCTGAATGGAAGTCCAAGAGTCTTGTATTTATACTGCTGGCTGGGACAGCTTTGTACAGATTCAAAAGGCATCATACCTATGGACTCTAACATAGATCTCTGAGCTTTGGCATACATTGAATTTCCCATATCAAGGCTGTAATATGCAAAACACTGAGATTGTTCTCTGTAATAAAACTGCTTTCCCAAGTGTTCTCTGAAGAATGTTTCTAAGATTTTTCACTGTTAGTCTCTGATTGATAGCTTTTTAGTTTGTTTCTCATTCTATAATGAAAGAAGGGTACTTGGTTTACCAGTTTATTTGTTTATTCCCTAACTTAATATCTAACCATAGCTTAACTTAAGCAGAAGTGTGACCAGTGGGTCAATTAAAGAAGTGAGTACACTTTTTTTTTTTTCCTACAGAATTCTTTAAAGATCTGCCCACTGAACTGTTAGGTTTTGCTTTCCTGATAAAAGGCACAGATGTGGCTTTCTCTTCTATCTCCACTTTCTTCCTTGAATGTGGTAGTGATGCCTGTAACTGTAGCAGTCATCTTCTGACCTTGAGGTTACAAGTCCTTAATGCTCTTCAACTGTGGGAAGTCATCTTTATGAATTTGGTTTCAGGAAAATAAACTACCATTTGTTTTAGGTTTTGTTAGTCAAAAGCATTCCTAATTAACATATGATAGTCATTGATCACTCTCAATGAGCTAGAGGAGTATTCTTTTCATTAGGGAAATGTTTCTCAACCTCAGCATTATGGACATTTAGTATCAGGTAAGTTTTTATTGTGGAGACTGTCCTGTGCATTGTAGGATTTTAGCAGCATCCCTGGCCTCTTCTATTCCTTAAATGACAGTAGTACTTTACATACCTTTCAAAGTTCCACTAATGAATAATCAGGTTTTATTTGCTTGGGGAAGTCTTTATTTCTCCTTCATTTCTGAAAGGCAAAAGTATTTTGCTCAGTAAAGTATTTTGGTTGTCATTTTTCTTTTCTTTCAGCACTTCGAATATATCATCCTACTCTCTTCTGGCCTGCAAGGTGTTTGCAGCCTTATAAGGCTTGTAAGGGTTTCTATGACCCTTATAAGGGCCGTATTTGGGCCCCCTTATATGTAAGGAATTATTTTTATCTTGCTGCTTTTAAAATTCTTTCTTTGTCTTTGATTATATGGTTTTGTTATAATGTACCTTGGAAAGGATTGTTTTGGATTAAAATACTGTGTTTGGATTTACCTATTAGCTTCATGAATTTAGAAACCCAGATATCTTCCCAGATATAGTAATATCTTAGCCATTATTTCTTTTTTTTTTAATTAATTTTTTTTAAGTTTAGTTTTTTGAAAGAGAGTGTGAATGGAGGAGGGACAGAGAGGGAGAGGGAGGGAGAGAGAGAATCTGCACTGATAATGCAGAGCCTCATGTGGGGCTTGAACCCATGAACCATGAGAACATGACCTGAGACAAAATTAAGTCAGATGCTTAAACTAGCTGTGCCACCCAGGCACCCCAGGCATTATTTCTTTAAATAAACTTTCTGCTCCTTTTCCCTCTCTTTTCATTCTGAGACTCCAATGATATATAAATTGTTTCTTTTAATGATATCTTATAATTCAGGAAGTCTTTTAAAACTTTTTTTCACTCTTTCTTGTTTCTGCTTCACTGACTAGATGATTTTAAATGAACTGTATTCTTCTTCACTAATTCTTCTACTTGGTCAACACTGCTATTAAAGCTCTCTACTAAATTCTTTAGTCACTGTATTCTTCGAACTCTAGGATTTCTCTCTCTCTCTCTGTGTATGTGTATGTGTGTGTTTAATGATTTCTATTTCTTTGTTAAACATCTCATTTTGTTTATGCATTGTTTTCCTAATTTCATTTAGTTTTCTATCTGTGTTTTCTTATAGTTCACTGAATTTCTTTAAAAGGATTTCTTTAAAAGGATTATTCTAAATTTTTTGTGAAAGTTAATAGTTCTTCATTTCTTTAGGGTCAGTCATTGGAGAGTTTTATTAGTTTCTTTGGTGGTGTCATGTTTCTTTGATTTTTCATGATCCTTGTGGCCTCACATTGTTGTTGCAACTTTGAAAAAGTAGGCATCATTTCCACTCTTTAATAGACTGGCTTTGGAAGGTAAAGCTTTCACCAGTCAACCCCTCCAGAGATTCTGGATGGGCTCTTCAGTGTTGTCTGTGGGTAAGCGTGCTGCTGGAGTTCTTGGGTAGACAGGTCTTGTGTCTGGATCATCAGGGAGCAGGCCTTTTGCTTGGGGTCATGAGGATCAGCCTGTTGCCTGGGTCTGCTGGGGCAGGACTTGAGCCTGGGTTTACTAGGGAGGGCCTGGTGTCTGAGCCTGCAGTAATGGACTTGGGACTTGGATTTGCAGAGGTGGACCTGGATCTTGCATCCGTAGGGGCTAACCAGACACTGGCAAACACTGGGGTGGGCCTAGCATTTGGTGGGCCATTTCATTGCTGGGATGAGATTGGAGCCTACTTTCTCAAGAGTCATCCTAGAAGGGCGCCTGGTTGGCTTAGTTGGTTATGCATCCCACTTCAGCTCAGATCATGATCTTATGGTTTGTGTCATGGATTGGAGCCCTGTGTCGAGCTCTGTGCTGACAGCTTGGAGCCTGGAATCTGCTTCAGATTTTCTGTCTCCCTCTCTCTCTGACCCCCTCCTTCTTTCTCAAAAATAAATAAACATTAGAAAAAAAAAGTCAGCCTAGAGATTAGAGCCACAGAGGCTGTCTGCTAAGGCAAATCTGAAGCCTAAAGCCATGGGAGTCAGCCTGTAACATGAGACCATGGATTCAGTCTGGAGGTTGAGTCTGCATGGGCTAGTCTAGTGCTGGGATGGGTTGGGAGCCTAAGTCTCTGGGTGTTGGTTTCAAGGCTGGGGTCATAGAGTCATTGAGGTGGTTGGGAATCCCAGTAGATTCTAGGTCTGTGAGTTCTGGTTTGATGCTGAGGTAGGCTGGGTGCCTAAAACTGTGGGAGCCATTCTGATGCTGAGGTGGATTGAAAGCTTGGGTCTTGTAGTAGTTAGTCTTGTGCTAGGCTCAACAGGAGGCCTGGGTTGCTGAGTACCTAACTAGAGACTGGGCTTGTGTGGGGTAGTTGAAAGCCTGGAGTCATAGGAGCTTCCTGGAGCTGTGGAGCTGGCTAGCACTGGAATATCCTGGAAGCCTGGGGTTACAGGAGCCCATTGGGAGCCTGGTGTTATGGGACTTGCCAGGGCTGCATGAGTCAGCCAGTTCTGCAGCTGGGAGCTGGCTGGTGCCATGGTTGGCTGGGAATCTGGTTTACGGGAGTCCACTAGGAGACTTGTGCCATAGGAGCTACGTGGGGCCACTGGCTGGCACTGGGGTGGGTAGGAGCTTAGGTTCACTGGGGTGTGCTGAGAGGTTGGTGCCACAGGAGCTGCCTGGTGCCGGGGTGCACTGGAAGACTGGGTTTGTAGGAGCCTGATGCTGTGGGAGCTTGATGCTATGGAAGCCACCTGGGCCACTGGAGCCAGCAGGTACTGGCGTGAGCTAGGGACCTGGGTTTGTAGGAGCCTGCTGGTAGCCTGAGGACACGGAAGTTGCCATGGGAGCCATGGGAGCCACCTTTGGCTACAGGAATTAGCAAGGTGTTGGGTCCACAGTGAGCTGGATGCTCGCTTCATTATCCTCTCACAGGGAGGTTGTCTCTTTCCATGCTGGGCTTCCTGGGCTTGAGAGAAGGGTGATAGGTGTAGTGTGAATATGTCTTTCCTACATTCTCAACAAGTCTTTCCCTATTTTTGTGCTTTGGTCAGGTGCTATAATCCCTCACCTGGAATCCTTAGCTCTTGTGAAGATATTTTCACTCATAAATAGTTGTTCAGACTGATGTTTTTGGGAGGTGGTGGGCACGAGAAATTCCTGTGTGGCCATTTTGCCAGCATCACTCCTTGCTCCAGCTAGGTTTCAATTAAAGCAAAAAGATAGTGATAATATTCAAGAGGAGATGGAACATATGAGAATTCTATCATTTCCAGAGGACATAGTATAATGGGTTCTGATCCTGGATTGGGGATAAGAAGATAGGATGATAGTCCATACTATTGGACTAATTAATTTAGAAGGTACACAGTATAACATATGTAAAGAATGGGATAAAGATGAAAAAAGCAACATTATTCAAAGGTTTGCTAATCACAATAGCTTTGTACTATTATTACAGAATATCTCAAGGTACTCTACGAACTCAAAGCGATATTTATCATTAAAGATAGTAGATGAAAATCCATGTTTTACTAATATTAAGAAAATTTTTTTCCCTCACTTCTTATCAGGTCTAATGATGAAGAACTCGCTGTAGGAGCAGAAGTGCAGCTCCATCATTTCTTGGTGCTATATTTATTAGTATAGTGTTTCTTTGCAATAATATTTTTCATTTTTCTATTTTATTAGGTTAGTGTAGAGAAAACTAGGTAATATAATCAGTAAGTTCACTTCCTGTGGTTATACATACTATGATACTTTGCAATGTGCTAAAAGCCAGGAGATGAGTGAGGGCTTCACTGATGTTAGAAACAGAGGCAGAAGGATATGGTACTTAGTTTTCAGAGCTTCTCCCATGTTTGCAGCTTCTTAAAAATAATCAGCCTAAAATAATCCTTATGCCATAGAGACGTATTTTGGGGTGGCAAATTCTACACTTGATCTTAGCCAAAAGGCCGAGAAGCGATTTGGGGTGGCAAATTCTGCTCCTCTACAGTTGAATAAATCTACTGTTTATTGCTGAAGGGGCCCTTTGGCTTTCCACCACTTTGAAAAGCTTTTAATCTACAGCAATAAGATTTTTTTTTAGTATCTCCTTTCTTTTAGCTTTGTTTATTCTTCCTTTTTAAAAAACAAAAAATGTAAATGAATAATTCAAGCTCCAAACATAAAAATTTGTAATTCAACTTAGATATTTGCAACATTTATCCTTGCAAGTTTGAAGGTACTTATCACTTTAGTTGCTAGGTGCTCAGAAAAAAGATGATAAAAAATAATAAACTCAGCAATAAATTTTCGTTAATCTAAATTCTGCAGCAACCATGGAGGATTATTATGGAGAATGTGAAATGGTATGCGGGCAGTTGGTTCATTCATCTCCCAAACTCATTAGCCAATCCATTTGGGTAGATCCATGTCCTTTTTCTTCTTTGGTTTATATTGTGCATTCATTAGCTCTTAAGGAGATATACAGTACTCAAAAGAAAGACTTTTGTAATACTCCTAATAATGGTGAAATTTGCTTTAGAAAGGCCAGCCTTCCATTGATTGTTATTGTAATAATAGTGGAGGATAGTCAGGATTGGGGCCAAGAATGGGGATCGGGTAGGCTATGGTCAAAAGATTTTACTAGAAATGCCAAGAGGTGCTTAATTTATCCTTCAAAGCTAAATTCAGCTTTATTCATTAAAGGCTCATTATAGTAGCCTCACTGGCAGACAGCTGAGGACAGCTGAGACTCGTTTTTCCAATAAAAATGCCTTTCCAGAGGCACTTGGGTGGCTTAGTTGGTTGAGTGACCAACTTCAGCTCAGGTCATGACTTTGCAGTTTGTGAGTTTAAGCCCCACATCAGGCTTGTTGCTGTCAGCGTGTCAGCACAGAGCCCGCTTCAGATCCTCTGTCCCCCTCTCTCTGCCTCTCTCCCAATTGTGCTTCCTCAAAAATGAAATAAACATTTTAAAAATGCCTTTCCCTACACTCTAGTTTTTGACAGTGGCACATTTGGTAAATTCCTATAGAAATAATTTATTGTATTCATTTATTCTCACATTAATTTATTCATTTAACACATAGTTATTGAGTTCCATGTACTGCACTTGATGCTGGAAATATATTTAAAAGATTCATGATAAGGATCTTGATTAGTATAAAGTTTATCCCATTATCTAAGTCATTTTATATCTGGCATATATTAATTTTAGTCATTTAATGTATATGTCCTAATTTCTGTTCTCCTTTGGACAGTTCTCAGTTATTGATGATAAAGATGATTTTCTTATCAAGTGAGGCATTGTAGGTAAATACCAAATTTAGCTATTGAATTATTAGATTCAGAACATGCAAATTGCATAATAGGATGAATTCAATGGTACTTTTTAAATACAATAATAAGTTAAATAAGTTAAAAGTTTAGGGAGTTCTCTCAAATGCTCTAATCCAGTGGTTATCACCTTAGCTGCACAGTAGAATACCTAGAGCAACTTCTTTGTATTCAGGCCCTACCCAAGACCAGTGAAAACAGAATCTCAGGGTGAGATAGGCTTCCGAATCACTCCTGTAGAGTATCTAATCCCAGGAATAACTATGCCAATGTATTTCACATGGAGACATGGACACTCAAATGCATAAGTTGTCTGAGGACCTAGAGCTAATAAGTGAAAGAGATAGGATCTGAAACCAGATTTTCTAACTGTAAAACCTTTCTTCTTTTTTCTTTCTTTCCTTTTTTTTTTAAGTGTTTATTTAATTTTGAGAGAGACAGAGAGACAGAGTGCAAGCAGGGGAAGGGCAAAGAGGAGGAGACACAGAATCTGAAGCAGGCTTCAGGCTCTGAGCTATCAACACAGAGCCCAACGCAGGGCTCAAACCCACAAACTGTGAGATCATGATCTGAGCCATAGTTGGATACTCAACTGACTGAGCCACCCAGACACCCCTCCTTTCTTATTTCTAAAACATGATGTTGCCCCTCAAATGTGTGCTCTTGTAATTTTTCTTTTAAACAGTTTTGATTATTTCTTTCCTGCTAGTTGACCATGTTGTATAAGATGGGGTTTTGGAGTGGTGGGGGTTTGGAGCTGACAGCCAAGAAAGAATTCTTGAGACACCTTTGGTGGAAAAGGTGATTTTATTAAAGCGTGGGACAGGACCCATGGGCAGAGAGAGCTGCACTGTGGTTGTGAAGAGTGACTGATGATATCCTATGGAGTTGGGGGAGGTAAAGGCAAAAGGGAGGCCTCCAGAAGGACTTTCATTTCCTAAAGAAAATTCATAAAATACCTGAGGCCTTGCTATTGTTAAGCTAAGGTTGTTTTCCCTCCAGTAAGGCATTAACCTTAAGAAAGTTAGGAGTTCCTGGAGAAATATTACACTCTGCCTTTCTCAAGTATCTGTCAATGGGCTGCAGGTTATAAAGAAATTTAATTTTATCTACAATTTCCTTCTTGCCTTTGTTCCCCACATCATTATGGAGGGGAGGGCAATGTTGGGGCCCCAGGAAACTGAATCTGTAGGTTTCTGGAGATTAGGCTCTGGATAAGATTTCCTTTTTCTTGTAATTTACTAAGATATTTGTAAGCTCATGGAAACTCATGTCCTGCATGTCTGTGATGTTTATCAGGTAACCATTTGTTTTCCCTTTTCCTTTGTTTTGGGCAGCCAGGAATGCCTGAGGAAGTCATACATATCACACCTTGAGGGGGGTGAGTGTATTTGTGAGTTGTGTCTGCTTGCCTTATGCTCCCTCATCAGTATATACCTGGGATTAATATTTGTGATGGACAGAATGGAAAGAAGATCCTTTGTATAATCTTTATTAGGGCAAGAAGTTTCAGGAAAGGACTTGAAGACATAGGAGATGGTAGGATTTCTATCATTTTGTATCATATTTATGGTGAAAACACTGGGACAGTAGTCAACCTTATTAGAAATAGTAAATTGGAGTTATGCGTTATCTGTGACTACAGCTAATATACAGAAGGAATGGGACTCTCATGACTTTCTATCTGATTTTGCATAGGATAGCTAGCTTGCTGGGACTTGGCATGAGCTATGAGGAGACTTCATTTTGAACACAGGGATTTTAGGTTTCAGTGGAGGTGGATATACTGCTTAGAACTTTTCTACCTGCTGGAAAAGGGAGACTTTAGAATATTATTTCTGTTTTCTGTGGCAGTTTCATCACCTGGAAAATTGTCCAAGTCAAGGAGATAAATACAACAGTATAGGTATCCCATGCTCAGTGTTCTCAAAACTATAATGTGGGGTGGTAGCAAATATCAAGGAATGGCTTCTTTAAACCACATAGTCTTCTATTTGTGCCTCTTAGCATTGTACTCATCTCTGAAGACAGAGTTTGGGGTAGGGGTGGGGCGGGTCCTGGGATCTGATTGATATCCCTTTTGTTAAATACTTAGACTGTCACTTTTTTAAAAATCTAGTCATCCTTGTACCCCGAACATGCTTCTTTCATTACACTTAAATTATTGTGTGTAAATGTAATTGTTTATGTCTCCCTCCCGTGCTACTCTGTGTATCCTTTAAAAGCAAAGATTGACTTCTTTTTCAACTGTGTTTACCCGGTGCCTAGCACAATGCTTGACATATAGTAAATATTTAATACATATTTGGTAAATTATATTGCATTTGTTTTCTGATGATCCTTTTTAGGAAATGGAATTTTGAGCCTGCATTCTGGTTGATACTAAATTATTCTCTCTAGCAGAGTGTGTCAGAGTGTTTCAGAGTGTATTAAAATCCCAGCAGTTATCTTCCCAGGCCACCTCTTTTCCTCTTGTTGGGAAACAGTATTTATCATAGTAAATAGCTCATTTGGGGTTGTTCATCCGAGCTTTAGTACCAAATTTAACATAACAGGAAGTTACAAATTCCCTTTGGCCAAAAAAGTGCAAACTTTGACAGCCTCTGCCAGAAAGGTAACTTTGCATTAATTTACTTCACTTTATTTGTGAAAGGTAAAAGAATCTATAAACATCTTATGGCTATTCAGAGGTTGTAAACAACATTCTGGCCAACCACTTATGCTTTTAATAAGCACCTTTTTATACCTTGTGTATAATTTTTAAAAAATTATATCCTAGTTTGTGGTTTAAATACTGTTATGTTATCTTGTTTGTAGACGGTGCTCTGTGAAATGGTATTTCATTTGTTTATAACATTTAGATAATAAAACTTTTGCCTCAATGCTTAATGGTAGGAGAAGTGTTTCTTTTTTTATTTTAAAATTTATTTTAATTTACATATATAAAATGTGCTTTTTTTTTTTTTTTAAACTGTACAGTTCTATGCATTTTGGCAAATGCATGGAGTCATTGAGGCATCACTGCACTTAAGATGGGGTTTCTGGGGTAGTGGTGGTCCGGAGTCAATGGCCAAGAAGGAATTCTTGAGATGTCTTTGGTGCAAAAAGGTGATTTTGTTTAAGCCTGGGGACAGGACCCATGGCTGAAAGAACTGCACAGAGACCTTGAGGAGAGACTGATTAAATACTTGGGAGTTAGGGGAGGTGACGTCAGGAGGAAGTTTCCAAAACGATTTTCATGTGCTGAAGAAGATTCACTGGATGCTGGAGGCCTAGGTATTGTTAAGCTAACATTGTTTTTCCCTCTAGCAAACATTAACATTAGGAAATATTATACTCTGCCTATCTCAAGCATCTGTTAATGGGCTACAGGTTATAAGGAAATTTAATTTTATCTACCATTTCCTTCTTGCCTTTGTTCCCACATCACTATGGAGGGAGGAGGATGTTGCGGCTGCAGGAAGCTGAGTCTATAGGTTTCTGGAGATTAGACTATTGGTAAAATTGCCTTTTTCTTATAATTTACCAAGACATTTGCAAACTGATGGAAACCCCTGTCCTGCATGACTGTGATCTCCATTAGTTAACCGTTTGTTTTCCCCTTTGTTTTGGGCAGCCAGGAGTGCCTGAGGAATGTCACACATATCCCACCTGCTATCCCTTTAAGGTCAAATCCTCCTTCACTCTTAATGCCTGACAACCATTTTCCAGAATGTCATATTATGAACAGAATCATACACTATTTAGCCTTTTGCCTTTTCCAGAATGCCATATCAAATGGATGGAATCGTATACTATTTAGCCTTTTGAGTCCGGCTTCTTTCAGTTAGTGTAAAGCATTTTTAATTCATCCATTTGTTGCACGTATCAATCAATAATTTGTACCTCTTTATTGCTGAGTAGTATTTTGTACTATGAATGTACCACCAGTCATTCTTCATTGAAGGACTTGTGGATTCTTTATAGCTTTAGGTGAGTATGGATGAAGCTGATATAAATCTTTCATATAGGTGCAGGGTTTAAAAAAAATTTTTTTTTAATGTTTTATTTTTTTCTGAGAGAGAGAGAGACAGCATGAGCAGGGGAGGGTCAGAGAGAGAGGGAGACACAGAATCTGAAGCAGGCTCCAGGCTCTGAGCTAGCTGTTAGCTAGCTGTTAGCACAGATCCTGAAGCGGGACTCGAACCCACGGTATTGTGAGATCGTGACCTGAGCCAAAGTTGGACGCTCAATCGACTGAGCCACCCAGGTGCCCCCCCCCTTTTTTTTATGAACAGAGATTTTCATTTCACTTAGTTAAATACCCAAGAATAAGGTTATGCTAAGTTTATGTTTAAGTTTGAGAAACTGGCAAACCATTTTTGATAGTGTCTGTACCATCCTACATTCTTACCAGCATTCTATGAGAATTCCAGTCCCTCTGTGTCATCACCAGCAGCATGTATTGTTTGTTTTATTTAAGTCATTCTAATAGGTATATAGTAGTGTAAAGAGGTTTCTCAGTCATCTTGGGTAACTTTCTTTGTTGTTGGTGGTGGAGTTTTAATTACATAAATGTATGTTTTTTCTTGCTTCCATTTTATTAATCATTAACACAGAGACCTTTGTGTATGTAATCTTCAAGCTTAGGTTTAATTCTGGTGTTCAAGGCAACTGCTGTAGTCTCTTTATGAAGTAAAACTCATAATGCTATGAGAAAACCTAAGTACTGCTATAGATTAGGGCTGAATTTTTATGACTTCATACTAAATGAAAGCAACATGGCCCATTCTTAACTAACTATCTATCTATCTATAAATTTTTTCTAATGTTTATTTATTTTTGAGAGAGGGAGAGAAAAAAAGAGAGAGAGGGAGACACCAAACCCAAAGCATGTTCCTGGCTCCCAGCTCCCAGCTGTCAGCACAGAGCCTGATGAGGGGCTCAAACTAAGGAACTTTGAGATCATGGCCTGAGTTGAAGTCAGACACTCAACTGACTGAGCCACCCAGGTGCCCCATTCTTAACTATATTTTTAAGTCAGCTTCTCACTCTTCTGGTCTCTCTTGCACGCCATTCCCAGTGGCCCAGTCTTTCTACAGTATTGTTGTACTCATGCCATGATTTGTTCATAACCCTTCACTGATTCCCTTGCAACCCTAGTATAATCTATTGCTTAAGTGCAGGAATTCTGGCTTCAGCTGGACATGGTTTTATTCTTAGATCTACCACATACCAGCTGAGTGACCTTGACCAATGAATTTTTTTAAACCTCAGTTCCTCATTTTTTAAAACAGCTAATGATAGGACCTGCATAAAGCATTTTGCACCAAGTGATCAGGGCTCAATCCATGTCATAATTAGTAACTAAACACCATCTGCAGTAGGACTCATCATGTAGCAGGATTCTCACACAGAGAGACAGGACACTGAGGTTTTTCTGTCCAGGAAGCAGCTTTATTCGTCGTGCCATCGTGGGTTCAGTGCATTTATATCTGAAAAGCTGAGCCCAGAGCACAGCAAGATGTAGCCTTTTATGCAATTTCTACTTCTTTGTCTCTCATATATGGTGATATATAGTCTGATTGGACATAGTTCAAGTCACAGAGTCATGTCAGAGCTGCGCATATGTGTGTAGGAGGTGATGTTGCCTTCCTTTGTTCTGAGGGTTATGTTGCCTTCCTTTGGGTCATGTTACCTTCCTTTCTTCTGAGGAGGCCTCAATCACATTCCTTAGGGAGGGGCTCTGTCACATTTCCGCTTTGATGCTCGGACCCCCCATTTTGGGTCAAAGAACATCATCTTGGTTTAGAGGTTTATATTCCCATAGCATCATCTCATGTGTAGCCATTTTCCTTTCGACCATTGCCTTGATGAGGCTGGAGACAGACTGTATAACCAGGAGAGCTAGGCAATGTAGGATTAAGCAAGCTCCCAAAATCAAGAGAATAATACCTTTGATGGTTTTGAATCCTCTGAGAGTTGAAAACCATCCTCCTAATAACTCCCTGGGGTTCTAGCCTTTCCAGGTCTAGACTGGGATATGAGCAACCTTTCTCATTCAATCTGTGATATCCTCTAGGACTCTTCCTTCATCATCTATCTGTAGGCAGCAGTTGCCTAGATTAAACTTTCCACAAACTCCTCCCTCAGAGGCAAGCAAGTAATCTAAGGCCGAGCAATTTTGATAGATAGCATTGAGCATTTTGGTTTGCTGCTTGGCTAGTAAGTTAAAATCTTTGGCAGTTTAATTGACTATAATTTCTGTAACTGGTTACAGTCTGATTATGCAGTTTAACATGTAAATGGGAGTGTGGTAGCCCCTGGACCCATCCTCTGCCCAGGTGGCAGGGGCATAATATTGGGTTATATGCTCCAGAGGCCATTCATCATCTCTTCAATTGTCAATTTGTAGGACATGTCATTTCCTTTGAGTTTCCGTGTCTCCATACACTTGGACTCCCAAATGTTCCTCTCTGGCAAGTGGGAACAAGAAGAAAGTTGGACGAATAGTTCCCAGCACATATGACCCCGAGCAGCCTAAGGGAAGTACTATATAGGTTGTCCTTTCACATATCCAGTCTAGTCCACTGGGGACCTGCCATTTGATAGCTGCGTTGATATTGTCCCAGGCCGTGCATAGATGAGAGAAGTTAGATAAGGGGTGGGGATCTGGCTCCAGGTGCTCTGGGCGGGTTTCCTGGGAGGCTGAGTTGTAAAATCTTTGTCCTGGGCATGTTAAGCTCCCAATAGAGACTATGAACTTCCTTTCCCATAAGGCAAGCAGTATTTTTCTAATGATTGAGGTTTTAAGGAGCCAAATCCCAGTAATAGGACTGGAGTATTCAGTTCCACTATAAGCTTTGTGGGGATCTAATTCTCTAGCACCTGATAGCCATTCATTCTTCTTGTTGGTTCCCCTACATACATAACAAGAAGAGATCTTTAGAGTCTGGGGGTATAGTCTCTCCTAGGGCTAGAAACAGATTTTTTTTATCATGACAGAGACAGGAGGAGGGCCCTTTTCCATTTCTTCATAAAAAGAATGAAATACCTAATGGGTGATGGCCTTCAATGCGACAGTAACTCTCTTAAAATACAACACAATTCCTGGGCCTGTGCCCAACCCATAGATAAGCATTCCAATCTGGCAGTCTGTTTTTTATTTTGAGTCTCCCGGGTCAAGGATGGTAAAATTAATGGGGTTACAGGTTCCTGATTGGCAGTTTGACTTAGCCACAACATTTGGGGGAGTGCTGTTTTATCTTTAGCCTTCCAGGTGGTGCATATGACACAGCTCTGATAAGGATAGAAGAATTCAGGTGTCTGTGGCCAGGAACCACATGTAACAGACCTCTCACACATGTATTTATTATTGAGTCAGTACCCTCATTCACATGTCAGACCTCCACATGTCACCTATGGCTGTACATACATCAAAGCATATAGACACCAGCTTGTTTGGACTGGTAATTTGAGTTTTGTTAATTATTCCACTCACACCAGTGGTGCCTGTCTTGGGGTGACTCTGGATATCTAGCCATTCCTCTGTTGGGGAGTACTGTGGGTCAAAACAAGTTATATTGACTCTCCCGTTGGCAGATAGAATAGGTGGTCTTATTGTGTCTGCAGGTCCCTAGGTATTTCCCTGGCATGAGAAGTAGGTATGGTATCGTAATGTCCATGCAACTCCCTGGCTTGATCTGGTTATGAGAATACATGGGTCACATGATGAGGAATATAGGTCCATAGAAGGGTTCCAGATTAGAAACAACCAATACCAATAAAGCATCCTATCCACAAAAGGAAGGTGATTGTTAACAGAAACCCTTACCACACTCCCAGCTGGCCAGGGCAGCCTCTGCCAATCCTATGGCAAAAAGTAGAACACAAGGAGCTCCTGGGTGGCTTAGTCGGTTAAGCGTCCGACTTTCGCTTAGGTCATGATCTCGCGGTTTGTGGGTTCAAGCCCCGTGTCGGACTCTGTGCTGCAAGCTCAGAGCCTGGAGCCTATTTCAGTCTGTGACTCCCTCTCTCTCTGACCCTCCCCTGCTCACGCTGTCTCTCTCTCTCTCTCCTAGAAATAAATTAAAAAAAAGAACATTAAAAAAATTTAAAAAAAGTAGAACACAAATCACAATAATAGTGAGAAACAAGGGGTGACAGTGCATTATAGTAAGGAAATAGATATAGAAAATAAGGACAGTCTATTTGTTTTACCAAACTGTTGATTCTTCAAGCTTCTACCATGCATAAATTAGTCAGCTTCCTGGGTGACTAAAGCAGGGCTACAGTCTTTCAGAGCCTCTGGAGTTATAGATTGCTGCTTCCATATGGTCAGCTTGAATAGCGTTGATGGAACAAGAATGCACTCCAGTTTTGAGATGCTGGCTTCACTCTGCTGTGGTAAATCCAGGGACGCACTTTGGCTACCTTTACTGCAGTAGGAGTGGACAAAATAACATTGAATGGACCACTCCAAATAGGTTTTAGGAGTTGGACAATCCATTCTTTCACCCATACAGCATCTCCTGGTTTAAAGGGGTGAGGGTCTGTGTTCAGACTCACAGGAAATTGCCCTGTGGTGTAAGGTGGTTAGGGTAAAGCCAATGACCCACATCTGTTGCCTTAGGATTAAATTACTTGTCTCATAAGGGGGAACCCTTATGTCTTTGATAATGGGGGGAGGGTGCCCATGAAGGATTTCATAAGGGGAGAACCCCATCTGCTTCTTCAGCCTCCCACTTGCAGCTGCAGTCTGGTTATCTCTCCCTGCCTAATGTTAACCCTTTCCCTATTCATTCTGTCCCTGGAATAGGGCCCCTAACTGCTGTTATGGAACAGGGATGATGACCGTTCAGGCTTCTTCAAGCTGATAAGGGACAGGAGTCTACCCAAGGGTCCGTCGGTAGCCTACAGTATGGTTGTACGGGAAGGCTGGCAGGCATGAGGAGACACAAATGTTGGCAGACACAAAGAGAAAAACACAAAGTAAGATTATACTGACCAACAAGATGGCATCTTAAAATAATATCCCCAGTTCCCAAACCAGTCAGAGAGTCCAGGAGAGACCCTGACTTTGTCCAATTATGCCCAAATGTTATCTATCAGTTCTAAGACTTTGAGAGAATTATTGTTATATTGAAACAACACAGGTCAAGGACTCTCTCGTAACCTGAGTGATGGAGGAGTAAGTAATCAATGGTGGTTCCATTCTCCAAGAGTCTGGCCCTAACTTTATTTAAGTTTTTATTCAAAGCATCTAATGCTCAGTAGGTGTTACTTAGAATTTTGCTGAGTATAAGCAGACAGTTTGCTTTATTTCAAGGTTTACAACTTTTTCAAGAGTCCTACCAGAGAGAATCAAGGCAGCTGCTTACCTTATTAATCTGCAAGTTTTCAGGTAAGGCGAACCTGGGTATCATTTACAAAGCAGAGCTTTTATTACTTCTTGTGCCTTTTCCATTTTTTTTTTTTTTTTTTTTTTTTTTAGGGGAAGACCTTTACCTAATTACTAAAAGTATAAACCCATACCAACAGAAGCTGAAATTCCTTTGACCTTAGCATGTGGGTGAAACCTAATTGTCAGTCTTCCCTGGATAGCCTCCAGGTCCTTGATTGCCTGGGAGAGTGTTTGTGGTTGAAAGGATTGTTTTTAAGACATACTTCACAGGCTGATACTATTTGCTGAACTGTCCTTGACAAATTTTTCCCAGTAAACATCATTTGGGCCATTTGATAAGTTTTATCCCTCCCTAAATGCAAAGCTTGATGCAGTACTTTAATGATCTTTTAGTTTTGAGAGCTAGGAAATAGTAATTGCCCCTGCTTTGTTTATAACCATCCCGAGGACTGGAGACAGTGTCCATAAGTCAGATTCCCGTTTCTTTCCTTGGGAGGGTAGGTGGGACTGAGTCTCCTTTAATAATTGATATAGTGGGGGAGCTATTTTCCTGAACACTGGTATTTACAATATCCAGTAATTCCCCCAAACTCACACAATTGTTTATCTGTTCTGGAGTTAGTAGCACTACAGTCTCTAGTTCAGTTATAATGTCTGTTCCTAGCAAGGGAGTAAGGCTCTCTGAAATTATCAAGAAAGAATGAGAAAAAATTAGTTTTCCCTGTATGCATCCCAAGGGCTGAAAGAAAAATTTAGTTATAAGTTTTCTGGAGACGCCTGTAAGCATTATGTTGTGTTTGGATAGTTGGCCAGGAGTGGAAAGGAGGACAGAAAAGGTGATTCTGGTATCAAGAAGCAAATGAACCGGCTTTTTAGTTACCTGAGTTTCCCAGAGTTACCTGAGTCTCTAGGCTTCCAATAGACAGTTGGTTCCATGGAACCACTCCAAAGAGTCCCAGGCCCCAATAAGTCCCTTCCAGAGACATTGGTTATCTGAGCCCTCACAGATAGAGGTCTCTGAGAGCATTCAGACTTCCAGTGATTGTCTTCACACAAGGGGCATGGTTTGCAGGGACTTTGACTTCTGTTGTCCCTTCTGAGGGCAGTCTTGTTTCTAGTGCTCTGACTGGCCACATAAGTGGCATTTGGTGCCAGGACCTTGGGAAGTCTGGTCTGACATAGTGTGTAAGGCCACAGCTAAGGCCTCAGATGTTTCTTAAGCCTCCTTTCCTGTCTTTTTGTTTGTTTGTTTGTTTGTTGTTCTTTTGTTGTTTTTAAATTTTTGATTTCGGTTGTAAATACCCGATTGGCAGTTCATAAGATCTCCTCCAGGGTCCCTTCCAGGCCAACAGCCAATTTTTGCATTTCCTCTGAATATCTAAGGCTGATTGAATGACAGATTTATCCTTTATAATCATCTCAGGCTTAGGGGTGTCAGGGGAGATAGCCATATATTTAATGAGAGCCTCCCTCAACAACCTCTCAAGGAAGGCCACGTGGCTCTCATTCTATGTTTGTAAAATACTGGCTAATTTAGCATTATTTAAGGGCTTAACCTTAGACCTCCTTGATTTCTCTAAAGTACAAGCTTAGAAGTGATGGCAATACCCATTTCTTAATGGAATGGTCATAGTCCCAATTAGGATCTTGGGATGAAATTACCTGGGCCACAGTAGGAAACTGGAAGTCCCCTATAGGATCTCCAGCCTCAGCCCCATGATACTAATGAGTTTTTTTCTTCAGAGTTTATGCATCAAAATCATCCCAATTTTTCAGAATGCATCTCAAAAGAGTGTTGGCCGTTTTTGGGGAATTGCCCATCTATAGGAAAACGGAGGAAGAGGCATCCCTAATCTTAACTTTCCATAGCTGGCCAGGAGAAACCTCATCTCCTGACCTGATAATTGGCTAGGAGAGGCCTCATCTCCTGCCTCTGCATTTTGGCTGACTATTCAACGGGCTACCAATAGCTTGTCAGTCTTGCAAGGTGCTGGAAGCAGTTGCTCTTATCCAGGCTTGACTCTACCTCTGAGAGTTGACCTTGTCTTCCCTGGTTTCTCCTATCCCTCCATTTTCTGCCTGTGGGATTTTGGGGGTATTGACTGTGACCAAGTAAGACTTCCCTGGTTGTAGAAGGATGCACTAATTTTATTTTGGCCCAACAGTAATCCTCTTTACAAATACATTTTAAGAGGCTGGTGAAAACCATTTTTTGTGAGGATAAAATTGGCCATCAAAGGGTCTAAAAGGGCCAAAGTTGAAGTCTATTCCCTTGCCTTTTCTAGCAGTGCCCACATAAATATGTCCCAGCCATGTGGATATCCATTTTAGAGTATCTAGGTTGTTACAAATTGGCATACACTGGGCTAAGTGTAGCAAAATGGCTCCTATGTAAAAGCCCTTTATGTGTCATAGTCATCTATCCCTTATATGGCACAGGCATCCATTTCTTCTAAGCAGAAAACACCTATGTGGAGCATTTGGAGGCTGGTAATGAGGACTTCATCACTGTCTCCCCAGCCTTTGGATTAAAGGAAGGGCAATTTCAACCAAGGCTTAATTAAAACAACTCAAAAGGGTGTGCTGTCCTGCTGTCTTGCTGTCCTGGCCTTTTGGTTAAAATTATTTTTTTCCATTTTTTTTGGCAGACAAAAGGGAGAAAGAAAACCTTTGTTTACTTCCCCCCCTCCCCCTTTTTAGTTAAAAGCACACCAACAGCCCAAGAAAACTTTGCCTTTTTAACAGAGAGTAAAGCAGAATATTAATCTTATAACCAGTATACTTTTAAAATCCATTTATTTTAACCTTAATCCTGACCACATATAAAATTTATTTCCAAAGATTTCCCTTCACAAACTTTCTACAACTGTTGCTTTCAGATTTTGACCTAAGCCCTTTTTCTCTAAACAGCTAGTCTCATTTAGGACAAAATTGCTTTCTTTTACCTTCAACAAAAATGAATTCCTATTCCTTAGATCTTTCTTCCATATCTCTTACTTTTCTACATACAGAGTTACTTTCCTTATTTTTATTAGTCCTGATTACATTTAGCAGAATTTTAACTCTTAGAAACCTCAGTCTCCAGTGAAAACTTTGTAGTAACCAATGTAACCAACTGTTACATTAGAATTTTTTTAAAATGGCTTTTTTTTTTTTTGCCATAAGAAGCCGAAAGCATAAACCTATATTTAGCAAGCAATGCTTTAGTATTCCATTTTATTTGGAAGAGACCTAAATGTTCAATGAATTTAATTTAGTTTATTATATAAGCAAACCTTTAAAGTTTTAGGTTACCAAAGACCCTGAAAGTTATCTTAACAATTATGCATGAAAACTTTGAGACAGGCAAAATTAACCACCATTTTAAGCTATCTCTTTGGTTGACAAATTGCAACAGAGATATCTTAATTATGTTCCACCCATGTTTACTTAAAAGTCCACCATTGTCAATTTTTACCTAGGGTACCAGTGAGGAAGTCTGAAGTGGGTGGTGTAAGTCTAAAGGGGCGTTCTTCACTCTTTGACAGCAAGGGGAGGAGGCACCCAGATGGTATAGGGGTTGGTTATGGAAGTTGCACCCAACATAGTGCAGAAACAGGATGAGGAGGGGAAGGCAGAAGAGATGAGGTGCTGCCAAGGGGCCTGGAGGCAAATAAACGGTCAGAGGGCAGAGAAAGAGGTCTCAGATAGATGAGCAGAAGCAGATTCCTTCTACCAACAAGTGGAATTAGGCAGTCCATGTCAGGCTGGAGAAGACAAGGGAAACTAAAGGAGTTTAGGCAGCTGCTTGGGAATATTCCTTTAAGTTTCCATCCTGTGGTAGACTAACCAGAGACAGTTGACGCAGGAAATGAACGAGGGAGAAGGTACCATACAGAGTTAGAGTAACTGGGGTATGGTAGGAGAAACAGTGAGAGAGAGTGTTAGAGCCTTCTTTGTTAGAGATGGCATGAGAGGTGGGAGTTTTTGTTTGTTTGTTTGTTTTTTCAGCAACCTGGGTTAGGTTTTTGGGACACTTCTATAAATTGATCAGGGTTTTCTGAAAATTTGCCCAGGCACTTTTTATTTGCTTTGAGTCTTGCAAGGAAAATAGAACATTTATGGGGCCAAATCCACCATGAGGCTTTTCAGTCAATAGATACATGGAACTTGCCTTGATTTTCAGGGAAGAATTTTTTTTATCGCCGGCAATCCTGGATAAGGAGGGCATGAGGGTCAAACAGGTAGCTTTTCCCGAGGAGAGGCCTCAGGGTGTGAACCTGCAAGTACTTACCTTTCTTGACCCCTGTAAGGCAAAAAAGACCTGCGCGCAAGGAACTTCTGACCATTTACCCTCTCTTCTACATTATAGATCTAACTGTAAGATAATGCTGTACTAAATACCTCCCTCAGGAGGCCAGGACTCTCCATCCTCCAGGAGATATTTCAGGTGCCTCATAACATTGGTGGGTTCAGTATGAAGCTGTGACCTGGATCAGACTCCCGAGGAAGTCTGATGTCTCCCTAAGCCATATGAGGTCACCACGGAACTGTGGATTGGGATTCCACACTTGCTTCAGCCCACTAGTCAGGTTGGAACCTTTCTGCCGTCTCATTCACACACAGTCACACAGTGACTCTAAGCCACTGCCCTGTGCCCAGTGCCTTGGAGTTGCGGTATCGTTCCTTACAGAACTACTCGGGGCAACTCTGGGAGGTGATTAGGCTACCCTTCTGCCTCTTAGGGGCAAGTCTACCAAAATGAACCTGGGTGCTTACCAGTCTGAGAGGCAGTACTCCCTGAGCTGGTTCCTGGACCTAGCTGGGTTCTTTTGTGCTTTCAGGGTCCTCGCCTCTGGCATGCTGGGAGGGGCTAGTCTCCTACCACTGAAGTGGTCCACTGGCACCAGGGAGGTCACTTCTCCTGGTGTTCCAAGATTCACACCCTGGCAACAAAGGAAGTGGAAAGGCACCATCTCTGAATCCCAGATCTGAGCCTTCGAGAAATGTAACAGGATTCTCGCACAGAGAGATGGAACACTGAGGCTTTTCTGTTCAGGAAGCAACTTTATTCATAGTGCTGCATGGGCTCAGTGGATTCATACCCAAAAAAACTGAGCCCCAAGCACAGCAGAGTGTATGTAGCCTTTTATGCAGTTTCTACTTCTCTATTTCCTATATGTGGTGACATATAGTCTGATTGGATACAATGCAAGTTAGAGTCATGTCAGAGCTACTGTGTATGTGGATAGGAGTTGATTCGGTCACGTTGCCTTCCTCTGTTCTGAGGAGGCCTCCGCCACATTCCTTAGGGAGGGGCTTTACCACAATCAGACAGGCCAAGCTTGTCTGCCATAGTCATCACTGCAAATCTTCTAACATGTATGTAAGGCAATTTCCTGAGTGCCCTGACACCTTCGCCTAATTCTTACTTGCAGGGGTTTCTGTTTAAGGTATGATTAAATCATGTCTGAGCATGGGTGCTCAGCTCTAGGCTGAGCCTGGAGGGGAGAATTAGCCAAAGTTTCTGGAAGATTGCCTGGGACAGCCATTTCGGCAATCTGCTTGTCTTTTATATTTTACATTCTTGGCCTGGAGAAGAGGGGCACAGACAGTACTGAGGGAGCTATTTTCATGAGTTGGTACTTAAATGAAACAAGTTGCCAGAGTGGGAAAAGAAGGCTCCATGACACTCTTATTTGTCCATGTGACTTTGACTCTGGAGGACTCCAGACAATGCCACTGTGACCCCCTCAGGGAGGGGCAACTCTTGGAATGCCACCCTGAGGGCACCAGCAGCGGGAACAGTGGTGTGGCTTTCTTCTATCCTAGAGAAATATTCTCAAATGGAAATCAGGAGTGAATGATATTGACACTCTATGAGGATTTACAGACATTCTTTATTAAAAATTGTTTTAAATTTTTATTTATTTTTGAGAGAGAGACAGAGTGGGAGCAGGAGAGGGGCAGAGAGAGAGGGAGACACAGAATCTGAGGCAGGCTCTAGGCTCCAAGCTGTCAGCAATGGAGAGGGTCGTGGGGCTCAAACCTACAAACTGTGAGATTGTGACCTGAGCTGAAGTTGGACACTTAACTGATTGAGATACCCAGGCGCTCCTACAGACATTATTTTAAGGAAAGGGGCCTGACATTAGGTTGTTGGGGCTGAGAAATTCAGGTTATTTCCATGAATGAGCTCTCATCTATGTCCATAATATTAGTGAGGCATGGAAAAATTAAATTAGACCTCAAAGTTTCTCCATATAATCTATCTGTCCAGGTATTACCCTTAAATGAGGTCTCAGCCTTATCTCGGTCAAATGAGTTCCAATCTTTTATTTGTTTTTGCTTATTTATACTTTAAAAATGTATGTATGTCCTAACTCAAAAAAATAGATTGTGAAACCCATGAGAATTTATACTTATTTGTCTTACAATCCTGTTTCCTCTGTTTACCCTTCTCCTGACTTTCATAATGAATACATAGTAGGAGTAGAAAAAATGTTATTTGAAGGTTTACTCTAGGATATGGGGTACTAGTTTCTGAAGGTACTCTACTTGCTATAGGATGCTAAATAAACTTGATTATTATTTAAAAATTTAAAAAAATTTTATTATGTTTATTTTTGAGAGAGAGAGAGACAGAGCACAAGTTGTGGAGGGGCAGAGAGAGAGGGAGACACAGAATCTGAAGCAGGCTCCAGGCTCCCAGCTGTCAGCACAGAGCCTGACATGGGTCTCAAATTAATGAACCGTGAGATTGTGACCTGAGTCAAAGCTGAATGCTTAACCAACTGAACTACCCAGGTGTCCTGTTTAAATCACAACCTGTGTAAAATACTTGATACATTTATTCCATTTGAGGTTCTGGAGAAACAGGACAGGTGAATTGCACTGGTTGTGGGGCCATTAAGAGGAAGGCTGGTAAAATGATCAGTCTGCAGTAGATCATACCTCTTAGAGGTTAAGCTGCACAACTGGGGTGTGGCCCTATAAAAATATGACAAGACAGCAAATCAAGGGACAGTTCTTGCCTAAGTTAATCTTAGGAAAAACAACTATTAAATCACTTTTTGAACCTGACATGTTAGTTCGCTGGGCATTTTGAAGTGAATCTCAGCATGGATACTGTTTGGGTAGCTTTATACATTCAGAACAAGTCTATGGAGATACCAGAGAGCTTTAGGGAAGGCCAGATAAATCTGACAATGTTTTAACCTTGTTTTTGGTTTTTTTTTTTACTTTGATTTTAATCCTGAAACATTCTCACCCTAGAACATTCTGATAATACTATTTAAACACCGTTTTAAATGAAATTTGCCTTTTTAAAAATGTAATAATCGAATCCACAATCCTCTTGTTAGATAATACATTCTGTCTTTAGAAAGCTATGTGGATAATTTTACAGTTTACACAGATATTCTTATCTTGGCAAATATTTCAAGTAGTCTCTTATATTTCTTAAACTTGAAGTGACCACAGTTGGATATTGGAAATGTTACTAAAATCCAGGTAATTAATACATTAATGAACAGTATTTATTTTTTATTAAGCATTTACACATTTAGAGATTAAAGAAGAAAAACTGAAATCACAAATCTATTCACATGTCTATTTGAAGACAAATAACACATTTCTTAGGCTGAAGTGAAATTTTTTTTGTCATGCTGGTGTAGGGAATAAGCATCATATTCAAACTGAACAGTTTTTATTTATTTATTATAACTTTCTAAATCAATCAAAACAAAACATCTTCATCACAAAATGATGGCTAGAACAGCAGTAATTGCGTTGAGATTTGTCACATCCTGATCTATTTTCATTCTAAGAGAGCTCACTTTTAATGACAGCTATTTCAGTGTAAGGGTATTTTTTTTCAGGGACTTTGTAAATCAGGAATGAGTCATTGGCTAAAACATAAGCTAGCAGAAAAAGATTTTATTTAATTCTCTTTGTTTTATGCTTTTTTTCATTCTGAGTAGTAAAAAAGTATTATGAGAATAACACATTTGGCATGGAACTTGGGTATTTTATGGAGTACTGCAATTGAGTAAGGGCTAGCATTTCTAGTAATGTTGTTACTCTAAAAACTGAATATTGTATGCTCTTACTTGAGTTTGCCTATAATACTTAGTATATATAGTTTATATCCTAATTGTACCTTGTAAGTGTCTTGTCTTTATTCAGTTGCATCAAGATCTGGGGATTGGGACACTTAACTTCTTTACTGAATCAATGTGTGATCTTTGACAAGTCACTGTCTTTACCTAAACTTTCCCATTTACAAAGTTGCTGTGATTACATATGCTTTACTAATGCACAATCAAGCTAGGATTTTTGTCTGCTTGAGACAAAACAAAGGCAAGACAAAAAGTAGTCTTGGGGCACCTCAATGACTCAGTTGATTAAACATATGACTTTGGCTCAAGTTATGATTTCAAGGCTTGTGAATTTATGCCCCCCACATCAGGCCCTCTGCTGCCAGTGCAGAGCCTGCTTTGGATCTTCTGTCTCCTACTCTCTCTACCCCTCCCCCTCTCACACACTCTCTCTCAAAAATAAACACTAAAAAAAATGTAGTCTTAATAAGGACAAAGTTTTATTTTCTTTTCCCTGTCTTGAATTTAACATGAAGAATGAATAATTACATGAAGTTAACCATGGTTACTCACAGAAGAAAACCAGTAACTGGTCTAGAGTTTTTCCAAGGATTTATGCAACACAACTGACAGGTCTCCATTTTATATGATTTTCTTTTTCTTTTTTAATGTTTTATTTATTTCTGAGAGAGAGACAGCATGAGCAGGGGAGGGTCAGAGAGAGAGAGGGAGATGCAGAATCTCAAACAGGCTCCAGGCTCTGAGCTCGCTGTCAGCACAGAGCCCGATGTGGGGCTCGAACCCACAAACCGTGAGATCGTGACCTGAGCCGAAGTCGGACACTTAACCGACTGAGCCACCCAGGTGCCCCATGATTTTCTTTTATTTTTGTGTGAGCCAGGGGAGAAATACAGCTTAACCTCTCTAATTTTTAGAATGAAGCAGTGGAGTTCTAGGTGGATAATGATTAACCAAGACTATAGTGGTAGTTAGTGGCAGAGACAGGACTAAACTTCAAGTCATATGACTTAATCTAGTGCTCTATTTATTAGTTGAAGAACAGGTTGCTTGTTACATATAAATAAATGTTTCCAACTTGACAATAAACTATAAAAACAAATTAATTAAATAAATAAAAGCAAAAAAATACAGTACAAGTATGAACCCCCAATCAATCAATCAATCAATGTTTCCAGAGGTAATCAAAGAATTGTTGAAATTGAAGATACTATTTCATTTTTGTGTTTTTGGTGACTGCAGAAAAAATGGCAGAAGTGTCTGTCTCCTTAGTCATCTTCAGAATGGGATGATGTTGTTAGTTATTGTAGGCAAGCTACTGTAGTTTGCCTGTACACAGTGGCCTCATAAGATATTTATTGGAAGAAAAGTGTCCTGACTCTTCTGTTGTTTTCTATTATGAGGTTCTGATTTCATTTACTATTCCTGATCAGTGATTGCCATTAGCTATGCATTTGTTTTGTTTTGTTTTGGGTGCATTTCTTTCCTGTGCTTTATTGGTTTATATTAAAGAAAGAAGAATTGACCTTACTCCTGAAGATAAAAAAATTAATTAATAAATTTAAAGTCTATCTCTCTAAGCATTATTGAAGGAATGGTGTCATATAGGTAACTAGCTTTTAAATGTAAAGGTTACTTTAGAGATAATATATACTACCAAGCATTTAAAGATCTTATGATAATTTTGTCATGTTCATTCTTTATAAATTGTAACTAAAACCCTAGTGATCTATTAGGTCAAATAAGGAAAATTTATTCCGTGCATATAGCTACTCTTCTATTAGTGCTTATGGAAGATTTAGCAAATCATCCATGATATTTTTTATTTGATTCCAGAATCAGCCTCAGAATCATTCTTACATTCTTAACACAGTGCTTCAGCCAGGCATAATCAATGGATTGGAATTAATGTGAGGGAGGAAACTAAGTACCATTTATAATCTAGTCTGATGTCTCATTTTCCACATGAAGCAGCTGAGATGTCAAGGAAGCTAAGGATGTTAAAAGGGATTTGTGCAGCTGGAATTGAAGGTGATGTTCTCTCACTCTCTCTCTTTTTTTTTTTTTTTGCTTCAGTTTTCTTTCATTCCATCATCCTACTTTGTCAGCAAAACAAAATACTATGGGTATGAAATTTCCATACTCTTTTAGAGTCATCCTTACTTAATTCTTTAATCTTCATGTTTCTGAGTTATTGCCATTGTTATTTGACCCATCTGCAGTATCTTAAAATGGGAAAGAAAAAAAAAAGTACATTTCTCTGCGGAGCATTCAAACCCCATCCGGCATAAAACCAGCCCACAGAATATATAAGCTGTCAATGACAAATAGCATGTATATCAACTGCAATTACTATAAAAATACAGCAAGAAATCTTAACATCCCAATGTAACTGTAAGTCTAACAATGCAACAAGAGAATTTCTTGGAGGAAAAAGCTGTATTGGCTCATTGTTACTTTTTTTTTAAAAGTTTATTTATTTTGAGGCAGGGGGAGTGCAAGGAAGGGCAGACAGAGTGAGAGAGAGAGAATCCCATGTAGTCTCCACATTGTCCCCACAGAACCTGTTGCAGGGCTTGAACCCATGAACTGTGAAATCATGACCTGACCTGAAAACAGGTGTTGGACACTTAACTGACTGAGCCACCCAGGTGCCCAGGCCCACTGTTACTTTTGATCCCAGCTTATTATCTGAGTCAAATGGGAGGTTTTCAGCAACATAACTCTTTGAAGTCTCAGTTCTATTTGGTCACAGTGGCTCATGACTATTGGAACTTATAGAGAGAAGGAAGCACTAATTTGCATGATTGGTTATTTCTTCTTTCTTTAATTCCACTAATGCATGAAGAACAAAGGAAATGAACAGAATAGGAACCTTTTTCTATTGAAAATAGCCATTCTTATACTTTTCATTGCAGTACCACTTTGGTAAAGTTGAGTATGCAGGGCATTTAAAAGCATTAAAACCTAATGATTTTCCTTCCCTCCACATTTCTGTTGACTTATACATCGACTCTGTGGACATACAGGACCTTCAGAGAAGCCAATGTGTAGGGATCCTACATAAAGAATGAAAGATACAGAGTTTTCTTGTGATATAGCTTCAAATTAAATTAAAGTTAGGAAAATACTTCTGGGGGTGTGAGTGTAATGCTTACTGAGTGTTTGGAAGCTATTGAGATAATTCTAGAGACTGTAACAAACTTCTCATTGAGAAGGGCAATCTGCTCCAACTTATGGAACACAAAATGAGATGAAATTATACTTTTTAAATTTTTGTGAAGAAAAAGAAACAGATCCTGGTTTAGAAGATAAACTGAACTTGAGTAAATTTCAGGGAAGCTTAGAATTGTTCCATTGGAATTTATTCTGCATCAGCGGGACAGGAAAGTTTTTTTAGGTCAGCATTTCTCAAAAAATGGGTTCTGTTTGCATGGACCATCTATATCAGAGACATCTTGGGTACTTGTTAAAAATGTGGATCAACAGTTTCTATGTAGGAATAGGACATCTTAGAGAAATATATCCCTACACTTCACAGAAATAATTTTGTGCTTTTTATCTCAAGCACTGGAGCTCTATTATAAGGAACGTGATTTCTCAATTTGCCTTCCTTCAGTGAATTCTTGGGTTTACCATTTAAATTTCTAAACTCAGATCCAGTAAGACTCAGTTTTTATTTTTCAACACTATTTTATCTTAGGGGAAAAAAGTATAGATTTATAATGCCTCTTTGGTTTTATTTTAGAAAGTATCAAAAGTATGAACTAGAAAATCATTCTACTTTGGGACAAAGATTCTCTGGGAAATTTAATCCTTTACTATTCAAGACAATCCAACCAGGACACTTTGGGCCAGTTTTAAATATTTTATCCACATCTCATTAAGCTAATATGCACTTTTCTTCTTTCTTTTTCTCTAGACTGAATCACACAGATTTTTATCAGTAACTAGATTTTTCATTCTTTCTAAATTGCTCTACATCCTAGTACCTCATTCATTCAGTGATGCCATAGTCATGTTTATGGAATCCCAGTTGTTTTATGCCTCCAATTCAGGAGTGAAGATAAAATTCACTGGAAAGAAACCATGTTTGAAACTTTCCCTAGGGAGCCTCTTCACTGAATGAAACTCACTTTTAGTGATAAATTCTTAAAGTTTTCAACTTCTCTAAAAATATTATCCTTTCTATTCTAAAGCATGTGAAAGAAGTTGGCTTTGGTGAATGTGTTTAGCTAGAAAAGGTGCCAAATAAAGGATGTTACCAGATATATATTCATTTTATTCTGATACCAAGGAGGGAAAGGTGTTGAAATGGTCATATCGCTTGAGTAATTGGATGATAGAACTGCCTTCTGCATCATACTGTTTTAATTTTGAACAAGACTGTTATGTTCTCCTTTTTTCCCCAGTTGGATAAGAATCCTATATTGATTATTATAATACCATAACTAGACAACCTTTGAGAAATAAATTAAATTAACATGTTTCTAAATAAGTCCTAAATGAATTGGTCTTTGTGATATTTCCTGGTGGCTTATGCCTGGGACTTCCCACCATACACAAGTGATATTGGGAAATGGAAGCACAGAAGTTTATTCATTTTCCCTCATCCTGTATTTCACAAGCTTGGACTGTGACAGTTGAAGTAAGATAATCATTTTGTGCCAGAAGAAAGATAAAAGAAGAAAAACAGTTTGCCAACAGGAGCTTAAATTTAACATTAGAAGCCTGGAAAATATGGGAAAAAAGTTATATCTCAGCAACACTATTCCAACACAGTAATCTGGTAACTTTTCCACCCCTGATTTATTTAAAAAGAAAAAAAAAACAGAATCAATTTTGTCAGTAAAGGGTTAAATGTAATTTTGAATATATGTTGGAAGAAAATAAGTCAGATAAATTCTCCCTTCACACTTTTATTGCCTGATTTGTGTTTTAAGGTATTCTCGTAGTATTTTCAGGTAAAGTGGTTTTAGCAAGGATGAGTTCTACCATTTTGTCCACAGGATTAGTGGAAAGGATACTGCATTTTGATATTAGCTTTCATGCTGAAAGGCTTTAACAAATATATTTGTCTTAATTGCTTTTTCTATTTATCTGTTTTCTATTTCTCTCTGGCAGGATGAAATATCAGTGTATCCCAAGCATTGTCTGAGGAAGGTTTAGAAGTTACTTTTGGAACTTTCTGGAAGTGAATTTAGATACTTTGTTAATATGATAGTGAATCAGAAGCAGTTTTTGGGTAAAATAAAACTTTATTCAAGTCAATTTCTCTTTTTTATGAATGGGATTGGAGTGGCAGCAGGAATTCTGTGAAATCTGTGGTGGTAGGTCTCTGCTGCCTTCCATGACACTAAGTAGGAAGATATTTAACTTGCAGTTAGGTTTCTCCCATTTCTTCTTGACTGAGAAGTCTTGAATTATTCAGTGTGTGAGGTACTATGCCAAGACCTTTATCTGTATGAACTGATTGATCCTCACAAAAGCTCCAAGGAGTAAATATTACTATTACCTCCATTTCACAGATGTGGACACATTGGAGACTAGGTTCAAATATAATCTGTTTAACCAGAAAGCCCATGGATTTAATGACTGCTCCATGCTTTCTTCTTTGCATGGCTGAGAAAGCTATTTATTAAATATTCAGAAATGTGAATTTTGGGAAGGAAAAAGGAAAGTGACATGGCAGTGAAATGATTGCCCCCAATACGGGTTTTATCTTCCAATAACAGAATCCTTCTGTATTTGTGACCAACATCAATAGCAGCTTTATTTCCCACCTTCCCTTACAGCTATAAATATGCTCTGAGATGTGATTAAGGTTAATGAGATGTAAATGAAACTTATTGGGCAGCTTCTGTACACTTCCCTGAAAGTTAGCCTGTATCTACCCTTTGCCTTTATCCTGCTCCTTGGAATGTGGTTATCATGGTTGAAACTCTAGCAGCCATGTAAATTTTCCAATCTCTTCCCGTTTTAATATTTAGAATCATATACTTGTTATTTTATGAGTGGTACAATATGTATATTGTATCCTAATGCAGAACCATGCTGTGAATATAAAAACAATTAGACAAAAATAGAACCTGAGTATTTTTTTCCTTTAAAATAATGATTAAGGTCCAAATATTAGATAAAGAACAACTTACAAGTATAAAAATATAACTTCTCTGCCATGACCATGTAGCAACCACAAGTACTTTAAATATGTTATTGTTTAGCACCATTTTGCCATTTTAAATTAAACACAATGTGTGGGGCAGGATCAATGGCTAAATCAATGGAAAAAATGATTACTCTAAAAAACAAGTTTATCTGGAATGTTACTGATCAAAGTTCTGATATTTAACATTATACTACAGTTAGAGTACTGTGAAAATGTACATATGCATATATAAAGAGTTCTAAACATCAAATAAGTCTTAAAATGTCTTATTAATTATGAAAAAAGAGAAAAAGAATTTGTGTTTCATTGAATACATGTATGAAACTTCTTTCTCAAGTGTCTATTTTAAAATTATGGTATTATAATTTTATAAAAGGTCCATTTTTGTTCATTTGTAAACATGGAATTTTCTCTGCATGCTGGAACCCAAGTGAAAAATGATAGTGTTGTGGACTAGGACCTCACCAAGGTAGGAGAAGTTGGACAGGTTTGTGATCTGTGTAGTACACAGAGATAAGGCTGGCTGATGGATTTGATAGGGAGTAGGGGAGGTAAAGCAGAAGGAATAATCAAATATAACACACATATTTAGCCTGAGCAACTGAGCAGATGGAGGTGCTGCTTACTAAGGTGGAAGGACTTGAAGTGGGGCAGACCTAAAGCATGTGTTAGGGGGAAAGAAAGAAACCAGTAGTTTTATTTTACATATATTGAGTTTGAGATGCCTGTGAGGAGACATCCAAGTATAGAAATCAAGTTTAATAAGTGATTTTGAATTTCAGAGATGTTTTCATTGGAGATATAAATTTTAGAGTTGTCAGCTTAGAGATGATATTTAAAGTCATGAGAATATTTGAGATCATCTAGCAAGAAAGTGTAGAGCAAGGTAAACATGCTGTGAAGACATCCTGGTGAATGTGGTAAGAAATTTATATAATTATAGTAAAAGGATTATGGTGTGTTTTGGGATCTGGTGTGGATTTCTCTTCCTCTGAGTGCCACTGGTCTGCTTGTTGCTCTTGACCCATGCTATCTGCTCTAGAATGGCACTTACTCAAGTAGAATGCTGACTGGGAGCTGGGTTGTTTGAGTCATATATAGCAATGAAGAATGGAATCAAGTAAATGCTTCCATCAAAGAACTGTTAATATGAGAATTCCAAAGGCTTTTTCTGGAGATGCATAGACTTCCATGTATAAAGCATTTGGAATGTTTGTTTTTGTGTCCTTAATATCTTTTTTTTTTTAAACATTTTTTTATTTCTAGGAGAGAGAGAGAGACAACGTGAGCAGGGGAGGGTCAGAGAGAGAGAGGGAGATACAGACTCTGAAATTGGCTCCAGGCTCTGAGATGGCAGTCAGCACAGAGCCCGATGCGGGGCTTGAACCCACGAACTGCGGGATCATGACCTAAGTGAAAGTCGGACGCTTACCCGACTAAGCCACTCAGGTGCCCCAAGTGTCCTTAATATCTTTTTAATCTGTCTTCTCTTGGATGCTTTGAGACAAGCATAAAAATCAATTCTGGAATAATGGCACTTTGCAACTATAAACATGGAGGATCAGCAATTTAATGATTGGTGTTCATATTCTCCCTCTTAAATTAGCTGCTTTGGAACTTTCACAATTTTTAACAACCTCATACTAGCATATTTTGAAGTGCCATGGGTGTTGGGCCACAAAAAGCTTTCCAATAAAAGAATTCAAGACTCCTATAGGTTTTAACAGAAAAAAAAGGTTGGTGTGTGTGTGTGTGTGTGTGACAGAGAGAGGGAGGGAAGAAGGGAGGAATAGTTAAAAAAGAATCTGCTGCTAGGTATGTTAATGACAAAAATCATAAAAATTCAATACTTAGTATCTGTTTTTATATCTAAGAATTATTTTAAGATTTCATTAATTAAAAATATCAGGAATTTCTTTTTTCAGTCTGATTTTTCTCTTTTAAATAATTGAACAAGATACTGTCAAAAGAGACCAAGACTCCTAAATCCTGTAATATGCTTAGATTTACTATAGAATGTAGTGTATATTCACTGAGGCTATATTTAGTGCATAGCCCTGTATCTTGCACATACTTATTCATTTCACTAACATTTATTGAATAACTACCAGGCATGCTTATTAATTTCACTAGCATTTATTGAATTCCTACAATGCCCCCATAACTGAATCTACTCGTATGCTCTCTTTGTGGACCCAACATGAAATTTAGTTTTGTGAGTCTGTAAGTGGGCAACTTTCTTACAGAAATAAATATATTGCTCAATACTTTTTCTACAAGGAAAAGATTAAATATTTTTAAATGTAGCTTTGTACCTAAGCCAATGGTTCTCTCTATTGTAGCATTGCTTACATTTGAGTACGTTGCATGCTGTTCTTTGATTCCTAGAGGATTCAGCTAACAATAATAACTCTCCACTCCTCTTCACCCCCAACTCCAGTCTGTTCTGCATATATTCAATGAATACTTGGCTCTGTGTCTCAGGGTTGGCTTCTTCCAATTTCCTCTTCAAAATTTCTTTAACTTTCCATGTTTTTCATTTTAAAGGAGACTGTGAAACTCTTAGATTAACTTGGCTCAGAAGATTACTGAGTTTCAAAAGTTTGACTTTAGGTGGGTCTTTAGAGTCTAATGTTGAAGATTTGATATTGAAGAAAAATGAAAATCTCAAATTTCCTTCAGGGACTTATGTATAACCAGGGTTTTTACAAACTTTACAATGTGCTGAGAATGATGTTTGTCAAGTTTGCCCAAATGAAACACGTATGCTTCTTTCTCCCTCTTCTCCTATTTTTAGGAAATTGAAACCAGTTTTAGAGAGGTCTTCTTGGAATTTTGAATATTCAAATTGTTAAGCATATCAGACACCATCCTGGCAAGGAGTTTTCACCAACATCAATGGCTAGAGCTTCCTTAGGAAGCTTCATTAACTTCCTTAAATTAATTGCAAAATTTTGTATCTGTTTATTCAATGAATATTAATTTTTATTTACTTATTTTTAAAAAATGTTTTACTTATTCTTAAGAGAGAGACAGAACATTAGTGGGTGAGGGGCAGAGCAAGAGAAGGACATAGAATCCGAAGCAGGGTCCAGGTTCCAAGCTGTCAGCACAGAGCATGATGTGGGGCTTGAACTCACAAGCAGCAAGATCATGACCTAAGCTGAAGTCGGATGCTTAACTGACTGAGCCACCCAGACACCCCTTCAATGAATATTTACTGAGCACCTGTTATATGCTAGGCAATTTCTTAGACTGTTGGGATATATCAGTGAATAAAACAAAATTTCTCATAGAGCTTACATTTTCACATGTCCTGGAGACAGGAAATAAATGAAATTCGTTAAGTCTATTTTATAGTGTGCTAGAGTGTCAAGGGTCCCCAAGACCACTCCTGGGTCAATGTATATGTGCTGCCTAAGAGAGCACTACTCCTGGGTCAAGATTTGCTAGGAGGACTCAGAAAAATCAGGATATAGTTATACTCACAGGTAATACATATTACAGTGAAATGGAATAGAGCAAGATAAGCAAAGGAAAAAGGCACAAAGAGCAAATCAGAATCCTCTCCTGGTTGAGTCACATGGATGCACTTAATTCTTCTAGCAACAAATTGTGATGACATACGTGAAATGTTGTCTAGCAGTCAGTCCATTAGATACTAAGTTCTCAGGGTTTTTACCGGGGTCTGGTCACATAGGCACCCTTTTCCTGGCACATAAGAAATGTGTATACTACTCTAAGGAAAACAGACAGCATTAAAAACATTGTTTGCATTAACAGTTTAGATTTAGTCAGCTACTCTTATCAGATCTGGAATTGTGAGAACCGTTCTAAAATGCAAGTTCCTATATGCCAGCCGAAGGTCAACCTTGTAGGTAGGCCTCTCAAAGGATGCAGTCAGTCCTGCTATATTAACTTTCTTGTGCACATCTAGATTATAAATTCTCTGGGGAAGAAATTAAAGCAAAGGGCAAGGACTGATGCTGGAAAGGGATGTAGGTTACAGTTTTAAATAAGGTGATCAGAGTAAGCCTAATTGGGAGGGTGACATTTGAGCAAAGTCTTGGAAGTTAAAAAAAGAACATTCTAGGCATAGAGAACAGCCAATGCAATTACCCTCAGGTGAGCTTACTTGTTTTGAGAAAGAACAAGGAAGGCATTGTAGCTGGGGGATGAATGAACATGGAGACAAAGTCAAAGAGTTAAGATTGGGTAAGGGGGCTGGTGATCATACTGTGCTGAACCCTATAGGACATTGCTACTTCTTTGGTTTATGTATGTGTACATGTCTCTGAGGAAAGACCCAGTAGTTTCCATTTCTATAGATTCTCTGAGGCACCAATGTTTAATAGCTGCAAATATAGGCTAAATTCTTCATTTTGCAGATGGAAAACTAAGCCCTAAGTGAGGACAATGTATCAGTTAAGGTCACATGGTCATCAGTGAGAGAATGGAGGATAGAATATAGAACACAAATGCTTTAATCTTTCTCTCCTCCAAGTTTGAGAGAATCGTCATGACTTATTCAGCTGCATTTTACTTAAGGTAGTGTAATTGATAACAAAAAGACAAGACACCAAAATGCTTCAGGGTAGGTTAGGCAGAATATGTTCAATTATTTCTTTCCATTTAGGATAATGAGTGACTGAGGTGCCCAATTTCTGAGTATGAGATAAAACAAATATTAAACACCTAAATAGGGATGTTTCCCATTCTTATTCAAATGTCTGATAACTCAGTTAAATATCTTCACACCTTGCACTTATCCCTTCCCCTGTAAAAATTTGTTTTTATTGCTTATTAGGTCTTCCTTGTTTTGTCCTCATTATGACTATATTTTAATAAAGAAAAGTTTATTAAGATGCTTCCTATTTTTAAAGGATGCAACTGCAGTATTGCACAAGGGTTACAGAAATAAAATAAAGCTAACTTCTCTCATTAGCAGCTCTGTAATAGTCAAACCAAGAAGGCAGAGTTGAAAAGTGTGTGAAATGTAGCCAAAGATCATCTAGCAAACTTAAATCCAGAAAGCAGGATGTTTGACCTTAAAACCCACAGATATATGAGCTGTTTATAAAGTCACAGATAATTGCTATCTAATATTTCCTTCAAAATAAAGTCAGACTGAAAAGAAGATGGACAGTTTTTCAAACATTTACTGCTTTTAAACAAAAAAGAAATGAATATTGGGTACAGATAGGTCTGTGGTGTATGTTTGCTAAAGATATGATTTTGGTGACAGCTATGGAAGGCAACTTAATAATGCCTTTTTGTTGTTGTTTTGATAACCAAAATAATTAAAAGAACCCTTTAGAATAAATCTTAAAGGTTAAGTTCAGAGCTATTTAATTATTATGTGGATCTGGAAGTACACGCATCTTAAAAATACTTTTTATCTTTAAGGAAGGAAATTATTAACTACCTCCTCTAAGGGTGAGGAACTAAGATATGACATATTATTTCACAGATAAAAAATTCTTTGTGAATTATCAGTATTTCTATATTGCAATGAGTATTACTGTTAAATACTTTATGCTTTCTTGTCTAAACCAATGATGCCATAAATGACTCACAGATAAATGGTGTCAAACCAGTGTAAGTATAAAATGTTTATCACCAGTTAAGATTGGTGTGACACACAAAGTACAAGGTCTTGAAGACTTGCCATCTTAGTTTTGATTCCTTTCATGTATTTATAAGCATGCAGTGCTTTGTTTTTGTTGCTGGTGGTGGGGTAAAATTGATTAGATTTAGCTATTAGAATCATTCTGTTTGTTCTAAGGCTCTAGACAGAAATTCAATAACTTTTGTTATAAATCTTTTATGCTCTATATCACATATGATTTATAATCTGTATCACATATGATTATTATACAAGTTTAAACCACACAGGAAAGTAAGAAGGCAGAAAATCACTCCAAATTCTACTTTCCAGAAATAGCTATTCTCAACATTTGCACATCTTTCCAGACATCTCTCAATGTGTCTATATTGAGCAAAATATAGCTGGATATAATTTTAGGAAAATGGGATCACAGTATACATGGCATTTTAAATACCAAGTATTAATTTAATTTTACTTGAATTTAGTGAAGGAAAAGAGATTAAAGTTAAACTGGAGGAGCTGTTGACTTTACTCAGAAAAATATTTCTTTATCACAAGTGATACAGAGCATAAAAGATCCTGTTATTGTTGTGGAAAGTTTAAACTATTCTAGGAACTTGGAATCAAACTGGTTTTTGAATTTTAACTATATATTTACATATATATCATTTATATATGTCACTGTTTTTTAACCATATATTTCAGGTAAAACTTTACGTATTTAGTGTCTATTTCAGTTGTTCTCTATTTTACTGTTGCAGTAGTGGTCATAGGAACAAGGCTCACTGGTAGGATGTAGGGGCCTGGAGAGCACAAAGTGAGTGTATATCCAGGAATTTGCAGTAGAGCCAGTAGTGTGGTTTGCTATGAAAGATGAAAAAATAACACATATATATTTTATACCAGATCTCCTCCCCATCTTCTAATTTCTGATACAGTATTCTCTATACATTGCCTTAGTTTATTACATTTTCCTTTTTTCTGTAGCCATAGTTGTCAGTTATTTAATCCATTTAAGAATGTATCAATGTTATTTGTTCCATTTAAAGTTGATTCTGTACTCATCCCCAGACCTTATACTATTATTTCTCTATTAACTTGTTTTGATTCTGCTGGAAGGCTGGACTTTGTGCCTTGGAAATTTTTTTAAGGAAGCATTCATTTACAAAGTTCTTATATGTTTGAGATTGCCAATTTAATTTATATAGTCAGTGGACATTTTGAGTATAAAATTCTTACATTTTCTCCCCCTAAGATATTTTAGACATTTTTTCTGGTTACTTCATTAATAGAATGGGTGGAGATAAATTTACCCCTAAGTTGCCAGTTTGCTGAGTGACAAAATTACCAAATTTAACAAAATTACCAATTGTAATACTTTGGAATGGGGAGAAAGTGGAGAGTTTAGTTCTGATGTGAAATTTGAATGGCCATTAGACAATGCAGGGTAGGTGTTGAGTGACTATAGGAGAGATGGGTCTGGAGTTCAGTAGAGAGGTTGGGCTGGAGATACACATTTGGAGTAGGCTACATAAAGATCACAATTAATGACATTGAACTGCATGAGAGTTAGTGTAGATGGAGAAGAGACAGGCCTAAACACTGTGCTCTGTGTGTACTCCAATCGTTAGAGCTCAGCAAAATGACAAATGTCAAAAAACTGAGAAAGAGCTGTCATTAAACTGGGAAAAAATATACTTGAAATCTGGAGAAGGAGAAAGTGACTGAAGAAAGTGACTGAATGTGTCAGATACTGCTGAATAAGACAAAGACCACAAATTGAACATTGCACTGGGCCATGTAGAAGTTATTTGAGGCCAATATCGCTGAAGGACATGGATGTAAAAATTCTCAATAAAATACTAGCAAACTGAATCCAACAATACCTTAAAAAAATGATTCACCACAATCAAATGGGATTTACTCCTGGGTTGCAAGTGTGGTTCAATATTTGCAAATCAATCAATATATACACCACATTAATAAAAGAAAGGACATGAACCATATGATCCTTTCAATAGCTGCAGATAAAGCATTTGACAAAGGACAGTATCCTTCCAGATAAAATCCCTCAAAAAGGTAGGTTGGGAGGGATCATACCTCAACATAAATAAAGGCCATATATGAAAAACTCACAGCTAATATCATCCTTAGTGGGACTTTTTCTCTACAGTAAAGAAAAAGACAGGGGTGTCCACTCTCACCACTGTTATCTAACATAGTACTGGAAGTCCTAGCCACAGCAATCACACAACAAAAGGAAATAAAAGGCATCCAAACTTTCACTACCTGTAGATGACATGATACTCTATATAAAAACTTGAGACTCCACCAAAAAAACTGCTAGAACTGATAACACGAATTCAGTAAGGTGGCAGGAAACAAAATCAATGTGCAGAAATCTGTTGCATTTCCATACACCAATAATGAAACAGCAGGAAAAGAAATTAAAGAATCCCATTTGCAATTGCACCAAAACAAATAAGATACCTAGGAGTAAATCTAACTAACCAAAGAAATAAAATACCTGTACTCTTAAAACTATAAAACACTGTTGAAAGAAATTGAAGATGACACAAAAAAATGGAAGAATATTCCATGCTCAGGGATTGGAAAAGCAAATATTGTTAAAATGTCTATTCTACCCAAAGGAATCTACACATTTAATGTAATCCCTATAAAAATACCACCAGCATTTTTCACAGAGCTAGAACAAACAATCCTAAAATTTGTAGTGAACCACAAAAGATTCTGAATAGCCAAAGCAACCTTAATAAAGGAAAGCAAAGCTGGAGGCACACATTTCCAGACTTCAAGTTATATCACAATGCTATAGTTATGACAGTATGGTACTGGCACAGATATAGATGCATAGATCAGTAGAACAGAATAGAAAACCCAGAAATGAACCCACAACTATATGGGAAATATTAATATTTGAGAAAGCAGAAAAAAATATCAAATGAGAAAAAGACAGTCTCTTCAACAAATGGTGCTGGGAAAACTGGACAGCAACATGGAGAAGAATGAAACTGGTCTATTTCCCTTACACCAAACACAAAAAATAAATTCAGAATATGGATTAAGACCTAAATGTGATATAAACTATTTGTAAAAAAAAAAAAAAGACCTAAATGTGACACCTGAAATCATAAAAATTCCTAGAACAGAACACAGGCAGTGGTAGCCTCTTTGACACTGGCTGTAGCAACTTCTTACTAGATAATGTTTCCTGAGGTAAGGGAAATAAAGCATAAATAAACTATTGGGGATTCATTAAAATAAAAAGCTTTTGCACAGTGAAGGAAACAGTCAACAAAACTAAAAGGTAACATATTGAATAGGAGGAGCTATTAGCAAATGACATATCTAATAAAGGGTTAATATCTAAAATATATAAAGAACTTATAAAACTCTACATCAAAGAACACGTAATCCAGTTAAAATGGGCAGAAGACATGAATAGACATTTTCCAAAGAAGATATCTTGATGGCCAAGAAACACATGAAAAGATGCTCAACATCCCTGATCATTAGGGAAGTAGAAAATCAAAACTACAATGAGATATCACTTCATAATGGTCAGAATGGCTAAAATCAACAACACAAGAAACAACAGTTGTTAGCATGGTTGTGGAGAAAAGAACCATTTTGCACTGTTTGTGGGAATGCAAACTGGTACAGACACTCTGCAGAACTGTATGGAAGTTCCTCAAAAAGTTAGCAATTGGATTACCCTTCAATTCAGCAATCACACTACTAGGTATTTATGCAAACAATACAAAAATACTAATTCAAAGGGATACATGCACCCCTATGTTTATAGCACCATTATTTACAATAGCCAAATTATGGAAACAGCCCACATGTCCATCAACTGATTAATAGAAATACGTGTGTGTGTGTATTTGCCATAAAAAAGAATGAAATCTTGCCATTCACAATGACATGGGTGCAGCCAGAGAATATGCTAAGTGAAATAAGTTAAAGACAAATACCATATGACTTCACTCACATATGGAACTTAAGAAACAAAACAAATGAACAAAGGGAAAAAAGGAAGAGAGGGAGGCACATCAAGAAACAGACTCTTAACTATAGAGAAAAAATTCCAGAGGGGAGGTGGGTGCAGAGATGGGTGAAATAGGCAATGGGGATTAAGGAGTGCACTTGTTGTGATGAGCTCTGGGTGTTGTATTAAAGTGTTGAATCACTATATTGCATACTTCAAACTAATATGACACACATATTAGCTAACTGGAGTTTAAATAAAAACTTAAAAACAGGAAAGAAGTTATTTGGGTCTTTGATAAGATCAGTGTAACAGACAAACCACTGATAAGCTTGATTAGAGAAAAAGTGAAAACAAAATATATAATATTATATATAATGAGACAATGTTTTGAAATAATGAAAGAAAATTGTAAGCAATTTGACAAGTTTAGACACTGGCAATTTTATCTGTATGCTATAGTGTTTCTCTTTGTCTATAATTTTTCTATAATTTTATGAACAAACAAAAACGGTATATATGTGGATCAGAAACAGAAAGAAAGAGAAGCATAAACGCAGAACATTTTTATTTTGTTGGGTGTTGGTTTCCTTATGGGAACGGGTTCAGTGCAATTGGTGGAGATTATTAATATTTTCTGTGTATTGTTCAGCATTACAATGAACTTGTATTACTTTCAAAGTTAAACTTATATAATGAAATAAAAATAAGTTATATACTAAATTTTATGTAATGAAAACAAAGTATCAGCGGTGGGAACATGTAACCCATAAGTGTTTTCTTACCTCATGCTGAGTACATACATGGTTTAACATTACATAATAATTGTTAGTTTTTTAGTTGGAGCCCAGTCTTGGTCTCTAAATCTACACAGTTTTCTAGATAGTCATACCTAATTGACTGTAGTTAATCTTGAACTTAAATTTATTTTCCAGCCCTAGTTGATGATTTCTGTTGTTCCTTCCTAGTTTTTGCTTTCTAATCATTCATCATAATCACCAACTGCCAAGACTGCCAAAAATTGCTCTAATGGGAACTAGAAGGAACTCATGGCCCATGATTCTAATTATTTGCACCTGTTTGGGGGGCTTCTATTGTGTGTCCTACTCCTTAAAAGTGTCTTTCCTGATTTCTCTTTGTGACTCTATTATAACTGCACATACATACTCTCTCTAGGCTGTTTTACCTACCATATCTATGCAGATACCTAATAAGGGCTTATATTACAGACCTCTCTGTTTGGCATGTTTATAACCAATTCAACATGTATAATATGGAATTTATTATTTTAATAATTTAATAATTTATTATTATTTTTCCTACCTATTATGATCCTTTTCTGTTATCTCTTACCCTGGTTCTGTATTTGACCCTGATGTGTAAGCCCAAACTACTTTGCCCAAGTGAGCAAGTCTAATTGATGCATAAGTCTATTGATTTTACTGCCTGTTTACTTTTATTATCATTTTCTTTCTGCATATCTATCTCTATTACCTTCGTCCAGATTTTATCCATTTCTCAGCTATAGTTTTCTAACGCTCTCCTGCCTCAAGTCTCATATACTTCACTAATCTACTTTGTCATAAAATGATTTTTCTCTAACAGAAATTACATATCAATATTTTAAAAAATATTTAATGATCTCTGTTACCTTCACTAGTGTACTTGACCAATGATATTCATATGCCTAATACACTTCAGTGAGTGTACCACAATTTTGATAAAACTTTGAAGCAGATTTTTAGGAAATACAGGTATCAATAATGTATAATTCCCATGGTTATTGGTAGTTTGGCAGTGGTGATATAATGTCATTCATGGCTTAGAAAAGTTAGATTGTAGATTATGTGCATTTATTGGTGAACTAGCTAAAAGTACATCCTTTACTCTTGCCTCAGTAAAGCATATTGGAATGAACATGAGGGTAATATTATAGTGGCAATCTTGAACAGGCTTTTATTTATATTTAAGGGGCAAATAATTTGCAAATTGCAGGACTTTGGCTTAATTACTAACAAATTCTTTGTGGCATACTTCACAAATGGCCATTTATCACTGTGATTGGTAGAAGCTGGATTTTAGAACAAAACCTCAATTCTTTATTATGACATACTAGGCTCTCCGTTGTTCCAGCCAGTCATTTATTTATCCATCCATCTTTCTACCCATTTGTCATATTTTTATTGAGCATCCATTATGTGCTAGGGAATTGTTTGTTAGGGATACATTCATAACAAAACACAGGCTGTGCTGTCACATAGTCAATGACCATAGCACTTCAGGCTTCTAAGCCCTTTTTTGAGTTGTGCTTGCCCAACCTCCTTTCTCTCCTCACAGTTTCCAGCTACATTGACTATGGTTCCCTGATACATTGAACTATTTCTTTTGTTGGTGTATTCTCTTTTCACTGTCCAGACTGCTCTTCCTCATTTGTCAACCTGATGAATACTCTGCTCAGGTTATTACTTATCTATTCCCTGAATGGGGCCCCAGTGAAAACCAAAAGACCTTTAATAATTCCCCTTAAATGGAATTTAAATCTTTTGTTCATAAGCCTTTCAAATATAATTCTTAAAAAAATCATCTCTTAAAATTCAAGTTAAGAGAGGATATGGGACGGGGTGTGGTGTGACTGTGTGTGTGTGTGTGTGTGTGTGTGTGTGTGTGTTTGAGTGATAGAAAGAGAGAAATACATGATTTATGGATCCAGTGACTCAGTGACCCAGTGACCCAATGGGATAGAAAGAATATTGGGGTTGGAATATTAGAGGAAATGAGATGGAAAAATAGGAGGTTTTAAAAAACATGAGCTTGAATATTCTATAAAATTTACTCTTCTAGAACACATTATTTCTTAAGATTATGGGGTAGTTTTATGCTTTCCTTGCTGTATTTATTCATGTAAGTTTCTTTTTAGCAGACTCTTAATGTTCTTTTTTCTTTATACACTTAGATACATGACTAAGAAGACATTTGATTTTTAAAAATCATCTTTATTGAGGTATAATTTTCATTATAAAATATACCCATTTTAATGGTTGGATGAGTTTTGAAAAATGTAGCCACCCATGTAACTACTACCACAATCAAATTATAAAATATTTCGCTCACTCCAGGTGTAGAGATGCCTCTTTGCAATCGAGATCCTTCTGCATTTCTAGACACACGCAACCACAGATAGGCTTTTGGTCACTATTAATCAATTTTTTCAGTTATTTGATTTTGATGCTCTATTTCTTTTTCAAGATATCTCTTGTTGTTCTACTGCCTCCCTGGTTCTATATAGATAGAGTTTGGAAGCTGATCTCATTCTTCTTTTATCTGTCTCATCTTCTTTCCTACTTTTCTAAAACTTACTCTGCATGTCTCCTTCTTCCTTTTCAGATACCATTGTCAAGTCAATTCATTTTCTATTATACAAGTCTGGCCAGTAAGGATTGCCCAAGAGGCTTTAGTTTCTTCCAGAGTCAAAATCTTTTCACCTCCAACTTTCAATTATTTCACTTCTCTTAAGGTAAAGAAGAAACCTCCTAAATTACAATTTGGTAATTTCTTTGTTTTTTTTTTTTTTTTTTAGCTGTTTTCTCCATGGTAGCCTTGTATGTATATAAAACTAAGGAAAAGTAGAACAAAAGATGGCAATTAAACTTATTTTCCAAAAGTATCTGTATTATAAAACCATTCTAATTTGTAGTAACTAAAAGTGAGAAGGAATTAATATTAAAAAAGAAAAACATATTTTCCAGCACATTTGGAAGATTATCAGAGTGAGTTATTTTTTCTTACAGATTAGATAGAAAACTGGTTTTAAAGAGTTTCTTTTTGTGATGGACATCACAGCTGTTTTTAGTGCCATTAACATTCCTTGCTTTATTTAAGGATGTAGGCGGGAATTACTTAAGGGTAGTAATTTAATGCTATTTCAGTTGGCATTTAATTGAATTTACATGTCGGAAGACATATAGAGCTAGATATTTAATTAGAGGTTTTGTAATCATAAAATATACTATGTGAACAATCTTGTGAACTTTGCAATGTGTTTTCCTACTTTAATATCTTCCAAGGTGTGAGCCTTTAAATTTTCCTTTGTTTTTATTTATTTATTTATTATTTATTTATTTATAAATTATTATTCTTAAATTTTCCTTCCTTTTTAATTCATCTATTTACTTAACCTTTCCACCACTTATTGAACAGCACAGGAAATCACACCCTTCAGTATTCATTCATTCTGAGTAAAATATAGCTTCATCATGCCTGAAATACTTCACATAAATTCTTCTTGAGCATGTTTAGGTAAGTGGAAATAGCTATTTAGTTGCTTTTTTAATATCTACTTTTGGTGGCATTTTCTCTTTTTTTATGATTAAAAGCACATAAAATTTACGATTGTAGCCATTTTTAAGTGTACAGGTCAGTAGTGTTAAATATTTTAAGTATGTTGTGAAACAAACCTCCAGAACTTTTTTGTCTTATAAATCTGAAACTCTGTACCCATAAAACTCCTTCTTTTCCTCTATCCCTACACTCTGGTAACCACCATTCTACTTTCTGTTTCCATGAATTTGACTACTTTAGACATCTCATAAAAGTAAAATCATTATCATTTTGATAAGTAGAATCATTTAGCATAACTCCAGCTTTATTCACAACTTAGCAAGTGACAGGATTTCATTCCCTTTAAAGGATGAATAATATTCTGTGTATGTACAGTCGACCCTTGAGCAACGTGGGGGTTAGGGCCACAGACCCCTCCCAGACACATAGTTGAAAATCCAAGTATCTTTTCACTCCCCAGAAACTTAATTACTAGTAGCCTACTGTTGATACATTCATCTGTCACAGGAAATTTGGGTTGTGTCTACCTCTAGGTGCTATTACAGGCATGGTTATGCAAATATATACTGAGACTCTACTTTCAGTTTTTTTGGGTTTATATCTGGATTTGAGAATGCTGGATCATATGGTAGATCTATATTTCATTTCTTTTTTTTAATGTTTTATTTATTTCTGAGAGAGAGAGAGAGAGAGACAACGTGAGCAGGGGAGGGTCAGAGAGAGAGGGAGATACAGACTCTGAAGCAGGCAGCAGGCTCTGAGCTAGCTGCCTCTCTCAGCATAGAGACTGACGCGGGGCTCAAACCCACGAACCATGAGATCATGACCTGAGTCAAAGTCGGACGCTTAACCGACTGAGCCACCCAGGTGTCCCATATATTTCATTTTATGAGGAGGCTTCAACTGTTTGTCATAGTGACTGACCAATTTACATTGCCATTGACAGGCACAAGGGTTCCCTTTTCTCTACATCCTTCCCAATACTTGGTGTCTCTTGTTGTTTTATAACAACCATTCTACTGGGTGTGAGATAATATCTTGTGGTTTGGATTTACATTTCTCTGAAGATTATTGATGTTGAGTGTCTTTTCATGTACCTATTGGTTATTTGTATGTCTGGAAAAATGTCTGTTCAAGATCTCTGTCAATTAAATTTTTTCCCTATTCAGTTATATGAGTTCCTTATATATTTGGACATTAACCCCTTAATAGATAAGTGGCTTTCAAATTTTTCTCCCATTCCATAGGTTGTCTTTGCATTTTGGTAATTGTTTCCTTTGCTGCCCAGAAACTTTTTAGTTTGATATAGTCACACATGTTTATCTTTGCTTTTGTTGTTGGTGTCAATCCAAATAATTACTGCCAAGACTAATGTCAAGGAGACTTTTTCCTGTTTTTTTTTTTTCTTGGAGTTTGAAGGTTTCAGGTCTTACTTTTTGTCTTTAATCAATTTTGAGTTAATTTTTGTGAGTGGTGCTGAGAAATCTGCTGATGGCCTTATGTGTGAAGAATTTTTTTTCCTGCTGCCTTTAAATTTCTTTGTCTTTAATTTTAGACAGTATTATTATAATGTATCCTGGAAATGATCATTTTAAATTGACATTTTGAGGTGATCTATTAGCTTTATAAACTTGGATATCCATATCTCTCCCCAGACTTAGGAAATTCTCAGCCTTTCTTTCTTTTGTTCTTCTTTCTTTCTCTTTCTTTCTTTCTTTCTCTTTCTTTCTTTCTTTCTTTCTTTCTCTCTCTCTCTCTCTCTCTCTCTCTCTTTCTTTCTTTCTTTCTTGCCATTATTTCTTAAGTAAGCATTCTCCCCCTTTCTCCCTCACTTCTCTCTTTGGGATTCCAATGATGTGTAGGTTGTTTCTCTTAAAGGTATCCCATAATTCACATAGGCTTTCTTTATTATGCATTCTTCTAAAAATTTTGCTCCTCTGACTGGATGATTGCAAATGAACTGTAGTCCAGTTTACTTGTTTCTTTCCTTTTTTTATTTGTTGAGTCTTCTGTTGAAGATCTCTATTGATTTCTAGAGTTCAGTCATGTATTCTTCAACTCCAGCATTTCGGTGTGTGTGTGTGTTTTAATGATTTCTATTTCTTTGTTGAAGTTCATTTATTCTTTTCCTAATTTCATTTAGTTGTCTATCTTTGTTTTCTTGTAGTTCATTTAGTTTTTTTAAGTGAGTTATTCTGAATTCCTTGTCAGACAGTTCATAGATACCTATTTTTTATTTATTTATTTATTTATTTATTTATTTATTTATTTTTTAGAGTCAGTCATTGGATCTTTATTAATTTCCTTTGGTGGTATCATATTTTCTTCATTATTCCCTTATGCCCTTGCATTGGTATCTATATCATTTCTCCTATCTTTTATAGATTGGCTTTGAGGGGTAAAGCCCTTTACTAGTCATTCTGGATGGAATGTGTGATGATGTCTGTGGGTACATTTGCTGCTGGAGTCCTTGTCAGGTAGGTCTGGTTCCTGCATCAGAAGGGGGCAGGCCTGGTGCTTAGGTACCTGGCAACCAGGCAGGTTCCTGGGATTAATAGGGCAGATCTGGTGCTTGAATCTGCATTGATGGGCCTAGGACATATATCTACATGGGTGGATCTGGATTCTGAGTCCTTAGGTTATAACCAGGTTCCAAGGACCACTGTAGTGGGATTTTTGTCTGGGTCTGTGGGGCTCAGTCTATTACTGGGATGCAATGAAAGCCTGGTTTGGCATCAATCTCAGGGTACAGTCAAATAGGCCAGTTTGGTGTTGAGGTAAGCCTGAATTTGGGTACATGGGAATAAGCTTATAATGCAGGGTCTCAAAGGGCTGGCCTCTAGGCTGGGGCCATGGGGCCATCCTGGTGCTAAGAAAGGCTGGGAGTCTAGATTCGTGGAAGCTGGTCTGGTATAAGGGTGGATTATCATCCTGGATCTACAGTAGTTGGTTTGGTGCTGGGCCTGTTTGGGAGTCTATGTTCATAGGGTTAGTGTACTGACTGGGAACTGATCAGGTCACAAAAATCCACTGGAGCTGGGAGGCACTAGGATGTGCCAGGAGCCTGGGTTTTCAGCATCCTACAAAGATCCTGGTTCTGGAGAAGCCACCTGGGGCTGTTAGAGCTGGCAGGCCTTGGGATAAACCAGGGGCCTATTTTTGTGGGAAGGCTGTAGAGGGCCACATAGGGCCATAGGTGCTGGTTAGGTACTCACTTCTAATTCCTTCTTGCACAGGGAGACTGTCTGTCTCCATGCTGAGCTGCCCCATTTGGGGGAAGGTAATGGGGGAAAAAGAATCTACCTTTCTTGCTCTCCTCAGTACTTTTCTTATTTCTATGCTTCATTCAGGTTCTATAATCCTTCATCTGGGAGTCTTGGCCTTTGTGAAAATATTTTCATGTGCAGATAGCTTTCAAAGTGATGTTTGAGGGAGTGGGTAAGTGTTGGAAATTCTTATGCTGCTGTTTCACTGATATTATTCTCTGTCCTGAATCTTTCCCCCTATGTTTCCTTCTAGGAGTTGCAGAGTTTCAGGTCTTATGGTTGGATTTTTAATCAATTTTGAGTTAATTTTTGTATGTGGTGTAAAGTAACGGTCCAACTTTGTACTTTTGTATGTGCATGTCTACTTTGCCCAAATTCATTTCTTAAAGAGACTGTTCTTTATCCATTGAGTGATCTTGGCATCCTTGTTGAAGATCATTTGCCATATACCTGAATGTTTATTTCTGGGCTCTCTTCTATTCCATTGGTCTGTTTGTCTTTTGCTGTCGTCACACTCTTCTGATTACTGTAGCTTGGCAGTATCTTTTGAAATCAGAAAGTGTGACTCCTCCAACTTTGTTCTTCTTTTTCAAAATTATTTTGGCAATTTAGGATCCTTTGAGATTTAATATGGATTTTAGGATGAATTCTTACATTTCTGCAAAAAAAATGGCATTGGGATTTTGATTGGAATCTCCTTGGACTTATAGATTGCTTTGGGTAATATGGACATCTTAAAGATATTAAGTCTCCTACCCTATCAACATGGGATGTCTTTAAATTTATTTGTATTAGATCTCATTTCTTTCAGCAATGTTTCGTAGTTAGTTTTCAGTGTATAAGTCCTTTACATCTTTTATTAGGTTTATTTCTGAATATTTCATTTTCTGATGACATTGCATTATAAATGTAACTGTTTTCTTAACTTATTTTTTGGGTTATTCATTGTTATAAAAGTGCAACTCATTTTGTGTGCTGATTTTGTATACTGTGACTTTGAATTCATTAGTTCTAACAAGTGTTTGTTTTGTTTTTGTTTTTGGCCTGGAATCTTAGTTTTTTTTTAATGTATAAGATCATATTCTGTGAACAAAGATAATCTTACTTTTTTCTTTCTAATTTGGTTGCTGTGGTGGAAATTTTTTTTTAAAGGAAAGATACATTTGCAGGCTGCCAACAGTTCTTGGTACAGAACAATGCTGCACTGACATTTTCAGTAAACTCTCAGGAGTGTGATGCTGCTGCCTGTGGCCAGTAATAGTGTGATTAATTGGGTTAGCCTTTTTTTGGTTTGTTATCATTCTATTTGAGATCTCTGGAGAAATCATGGATTCATGTATAACTACTTATTATAGTCACTGTGTATTGATCCGAATTTTGCTGCTGCTTTCATCACAGTTCCTGTTCTGCAAAAGATTAGTGAAAACAATGTACTGCTGACCTCTTTTCTGACTGTATCCTTGTAATCAGCTGCAAACACATGAACACACACTGTGCATATGCACACTGACATACACAAGTGAACACACCCTGACATACACATTCCTATTCTTATTATCTGTCTTACTTTCTCTTTTTGTGCCTCATCTGTTATCCCCAGACTTATCATCCACGTCCATTTCCTTTTTTCCTCTTTTTCTTTCTTTTAAAAAATTTTTTTAAAAAATGTTTATTTATTTTTGAAGACGGAGGGAGGTGCAGAGAGAGAGGGAGAGACAGAATCTGAAGCAGGCTCCAGGCTCTGAACTATCAGCACAGAGCCTGATGCAGGGATCAAATTTACGAACCGTGAGATCATGCCCTGAGCTGAAGTTGGATGCTTAACTGACTGAGCCACCTAGGCACCCCTGCCTCTTTTTCAATTCTAAAAAAATGTATATACATACATACATACATACATATGTACATATATATATACACACATACACACACACACTCATTCTGCCACCACACATACATTTTTCTGTAGAGTGGTAATGCAGGAGATGTTTAAGTCTAAGTTAGACTTGTCAAAAATGTTGAGGTAGTAGATTTTGTAAGGTGAAATATTACTTTACTTGATGAATGGTATAATCTTTTTATTTGGTAAATTTATGTACACAAGCATTTAAAGAAAAGTTGTTATTGTGTTTGGTTTTTTTCAAGCTTTGTCACTATGAAAGATGTGAGAGATTTTGTGGCTGTGTGGCAGTCATAAGAAATAGACTGCATTAATCATGCTGCATAAAAAGACAATAAGAAGCAAAGGTTGAAACGTTAAACTTTTAGAGATGAGTCATAATTGTAATGGTGTTATTTGTCTTCAAACTTCACAAAATGAAATTACGTTCTTCCCTTAGTTACAATTATATTAGCACTTTTCAAAGATGTTAGAATTAAGGTAAAGAGGCTAAAAGGAGTCAATTCAGACCAAGAGTGGAAGCCAACTTTTTGAGAATCAGAATTCCTTTATGTAATAGAAAAAAAGTTTTGAAGTAGAAATTTGTAGCCTGGTTCCACTTCTTCCTCTGCTTCTAAATAGCTGTGTCAACTTTGGCAAGTCTCATAGCCCCTAGTGACTTACTTTCTTGTTCCCAGTTTTCTTGCTCTCAAATGAGGGGTTAGGCTAATTGGCCTCTAAGTTAATTTTCAGATTTTAAATAGTTTGATTCAGTTCTAGAATTCTTTCTTCTGAACATTATGCCTACTCCTCTTAACTGGCACATTTAATTAATGAAGTCTTTCAGTACTCATTATGCATACCATTTAACTTTTAAGATCGGAAAAACATCTCAAAAATGTGATTCTGTAATTTAGTTTCTTCTTGAGTGTTGAAAGGATGATCCATCAAATATGTGGGTCCTATGTGGGGATGATAATTAAATGACAGAGTGTGTTGTTTTGGCAATTTCTGATCATAAAAAACAAAATGCGAGTCTTATGAGCTATGTGATAGGTAGCAGACTTAGGAATAGGGGCTGGATAATGCTATTTTATTATTATTTATTTATTCTCACCTGGTATTTAATTTATTCTCACCTGGTATAATTAAAATCTATATTGGAATCTTTAGATACCAAGAAGCAACCCCAGTTCATGATCCGACTCCCTGATTTTATTGATTTATTTGTGGCTTTAGCTGTGAGAGGCTGGGTACATTAGAACTTGGCATAAAATCTGCCACTATTGGAATTGATGACTTTATTTACTTGTAATGGCTGTATCAAGGCCTTTATGCATATGCAGTTCTTAGCTGCTATTATTGAGAATCTTCTGGAATAAAAATCATCTTTGGCCTAACTTCTCATATGATTCAATTTGTATTTCTATGTAACTCAAATGCTGCCAACTTAGAAAGTACATATACATTTTACTGTGCCAATGACTGGGTTTCCTTAGCTGTTAATGCTCTTCTCTTCTAGTAAAAGAAAAGCTTCATAGTTTTGCAGCTTCTTTTTTGAATTAATTAATTTATTTTGAGAGAAAGAGAGAGGGAAGGGGAGAGAGAAGAGAGAAAGGGAGAGAGAATTCCCAGCAGGGTCTGCACTCTCATCATGGAGCCCCACACGGGGCTCAAACCCATGAACCATGAGATCATGACCTGAGCTGAAATCAAGAGTCAGACGCTTAACTGACTGTGCCACCCAGATGCCCCCTAATTTTGCAACTTCTGATGTATTATTTAATGTTAAAATTTTAAAATCTATTTTTTCCCTCAGACCTGTGAGAAAGGTTTTTCTTCTTTTTGTTTGGAGAATTCAAGGGAACAATTTTAAATATATATTTTCTCATAGATAATAGGCATTTGGTTGGAAAGCATGAAACACCTTTTATATTCTGCCCAAAATTACATTGAAGAAGTGGCAGTTAATTATAGGAACCAATGCCAAAAAGATTCCATTCTATTCAAGTTCATTTCATAGGTGATGTATTTTCAGTGTTAGAATCTTTAGGGTGAAGTATGACATTGGTGAAGGCACTGAGTTCAGCTAGAACTCATTGCATCATATTTTAGCAATACTACTGAAAATAACATAACATTCTCTTTCTCTAATTTGCCTGAGTAATAGATGATAGTCATTAGCAAGTAGATTTGGTGTGGATGTGGTTTATATATACAATGGAATATTACTTGGCAATGACAAAGAATTAAATCATGCCTTTTGCAGCAATGTGGATGGAACTAGAGGGTGTTATGCTAAGTGAAATAAGTCAGTGAGAGAAAGACAGCTATCATATGTTTTCATTCACATGTGGATCTTGAGAAACTTAACAGAAAACCATGAGGGAAGGGAAGGGGGAATATTGTTACAAACAGAGGGAAGGAGGCAAACCATAAGAGACTCTTGAATACAGAGAACAAATTGAGGGTTGATGGGTGGTGGCGGAGAGGGGAAAGTGGGTGATGGGCATTGAGGAGGACACTTGTTGGGATGAGCACTGGGTGTTGTATGTAAACCAATTTGACAATAAATTAAATTATATTAAAAATAAGATATGTTGATAGCCAAATTATGGAAAGAGTCCAACTGTCCATCAACTGATGAATGGATAAAGAAGATGTGGTGTGTGTACATATATATATATATGTGTGTATATATATATGTGTATATATATATACACATACACTAAGGGTTGTTTGGGGAGTGGGTGTAGGGGAAAATGGGTGATGGGCATTGAAGAGGGTACTTGCTGGGATGAGCACTGGGTGTTGTATATAAGTGATGAATCATGGGAATCTACTCCAAAAACAAAGAGCACATTGTATACACTCTATATTAGCTAACTTGACAATAAATTATATTTTTTAAAAAAGAGAATTATACAGTTATCAAACAAAATTTAGAGTTTGAAACATCTCAATCTAGGCAGATGACCTTATCAGCTTATCTTCCTACCATGTATTAAAAATAATGGTTAATAAGAGATTAACAGGTGTGCTAATTTGAAATTAGTTTTATAAATAAAATCAGTACTTCCCTTCAATAAAAAATATCATTAAGATTGATTTAATTGAGTGTTTTTAAATTGTGTTTTTAACCCCTATCTCAGTGACAGAGCTGGGACTCACTTTCCTATGATTTCTTTCCTTGGTCCAAATTTTAGGTACCTAATAAATTTATTTGGTTTGGTCTTATGCGTAGGATTTAATCCATTCTTTTTAAAAATCATCACAGGGCTTGTTGTAGAGCTCAAACTCACAGACCTTGAGATCATGACCTGAGATCAAGAGTCAGACACTTAGTCAGCTGAGCCACTGAGGCATCCCCTAATTTATTCAACTTAAAACAAACCTTTAGGGGCTCCTGAGTATTTCAGTTGGTTGAACCTCTGGTTCTTTATGTTGGCTCAGGTTATGATCCCAGATTTGTGGGATCCAGCCCCATGTTGGGCTCTGCACTGAGTGTGGAGCCTGCTTGAGATTCTCTCTCTCTCTCTCTCTCTCTCTCCCCCAACTGCCCCTCTCCCCTGCTCACACACTCTCTCTCAATAAAATAAAAATAAAAAAAAACAAAACAAAAGCTCCTGCTAATTAATGACTACAAACATATGAAAGAATATAAAGTAAGAAAGACATGAATTCATTAGAGATGAAACTACTATATTAATTTATTTAATGTATTTATCTTACAGAGATTATGAACAATATATGTTTAAGTTACTTAAGGAGGAAAAAGAAGGTGTAAAACTCATTGAAAAAATAAATTACCAAACAAAAGTGACAAATGAAATCTGAAATGAAAAAAAGGTGTGTTAGATAGAAATCCTAGAAAACAGTACTTATAAAAGTCTTTATCAAATTTCATACTTGTGGGGAGAATTAATGATTTGGAAGGCAAGACTGAAGAATTCATTCAGAGTGCAGCACAGAGACAAAGGGATGAAAAAATCAAAGGGTGTGAAGGGATACAGAAATGCTGAGGCATAGGAGCACATGTACCCCAATGTTCATAGCAGCACTCTCCACAATAGCTAAAACATGGAAAGAGCCTAAGTGTCCATCAACAGATTAATGGATCAAGAAGATGTGGTTTATCTATACCATGGAATACTACATGGCAATGAGAAACAATGAAATCTGGCCATGTGTAGCAACATGGATGGACCTTGAGGGTGTTATGCTGAGCGAAATAAGTCAGGCCGAGAAGGACAAATATCACATGTTTGCACGTATAGGAGGATTAGGAGGAACCTGACGGAGGAACAAGGGGGAGAAGAAGGGCGGAAATGGTGGGGGAAAGGGAGAGAGGCAAACCATGAGAGGCTCTTGAATGCTGACAAAAACTGAGGACTGATGGATGTGGGGGGGAGGGGGGATGGGCATGGAGGAGGGCACTTTGGGGATGAGCACTGAGTTTTATGTAGAAACTAATTTGACAATAAACTATTTGTAAAAAAAAAAAAAAAGAAAAAATCAAAGGGTGTGGAAGAGACAATTTGAAGTTGAGAGGATCCAGCACTGACCATTGTGTACATTTGGAGGGTGCATTATGACCCTGTGTATATAACTCTTAAAAGCAGGCAAGACAATGCTATATATTTAATAAAACTCTACATATGTAGTAGGATTATATAAAGCTCGAAAGGAAATGATAAAAAGCAAATTTCAGACAAGCTGTTGCTTATGAAATATGACCAGGGTCAGGGTAAAAAATACTTTACACTGCTACTATCTCACCATCTCTTTGGCTCATTTCCCCCTCCTTAGGAAAATGAGCATCAATCTTCGAGTCTTATATTCTCAGAGCTTCCTGTTAGGGGAGGGAGACTTCTCTGGGACAGGTACAAATACAGTCTGTTATCAAGTCTTTCATTGCTTTTAGTAATATAATCTTCATTTCTAAAGCATACTACTTGTATCTGTAATTTTTCTCTTTAAACATTATCTAAAGAAAATATGGCAAAATATTAAGATTTATTAGGGTAGCATCCTGGGTACCTGAGCATCTGTTATTTTACTTTCATGATTATACTTCATTGTAGAATGAAAATATTTCATTTGAAAATAAATTTATAAAATGAAAAAGAATAAGAAAAAAATCAGAATGTTTCATTTGTAAAATCGTTGCCCAAATTGATAGTGTAAGTTATAAAAATTATCCAATTACGAGAAGAGAAATTTAGGGGCAGAAGGGTACATATAGAGAAAAATTAGGGGGAAGAGGGACATTGTTGAGATAATTAATTCGGTGTATTTGAATACATTTTAAATTTGAAATTATTGGGTGATTGCATGTATATAATTATTCTGAAATTGTACCAGTAATGAGCTTTTTTCACCACTTATCTTGTCTTCATTAGTATATTTTTCTGAGCTTTAGATTTCCTTATATATATTTGCATATCTAAACACTGATTTTTTTTCATCAAACATTTATTAACTGCCCACCGAGTACCAAACACTGTGCTAACATTGGGAGGGAGTGATGTGTATGGGGTTGAATAAGATTTTACAATAGTAAAATCTTCCAAATGGAATCTATAACCTTGGCTGGTGTTATATAAGCTTTCAGGGACTATTTTAGTGACTGGAGCCCATTCACAATATTCATGGTCAATTGGACCTAAAGCATTTAAGATATATAATTTAAAAGGAGAAGAAACTTATATATAAATTGGTAACATGTTCCAATCATAAATAATCTTTAACACTTTGAACTACTTAGAAATTTGAGACAGTATCTAGTACAGAATCTTCATTATATAGGAATATTTATTAAATGAAATAAAATTAATTAAATTCTGCCCTGTAATAAAAAAATGACATTCACTGATAGGAACCATTTAAGCTGATTGTTATATTAGCTTTATAGATTTTACCTTTACTGGGGCTCCTTCCAACTACCTCTAAGAGGACCTTTGAAGGAGTTTTCCTCAAATCTAATATACTCATAAAAAAGAAATCTTGATCAAGTTTAGCAACTTTACTTTCAAGAATAATTTTTATATAACTTAATGGCATCCAAGAAATAGGTACTTAAAAATTTCTTATGATTTAGAGAATTGGTGATGGTCTTTCTGTTCGCTGTTCCTAACCTACCAAGTCTCTTTAGGAATTTTTACAGTTCCTAAACTGCAATGGTTAATTTTATCTATTATTGGATAAGGAGGGAAAAGTTTCAAGGCTTCAAGTCTAATGAATCCATTAGAGTTACTGAATAACATTAATTGTGATGTATGTTGACAACAGGACATTCTGGGTTAAGCAAAACTGGAGCCACATGCTCTGTTTCTGTTTTATATTGCTAATCAGAAATGTTGCTCTTTCAAGGCCACTACTCTTTTCACTTGAATCTAAAATATATTATGGTTTCATGGTTTTCTGTTAATTGTTTACTCTGTTAAGTGAAACTAAAATCATCTTATTTTTTATTACAAATGTTGGTGAAATAGTTCTATCCCTTAAATTATGGTTTCAGTGTAGCCCTTCAAAGTAAAGAGTCAAGTAGGAGTTTGTAGAAGTAAAAATGAGAGGGCGACTGATTATGGAACCTGAAGAGGTAAGACGATGTAGAATTATTTCATATTCATACTTGCCAAGTAAATACAGTATATTACAATCACTGTGTTTAGTATTTTACACAAAATTTAGGGAAAGCAATTGTTTTCCAGTTTTATTTTTCATGGAAATCTGTTGGTAAATCTCATGACGAAGTTATGTTAATATACAAAGTTTTCTTTTTTGTTTGGGTAGTCTTTTTTAATAATCTTTAAGCTCATTCTAGGAAGATGTTCATGATAGATTGCTATACAGTAAAGTGAATCCCAGGGTATCAAGTACATTGGCTATTAAGTATTGTATGAGGAGATAACAAACTATTTGGGTACTCATAAGGGTAGGTATTCAAGGAGTTTCTAAAGGGGTCATGGGAAATGGAGAACAATGAAAATAAATCACTTGTTAGATAAAACAATGAAATGAATCAGAGAGGAGAAATGCTTTGTAAATGGTTGGGTGAGCAAATGCTGTAGATGCTGAAAGAAAATCCGTGAACTAGGCTAGTAATTTCATTTGTCTTTCAAGCCAAGGCCACAGTTTTGGTCACTCAACAGGTTAATAGCCTTTCCTTGTACCATATGTCACACTGTTAACTCCAGCTGTCCCACAAATAGTCATAACTATCATGTTTTGGAAGCTCACCATGTTCTAAGCTCTGTACTAAGTACTTTACATTATTATCTTATTTAGCCCTCAAAGCTATTTTATGAAGCAGATATTAATATCTCCACTGTAGAAGGAGAAACACTTGGAGAGATTAATTTATTATACAGCTAGAAAAATTCCAAAGTGTGACATGAATCCTCATGCATCTGACTCTAAAGCACATCCTTTTATTTAAGAGTTTTATTTATTTTGAGAGACAGGGAGAGAGAGAGAGAGAGAGAGAGAATCCCAAGGAGACTGTCTGCACTGTCAGCATGGAGCCTGACGCAGGGCTTGATCTCAGAAACATGAGATCGTGATCTGAGCTGAAATGAAGAGTTTGATGCTTAACCAACTGAGCCACTCAGATGCCCCTAAGCACATCCTTTTAAACCTTATGCTTTTCTGCAGTTGGTCACATCACATATTCTATTACCTAAGGAGTGAATATATAAGCAAATTCAATATAACACACATGTCAATTTGTGTATTACAGATTGGAAATTGATGGCCAGAACCATCTTTTTATCTTTGAGACATATATTGGGTAGATTAAAGAAGTTTTTAGGATGTCCACCTGGGAGGGATTGCAGAAGTATTCTTAGAGGTATATCAGGGCACTAATTGGTATTTCTAGCCACTCATTCTACACATTCCTTTAAAATATCCACTATTTTGAAATATTTAACTATATATGTATTGTAGGATATAGAAGAGGGTCTGGGGTAAGACAGCTTGAGTTAAAGTCTGGGTGTCTATTAGTGACATAACCTTGGTAACATTTTTTTAACCACCTCAGTTTCTCTGCTTGGAAACAGGGACACAAATAGCATTTACCTCATGTGCAATATCTGTGAAGATTGAAAGTGATGACGAATATAAAATACTTAGCACAGATCCTGGCACATAGAAGAGTTATGTAAATTTTAGCCATTATTATCACCTCACATATCTTACTAAATTCTTGATTTTTAAGGCTTTGTATTTTATAGCCATAACAAAGCAATGTAATTTGATAATGAATTTCATTTAGTCTCTATAAGAGAATAGAAATTTATTAGAGCTGAATAATCTTTGAATCCTATTTGCATTTTATTTCAGTCTGGTTTAAATTGCTCCTGGAACAATACTGACTTTTATGAAGAGTCTGTTTTCAAAGTGCTGTAGGTTTTTTCTAAACAATTTTTATTATTTCATTCATATCAGTTATATGTCACCATATATTCATCTTTTATGATCCAGATTGCACATTTTCTTGGATACTAGGGACTGCAATTTTAATATTTCTATGTGAATTATAAAATAAAAGTGTGAGTAAAAAGGTTATACTTAGAAAATGTTTCTTCTAATATTCTTAACTAGATTGTATGGAATTTTAAGGAATGATTTTCCTTTGGTAAATCAGGTTTTGGGAAAATGTTACATATTCCTATATTCCCTTGAAAATTTAATATCTTTGTTGCTGTTTCTCCAAAACAACCTAAATGTATATCACCACTTCTTATCAGTAGAGAGATATTTTTGTTATTTATGTTGATTGAAGTCATGCTATTTATATACCGTTAAGTCATTAATATTTTGGGCTATAATATAAGAGTCATGCAAATGAGCATGTGTTCATGAATGTATGTAGTGAATACATTTTGATTAAATTTTAAATAATGGATTAAGATCTGTGGAGCTGTGTGTAAGACAAGTTGTGTAGGTCTGTAATTGACCAAATTAAGTAAAAAAAAGGCAGATAGTACATTTTTAACACTCTGAGCATTGAATTATTGGAGCTGCTTACATTTACATTTTGAAAGGACAGCACTGTTTTAAACATTGCTTATAGACATTTTAAAGATTTTGTTTGATTCATGTTATCTGCTTAAAAAATGATAGGCAGTCAGGGACACCTGGGTAGCTCAGTTGGTTAAGTGTCCAGATCTTGATTTTGGCTGAGGTTATGATCTCCTGGTTTGTGAGATCAAGCCCCACATTGGGCTCTGCACTGACAGCACAGAGCCTGCTTGGGATTCTCTCTGTCTCTCTGTCTTTCTCTTTCTGCACCCCCCACCCCCCGCTCATGTGCACACACACTCTCTCAAAATAAACATTGAAAAAATGATAAGCAATCAAAAGATAATTGATGATTTTCTTAGTATCTTTTGCTCTTTGTAAGACCTTGAAATGAATTTACTGATCATACTATATTTTAAAATTAGATCAAGGATAGAAGAACCAGATGATAAATAGGAATTCTTGCCTTCTTTATAGTGAGAGATCTTTAGGATTTCGAAACGTGAGAGGGCCAAATATTTTATTCTGCTTTTCCTTTACTTTCTTTCTGGCCTCTGATGATCTTGGGTTTTGAGATGTAGACCTTAGGTATAATTTCCATGATCCTAGTTTTGTCATCTGCACAAGAGCAAAAAATAATACTTCATTTAGGGTTTCTTCTGAAGATTGAGATAATTTATGTGAAGTAACTGGCATCTAATGAAACCTGATGCACTTTAAAATTTATGCTATTTGTGACCTGGTGTTTTCTTTCCTCCTTTTTTTTTCACACTTAAAGCTTTTAACTGAGGTTATCTTTTGCCTCTTCCATAGCTAATAATGTCAACCCGACTTATTCTACAGTCTGGTTTTCTCCAAAGTCGTATACCCAGGAGATGTGCATGATAATCCAGTGGGCTAGTTGATCAATGTTAGAACTTCTACTGATATTTAGTTTTTTTTTTTCTTTTTTTCCTTTTTTTTTTTAAATATTTTTATTTATTTCTAGGAGAGAGAGAGAGAGACAGCGCGAGCAGGGGAGGGTCAGAGAGAGAGGGAGTCACAGACTGAAACAGGCTCCAGGCTCTGAGCTGGCAGTCAGCACAGAGCCTGACGCGGGGCTCGAACTCACGAACCGCGAGATCATGACCTAAGCGAAAGTCGGACGCTCAACCGACTAAGCCACCCAGGCGCCCCTGATATTTAGTTTTTTATTTAACAAAAAAAATTTAGGTTTACTAATATTTAGTATAAAGGCTAGTATCGGTGTTTAAATGTGATGTATCAATAAATACGTTGAGTGTAAATGCTAAAATGTTTTTTTCTGAACAGAATACTTGATGAGAAAAAGTTTGGAGATCACTGAACTGTCATTTTGTAGTTGAATGAAGCTTTATGGGTGACAGAAAGAAATTTGGAAAAGTGCTTTTTGAAATCTTTCTTGAGGTCCAGAGTTTAAGTAGGTCATAAAGAGGTAATTTACTTATGAATGTCAGAAGGCAATATGGGTCAGTGTTAGTTTATTCTTGGTTCTTATGAATATTTCTATTTCCTGCAGGATAGTTTCAGTGTGGTTTTATATTATGGTATAGTTTTGTTATTGTTATCATTGTTAAAAAATGATGAAGCTTGTTTGAAGCTACCTTGTTGAAGCTGGTTTGTTCTACATCTTCTGTTAATAAAGTTATAGTTTTATTTGTGGGAAAAAATGCACAAATAATTTTTAATACAAATCTATTTTACATACTCTTTTTTAATGTTTGTTTACTTTTGAGAGAGAGACAGAGGCGTGAGCAGGGGAGGGGCAGAGAGAGGGAGACACAGAGTCTGAAGTAGGCTCCAAGCTGTCAGCACAGAACCTAACATGGGGCTCAAACCCACAGACCGCAAGATCATGACCTGAGCTGAAGTCAGATACCTAACTGACTCAGCCACCCATGCGCCCCTGTATATACTCTTTTTAATCAATTGGTAAGACTTTCACATTATAAACTGAATATATTCTGTTTAAATTGGTTGCTTGATATTTATGAAAAGTGATGTAAGGCTACTTTTTGGGATTCTTAACATTTTATTTCACTTTGAAGCAAGTAAATTTAAATTAATGCAAAGAGATAGTTTGTATTCCTGTTATTGGGACACAAGCAATATAATAAAAAGATTTTCCATTGAGCCTAACTTCATTTAGGATTAAGACAACCTTGCTGAACTATGATCTACAGGAGAGATATGCTTTGAAATCCTAAAGAATTTCATAATACTGCTTCCATTTGCATTAGGAAAAACACTTTTATAGAATTATAAGTTGTTTATTTTATTATGATCCATTTTAGTGATCATAGAACACTGCTCTTGATAGTGATGGTTTGCTTAATAGTGTTGAAATTGTACATAGTAACAGAACATGAAATTATTTTAAGTGGTTTTTATGAACAGTGTCAATTGCAGAACAGGCTAAATCCACTTGGACTGCAAAAGCTTTATGTCACTATTGTGGTCAAGATGCTCTACTAATATCAGTAAAAGCTGCATTTTTTAGTGATTCAAGGCCACTTTGTACTCCTTTAAGACTAAAACTATACCTTAATTAGGTAGTCATGGAGAGTACTAGAGTTATTATAACCGTATGTTTCTCTACAGTCCTTGTAACACATTATCAAATGCTAGTGTCCTGTGTAGTATTCTCTTTTCCAATATCCAAGATTATACTGGACCAAGAATATATGTTAGAAAATATATCTTAAGAGTGTTTCAATGCTGATCACATCATCTGATTGCTTGGGGATGACGCAGATTGGCCTGGGCTGTATGTGAGCTGGATATAAATGACTACAAGAAGAAAAACTGTCTGATGAATTCATCATTTATATGCTATCAATTGGAGTTATATGTTTATAAAGGATATCTTATATTGGAACACACACAGTTATTTTAGAGAATTGTATTTACTATATATTATGCTACTTACAAACGCTTAAAAATATTTGTACAAAGTGGTGGTAAATGTAGTGACTGTTTCTTTGGAACGGGTTGAAATATTAAAAAGACAGTGTTTATATAAGAAATTATTTCATATGCCAGTCATCATGGAATAACTTAGCAGAAGCTCTTAATTTTAGGGGGCATTTCAAAGCTTGTACCATGAAACTGTATTTAAGAATTCTTCCAGGGGCGCCTGGGTTGCTCAGGCTCTTAAGCATCCAACTTTAGTTCAGGTCATCTCACAGTCGTGAGTTCGAGCCCCGGATTGGGCTCTGTGCTGACAGCTAGCTCAGAGCCTGGAGCCTGCCTTTGGATTCTGTGTCTCCCTGTCTCTCTGACCCTTCCCTGTTCATGCTGTCTCTCTCACTCAAAAATAAATAAAACATTTTTTAAAAAAAGAATTCTTACAGGGGCACCTGGGTGGCTCAATTGATTAAGCGTCCAACTCTTGATTTCAGTTCAGGTCATGATCTCATGGTTTCCTGAGTTCAAGCCCCATGTCTGGCTCATGGTGGCAGCATGGAGCCTGCTTGGGATTCTCTCTCTCTCCTCTCTTTCTGTCCCTCCCCCACCTGCACTGTCTCTGTCTCTCTCAAAATAATTAAATAAACTTTCTTAAAAAAAGAATTCTTCCAGATTTGATAAGAGCTAGAGAAAGGATTTCTTTCAACACAACTGTAAAATCAAACCAGAAGTAGTTTTCAGGTCCTTGAAATGCCTTATGTTGAGACAACTAATATTTTTATATCAATTGTAGATTACTATTTTGTTCTTTTTGTAATTAGCCCTGTTGTAGCATTTAAGTCAGGAGTTAATGCATACTGTGTATATTTTGGATGGATATTTTGGAAGAGAGTGTGATAATACAATTACTTTACTGAGATATTTTGGTTACTTTTTGCTTCCAGTTTTATTGATAAATTATTGGCATCTGTCACTGTTTAAGACACATAGCATGATGGTTTGATTTGCATACATTGTGAAATGATTACCACAGTAAGTTCAGCTAACATTCATCTTCTCATATAGATACAGTGAAAAGAAAGATAAAAAGCAAAAAAAGGATTTTTTTCTTGTGTTGAGAATTCTTAGGATTTACTCTCTTAACTTTTCTATTCATCACAGTGTTAGCTATAGTTTTCTATAGCTATTCTATTTATAGCAGTGTTAGCTATAGTTATCATGTTATATATTACATCTCTACTACTTATGTATATTACAACTGGAACTTTGTATCTTTTTGTCACCATTGTCCAAATCCCCTTCTCCCTACTCTTTGTCTCTGGTGGCTTAAGGTCTGATTTCTTTTCTGGGAGTTTGTTTTTCCTTTTCTTTTATCTAAATATTTTTACATATGAGTGAGATCATACAGTATTTATCTTCCTTATTTTACTTAGTGTAATGCTTTTAAGGTTAATATATGTTGTCTCAAATGGTAGGATTTACTTGTTTTTTTATGGCTGAATAATATTCTGTTGCATATATATATATATATATATATATACACACACACCATATACTACAACTTCTTTATTCATCATTGTATACTTAGGTTGTCTCCATGTCTTCGATATTATAGATAATATTACTAGGAACATAAGAGTGTATGTATCTTTTTGGGGTAGTGTTCTTATTTCCCTGGGATACAGTCTCAGAAGAGGAATTGCTGGATCATATAGTAAAGTTCTAATTAAAAAAATTTTTTTTGATAGTTTATTTATTTTTGAGGCAGAGAGAGACAGAACATGAGCAGGGGAGGAGCAGAGAGAGAGGGAGACACAGAATTCGAAACAGGCTCCAGGCTCCGAGCTGCCAGCACAGAACTGATGCGGGGCTTGAACCCACTAACCATGAGATCATAACCTGACTGGAAGTTGGATGCTTAACCGACTGTGCCACCCAGGCCTCCCTAAGTTCTCATTTTTGAGGATCCTTTGTAATGTGTCCATAGAGGCTGCACCAATTTACAGTCCCACCAACAGGGCACAAGGGTTCTCTTTCTTTCACATCCACACCAACATTTGTTATTTCTGGTCTTTTTGATGATGGCCATTCTAACAGGTATCAGATGGTATCTTATTGTCTTAATACACATTTCCTTAATGACTAGTGATGTTGACTGTCTTTTCATGTAGCTGTTGGCCCTTCATATATTTTCTTTGGAAGATTCTGTTCAGGTTCTTTGCCCATTTTTTAAATTGGCTTATTCATTTTTTTTTTTTCTGTTGAGTTATGTGAGTTCTTTATATATTGGATAGTAATGTTATCAGATTATATGGTTTGCAAGTATTTTTTGCCATTTTGTAGTGTTTCATTTAACCTTGCTGATGTTTTCTTTTGCTGTTCAGAGCTTTTTAGTTTGATGTAGATCCAACTTTGTTTTTCATTTTATGTCTTATGCTTTATGTGTCACATCCAGAAAATCATTACCAAGACCCATGCCAAGGGATTTTATACCTATTTTCTTCTAGAAGTTTCATGGTATCAGATTTTACATTTAAGTTTTTAATCTATTCTGACTTAATTTTTGTGAGTGGTGTAGGATATGCATCCAGTGTCATTCTTTTTCATGCGAATATCCAGTTATCCCAGCACCATTTATTGAAAATACTGCTTTCTCCAATGAATGTTCTTCACTCCCTAGTCCAATATTAGTTGATTATCTATTCTTTTTTTTAAATTTTTTTTAATGTTTTTATTTATTTCTAGGAGAGAGAGAGAGAGACAGTGTGAGCAGGGGAGGGTCAGAGAGAGAGGGAGTCACAGACTGAAACAGGCTCCAGGCTCTGAGCTGGCTGTCAGCACAGAGCGCGATGCGGGGCTCGAACCCACAAACCGCGAGATCATGACCTAAGCGGAAGTCGGACGCTTAACCAACTAAGCCACCCAGGTGCCCCTGATTATCTATTCTTGAGTTTATTTCTGGGCTCTCAATTCTGTTCCATTGGTTTAGTTCTCTGTCTTCATTCCAGCACCATGCTGTTTTCATGATTATACCTGTAGAATGTAGTTTGAGATCAGGAAATATGTTACTTTCTGCTTTGTTCTTTCCCCCCCCCCCCCAATTTTGATAACTTTTATTTCTTTTTCTCATCTGATTGCTCCATCTAGGACTTCCAATACTGTGTTTAATAGGAATGGTGAGTGAACACTCTTGTTTTGTTCCTGCTCTTAGAAGAAAAGCTTTTTTTCTCCATTGAGTATGATGATAGCTGTTAGCTTATCATATATGGCCATTACTATGTTCCTTCTACATCTAATTTGTTAATTTTTAAAATCATAAATGGGTGTTGGATTTTGTCAAATGCTTTCTCTGTGTAGGTGGAGATACTCATATGATTCTCTTTTCCATTCTATTAATGTAATGTATCACATTGATTGATTTGCATATGTTAAACCTTCCTTGCATCTCAGGGATAAATCCCTCTTGATCACACCAAATAATAGTTTTAATGTTCTGCTGAATTCAGTTTGCTAGTATTTTAAAAAATGTTTATTTACCTTGAAAGAGAGAGTGCATGCAAGTGGGAGAATGGACAGATAGAGAGGGAGAGAGAGAATCCCAGCAGGCTCTGCATTGTCAGTGAGGATCCTAACCAGAGGCTCAATCTCATGAACCATGAGATCATGACCTGAGCCAAATTGAGAGTTGGACGCTTAGCTGACGGAGCCACCCAGGAGCCGCCAGTTTGCTAGTATTTTATCGAGATTTTTTGCATCTGTATTCATCAGGTTTACAGGCTTGTAGTTTTCTAGTAGTTTTTTTTTTCTTCCTGGTTTTGGTATTAGGATAGTGCTGGCCTGAGTTTGGGAATGTTCGCTCCTCTGATTTTTTTGAAGTTATTTCCTCTTTGATTTTTTGGAAGAGTTTGAGAAGAATTGGAGTTATTTCTTTTTACAATGTTTGGTAAGATTCACCAGTGAAGCCATCTGGTCTTGGGGTTTTTTTCATTCATAGATTTTTGATTACTGATTTAATTTTCTTACTATTAATTGCTCTATTCAGATTTCCTACTTATTCCTGATTCAGTCTTATAATTTGTATATTTCTAAGATTTTTTTCATTTATTCTAGGTTGTCCAGTTTTTTGGCATATAGTTGTTCATAATAGCTTCTCAGGGTCTTTTGAATTTCTGTGTATCAATGATAATGTCTCCTTTTTCATTTATATTTTGATTTGGATCCTTTCTCTTTTTTCCTTGGTTAGTCTAGCTAAAGATTTACTAAATTTTATTTTAAAAATTTATTTATTGTTTAATTTACATCATTAGTTAGCATGCAGTGCAACAGTGATTTCAGGAGTAGATTCCTTAATGTCCTTTACCCATGTAAACCATCCCCCTCCCACAACCCCTCCAGCAACCCTCTGTTTGTTTTCTATATTTAAGAATCTTTTATGTTTTGTCCCCCTCCCTGTTTTTACATAATTTTTGCTTCCCTTCTCTATGTTCATCTATTTTATATCTTAAATTCCTTATATGAGTGAAGTCATATGATACTTGTCTTTCTCTGACTAATTTGGCTTGGCATAATACCCTCTAGTTCCATCCATGTAGTTGGAAATGGCAAGATTTCATTCTTTTTGACTGACGAGTAATATTCCATTGTATATATATACTACTCTTCTTTATCCATTCATCTGTTGATGGACATTTGGGTTCTTTCCATATTTTGGCTATTGTCAGTAGCACTGCTATAAACACTGGGGTGCATATGCCCCTTCGAAACAGAATACTTGTATCTCTTGGATAAATACATAGTAGTGCAATTGCTGGGTCTTAGGGTAGTTCTATTTTAAATTTTTTGAAGAAACTCCATACTATTTTCCAGAGTGGCTGTACCAGTTTGCATTTTCATCAGCAGTGCAGAGATCTTTCTCCGCATCCTCGCCAACATCTATTGTTGCTGGAGTTGTTAATGTTAGCTATTCTGACAGGTGTGAGGTCATATCTCATTGTGGTTTTGATTTGTATTACCCTGATGATGAGTGATGATGAACATTTTTTCATGTGTCTGTTGGCCATCTGGATGTCTTCTTTGGAGAAGTGTCTATTCATGTCTTTTGCCCATTTCTTCACTGGGTTATTTGTTTTTTGTGTGTTAAGTTTGAAAAATTCTTTATAGATGTTAGATATTAACCCATAATCTAATATGTCATTTGCAAATATCTTTTCCCATTTTGTCAGTTTCCTTTTAGTTCTGCTGATTTATATTTCGATTAGGTCCTAATAATTCATTTTTGCTTTTGTTTCCCTGAAGCTTTTTATTTTGATGAGGTCCCAATAGTTTATTTTTCCTTTTGTCTCCCTTGCCTGTGGAGATGTGTTGAGTAAGAAGTTGCTGTGGCCGAGGTCAGAGAGGTTTTTGTCTACTTTCTCCTCTAGGATTTTGATGGCTTCCTGTCTTACATTTAGGTCTTTCATCCATTTTGAGTTTATTTTTGTGTATGTATTTTTTGTGTATGGTGTAAGAAAATGATCCAGATTCATTTTTATGGATGCTGCTCTCCAGTTTTCCTAGCACCCTTTGCTGAAGAGACTGTCTTTATTCCACTCGATATTCTTTCCTGCTTTGTCAAAGATTAGTTGGCCATGTGTTGGGTCCATTTCTGGGTTCCATTGATCTGAGTGTCTGTTTTTGTGCCACATTACTAATTTTGTTTATCTTTTTCAAATAACCAACACTTAGTTTGGTTAATATTTCTATTGCTTTCTGTTCTCAATTTTATTTACTTCTGTTCTAATCTTTATTATTTCCCTTGTTCTGCTAATTTTTTCTTACTTCTTTGTTTTTTTTCCCCTAGGTGCTTGAGGCATAGAATTAAGTTGTTTATGTGGGATCTTTCTTGCTTCTTAATGTAGACATTTATTGCTATGAACTTCTCTCTTAGAACTACTTTTGTTACCTCTCACAACTTCTGGTATGTTTCATTTATATTTTTGTTTATTTCAAGGCACTTTTTTATTTCTCCTTTAATTTTTTCTTTGAACCATTGGTTGTTCAGGAGAGTGTTGTTTACTGCTTATTTCTCCTTTTGGCTCCATTAGTCTTTGCTTTATATATTTAGGTGCTCTGATGTTGGGCACAAAAGTATTTACAATTATTATATCCTCTTGATTTCTTGATTCCTTTATCTTTATGTAATGACCTTTTTTTGTCTTTTAAAAAATTTTTTTTTTATGTTTTATTTATTTCTAGGAGAGAGAGAGAGAGACAGCATGAGCAGGGGAGGGTCAGAGAGAGAGGGAGTCACAGACTGAAACAGGCTCCAGGCTCCGAGCTGGCAGTCAGCACAGAGCCCGACGCGGGGCTCGAACCCACGAACCGAGAGATCATGACCTAAGTGAAAGTGAGACGCTTAACCAACTAAGCCACCCAGGCGCCCCGAGTCTTTTTTTTACCAATTTTAATTTAAAGTCTTTTTTATATGATATAAGTTAAGCTATCCCTCTTTTTTCTGGTTACCATTTACTTGAAAAATTTTCCCCTGTCTTTCCTTTCTCAATCTATGTGATTTCAAGGCTAAAGTGAGTATCTTATTGGATGTTGGTGTTTTAAAAATCATTATCAATCATTCAGTGTTTTCTAATTGAATAGTTTAATACATTTACATTTAAAGTAATATTGGTAGATGAGAACTTATTATTGCTACTTTGTTAATTGTTTTTTGGTTGTTTTATAGGTACATTGTTCCTTGTTTCTTATTCTGGCGTGTGTGTGTGTGTGTGTGTGTGTGTGTGTGTGTGTGTGTGTGTATTGCTGTCCTTTTGTTTCAGTATACTTTGACTTCTTTATCATGTTCTCTTATGTAATTACTACAGTATTTTCTCTTGTAGTTACCATGAGACTTACATAAAGTATCTTAAATCTGTAACGCCCTATTTTAAACTGATAACAACTTAACCAGTATAATTTATAAAATTTATGTTTAATTCTCCTTCCCCTCACAGTTTTGGTTATTGCCATTACAGCTTACATAGTTTTTATTAGTGTAACTAATACCAGATTGTTGTCATTATGGTTATTTGTGCTGTAGTCCTTTTTATTCAAGTTTTACGTTAGAGTCATAAGTGAATCATGCACAACTACTACCATATTGCAGAGTCTAACTATGATTATATATTTACCATTATCAGTAATATTTACACTATCTTTTTATATTTTACATTATGGTAATTAGCATTCTTTTAGTTTCATTCAAAGAATTCCCTTTAGCATTTCTTGTAAGGCAGGTCTAGTTGTGATAAATTCCCTCAACTTTTGTTCCTTTGAGTCTTTATTCCTCCTTTGTTTCTAAGGGACAGCATTGCCACACATAGAATTTTTGGTTGAAAATTATTTTCTTTAACATGTTGAACGTGTCATCCCATTCTCTTCTGGCCTGAAAAGTTTCTGTTGAGAAATCAACAGGTGGGGGCGCCTGGGTGGCTTAGTCGGTTAAGCGTCCGACTTTCGCTTAGGTCATGATCTCGCGGTTTGTGGGTTCGAGCCCCGCGTCAGGCTCTGTGCTGACTGCCGGCTCAGAACCTGGAGCCTGTTTCAGTCTGTGACACCCTCTCTCTCTGACCCTCCCCTGCTCACGCTGTCTCTCTCTCTCTCTCCTAGAAATAAATAAAAAAAAAAAAAAAAAAGAAATCAACAGGTGTTTCTGTGTATGTAACTGCTCCCTGTTCTCTTGCTGCTCTTAAAACTTTTTATTTGACTTTTGATGATCTAATTATATGTCTCAGTGTAACCTTAGTTTGGTTTCACCTAATTAGGATTTTTTGAGTCACATGAATCTGAGTGTCCATTTATCTCCCCAGGTTTGGGAAGTTTTTAGCCATTGTTGCTTTAAGTATACTTTCTGTCTCTTTCTCTTCTGGAATTCCCAGCGTGCAACTTTCTCCAATATGTCCTATAATGTGTCCTGTAGGCTTTAAAAATTTTTTTTTCATTCTTTTTTTCTTTTGGATCCTCTGACTATACAAAACCTCATCTTCCAGGTATTATCTGATTACCTCCTGGTAATGTCTTATCCTCTAGGTTGCCGATTCTGTCTTTTGCATGGTCAAGTCTAACTTGAAACTCTCTATTGAATTCTTTAGTTCAGTTGTATTTTTCATTTCTAGGATTTCAGATGTTTTTGTTGTTGTAGTTGGTTTCATGGTTGCTATTTTCTTGTTTAACTTCTCATTTTGCTTATGCATTGTTTTTCTAATTTGTCCATGTATTTTTATGGGTTCAATAAAGTTCCTTAAGAGCATTATTATGAAATTTTTTTTGTCAGTTCACAGATATTAATCTCTTTAGTTTCAGTTTTTGGAGCTTTAGTAGTTACCTTTGGTGTGTGACATAATTTACCTGTTTTTGTGATCCTTTATTACTTATGCTGGTATGTGCACATTTTAGTAATTGTCCTCTTCCAGACTTGCAGGTTTGCTTTGGTTGAGATAGTTCCTAACTAGTTAGCTCATTTTGAGTTTTTGGGTGTCTCCTGATAATATCCTTAGGCAGGTGGTGCTAGCTATTATCTGTTTTTGGGTGAGGCAATTGTTTGAGTTCTGAGGATAGGGATGAAGTGGGTATACCACTGACTGAGAATAGCTGGTTAGGATGCTGGTTTGATTCCTTATCCAAGTGAGGCTGTAGGATGGTCTCCACAGATGCCTGGATTCCTTCAATAGCAGAGGAGGCAGGGCAGCAGGACAGGACCTGTATAATGCATTATTTGGGAACCTGAATCAGGCCAGAGTCATGCACTGAATTTCCTGGTCAGCAGTAGGAGCAGTAGAAGAAGCAGCTCTAAATCTGGTAAAGCTTTTTGCTTGTTGTATTAACTGAAGCCAGCTGTACTCCTGGTTCCCTGATTAAACAGGTCTACTGGATTGCTCTGTAAATAATTGGCCCTGCCTGCCTGCCTCTAGGCTTGAGTGCCACTGGGCTGCATAGCTACCAGGAGTTGTCTGTATCCCTACTGGTCATATTGGGCCAGAAGACATTTTTCCCTGTGGGTGGGACTGTGATTCACTTTCCTTGCCTTGGTGGGACAGAGAGGGGCTACTCTAGCCTATTCTTAGTTTGTCAAACAAGTTCTCTAGTTTGGAGGGCCTAGATGCTACTCTCATTTGGTTGTGAATTAATTCCTCTGTTTTTATGTTGCATGGGAATGCTCTATGCCTCTCTGTCCAATATTGGCTTTGCTCTGAGAGCAATCAGCTTTGCCCACCCATTTCTCACCTGACTTGCACTTGCTTCCGGGAGTTGTTGCCAGTTCTTCTAGTCAGATGGGCTTTGTTCTTCATGGTGAGTAGGGCTGTGATTTAGCACCTTGCCTGGGATTGGGTAAATCAGGCTCTTTGGCCAGCAAAACTCTTCATTTGAGAATACAAATCAGGCAGATTTGCACCCTGTTGAGTTCCCTCGTCAAAGTGTGACCCAACTTCTTTCTTCAGGTAAAGAAACTGCTGGTTAGGATTACTACTTGGTCACTATAGGTATGAATGCAGTCTGCCAAGATTTATGTGCTGGTTGTTGCAAGCCCCTCCTTTCTTCTCCTTCACAATCAGATTCCCAGTAGCTGGACCCCTCAGATTCCCCCGTGGTCCCCATAGTGTGAGATCAGGATAGGGGCTTCCACAAAACAACCACAATACTGGGGGAAGCCAGTTGTCTCCTTGGGTTCTGTTTTCCCACTGGAGGAGCTTGAGAGTTAGGGGAGACCTTTTGTGTGGTGCTTACGTGCTTGTGGGAAGAACAGTGTGATCGATGTGTAGCCAATTCTCTTACCCTTTTAATGCAGTTTGTATTTGTCTCTGTGATGCAGATGCTTTAGCCTCACTTCTCTGTTTAAGGATTCTGTCAGTGGTGTCTTGGTCTTGAATAGTTAGTTGTTCTTGTTAAGGGGAGCAAATCCAAAACAACCCATGTTGCCATCTTGGTGATACCACTTTGTAGTACAGAGATACTTTTACAGATATGAAACTTGTGTTTTGAATGTGTTCCCATTTCCTGTTTTCCCTTTGCTACTGAACACAATAAGAGAAAAATTAGATGATTTTCTGGGTACTAATTTAAGGTTTGGTCAAAACTGAAAGATGTTTAAATAATAGGTAACTAAATTTTAGAAGGGACAGATAGTTGTCACCATTCATTAAGTGCCTACAGTATACTGAGTACTTTACATGAGTTATATATTGTAATCCTCATATTATTCCTATGAGGTATATAATGTTGTCCCCATTTTACAGGTGAAGAAGTGTAAGTCCAGAGAAACTAAACAATTTATATAAATGTTACACAATTAGTAAATGGTAGAACTGGGATTTGAATGAAGGACTCTCTGGCTCTAAAGCCCATATTTGTTCCATAGCACTATACTTTTCGCAGATAGTTATTAAACAGCAAAATTTAGCCATAGGTTGAATATAGGCATCATGAGAAATCAACTTGTTCCTGTGTGGGTATGAGAGTCACTGAGGTTTACTTCTAGTTTCTTTTAATTAACTTAAGGACTAAATATTTAGAAGAAGGCAGTGTCTTCATTTACTGCTCAGAAAAATGAATATGTGCCATACTTGCAGCAACATATTATATCTGTTAGGGACCAGCATACACATTTAATACAGAATGAAAATATGCCCTTTGTTTTGTCCAGCCCATTAATTTTAAAATACCTAGAGCCTAAGGTGGCCCCAAACAGCTGAAATACTACCCGTTCCAAAACAGACATTAAAATTTCTCCCTATTTATAAAAAATAAAACTGTTCCTCTTTTCTTAACAAGCTTTGTCAGTATAAATGGAACTAAAATTGATGGCCTGGTGTTCTTTATTATTTTGCATTGAGTTCTGCATTATACCGCTGTTATGATAAAATCTTGGGTATTTACAAAAAAATATATATATTTCCTGCCTCCAGGAACCCTTGTGAAAAAAACAAATATTATTTTTATAAAGACATATTCTTAGACTACACATAATTAATTTTAAGCCACTGAAGGAGTACAAACACACTTTTATATGGAATGTTTTTCTTTTTTTCCTTTATCATCTCTTCTCTTTTTACAAAAGAAATGTTACTTAAAAATTGTTAAAATTTCTTAGACAATCTCCCTTGGATATTTCATTTTTGATGTCTACTTGAGAATTTATTCATTTCTGCAGTGTGAAATTGTGCAAAGATCAGAAGACTGGATATTATTGTAATAGTACCCAAGTCACAGTTTTATTTTATGAGTAAAAGTGTCCAGCTCAGTGCCTGATGTATTGTAGGAACTTCTTAGATGCCTAGTAGATTTTACATTTTTGATAGCTGAGTGACTTCTGATGATTCTCTAACCCTCATTTTCCTTATCTTAAAACTTTGAGGCATAGAGATGATTTTTAAGGGCTTTTAGGTAGCTCTGCAATGCCGTAGTTTCCAGATAGGCATGTAACATCTGAGGCAATAAGGCCCAAGTCTGCATTTTTCTTAAGGTGTCATGCTTATTCCTACCTCTTTGCCTTTGATCATTCTGTTTTTCCTATCAAGAGTGCTTTCACCCTGCCTCTCTATCTAAAACCCTCCAGTCAACTTTTATTCAACAATATCTTCATTGAATAGTTGGTTCAACATGGTTAAGGTAATGAGTAAAGTGAAACTCTAAATTCTAATAACTTTTTAAAGCCTTTTGAAGCCTTACTTCCTATATTAATTCATCTTAGAAAATTCTGGACCATTTGGATGTCTATAGTTATCGTTTCCTGTATTTATTGTATTTATCATACTTTTTGGTAATTATATTTTGTGAAAAGACAATTCCATCATACTTTGGCTAGATTGTAAAATTTTCCAGAGGTGATATCATATGATTCTTTTTCATTTTCCTTAATATCTGGTATAATTTTTCTTTAAGGATCTGTAGAAAAGAGATATTATGCTACTAATAATATGGTAGGTTGTATCAATAAAGTCCTGAACTATAATAGAAGTATAAATGAAATGAAAAAAGGGTAATTCAGAGGCACTAAAGATGTTTTGCTAATTTTTAGTTTGCTCGGCTAGTTTGAATATAGGTGGTTTGTAGAAAGGCCTTTAACAGACCTAAGATTTGAAAATAAAGTAACAAGGTTGATATATTTTTTAATATTTTTATTTATTTCTAGGAGAGAGAGAGAGAGAGACAGCGTGAGCAGGGGAGGGTCAGAGAGAGAGGGAGATACAGACTCTGAAATAGGCTCCAGGCTCTGAGCTGGCAGTCAGCACAGAGCCTGACGCCGGGCTCGAACCCACAAACCGCAAGATCATGACCTAAGCGAAAGTCGGATGCTTAACCAACTAAGCCACCCAGGCGCCCCCAAGGTTGATATTTTTTAATACTCACTCTAGAACTTCTTATTTCAAAAGTGCCCACTGAGAATGCTATAAACTTATTCCAATGATATCACATTTTGAGGGAAGTTACTTTCTTGGAATGAGCTTTTTGTAGTTAGATTTTGATCCAAACACAAATATTACTTTAATTACTTTGTAGTTACCACTTTGTTTAGATTTTTTTAAACATATAGTCAGCCTGATCAAATAAATGCCTTTTAAATTAGACCTTCTTCCATTAATTTTTTTCACAAAGGATGATGATCAGTCATTTAAAAATATTAAATAATTGTTTTCTTACCTCATGGTAAATAAAATAAAAAAATTAAAAATATGTTTAAGTATGTGAGCCACCATAGCAAAAATGATACTTCTTCCTAAGGTGCTTGAATTATGCTATCCTCATTGAAAAATTAATTACTGTAAAGGTGCCTCTTTGTTCTCTACTAAATTAATTTATTGTTAAGCAAAATTCAAAAACAAAGCTTCAGAAAGGCACTTTTGAAATGACAGAGCAAGGACCTCTGAAAATTCACTCCTTCGTAAAGGCAATGAAGAGTCCTGGCAAAAATGTTTAAAATCAACATTTTCACAACTCTAGAAATTAATGGAAGGATTGCAAAAAGAAAAATAGATGGATCTCAGAAGGAACAATAATTTCTAGGGTATTTTAACTTGTCCTATTTGTATCCTCTTCTTCTCAGATCCATAGTAGCCTAGAAGGTCAGTAGTCATATAACCACTGTAACTGTTAAACCAGAAACTTAGCAGCCAGTTGAAGGGCAGAATAGATTTAAAGCTGCCCCCAAAGTCCTATCCTCCTTATATAATTTTTACCTTTTGATCTCTCTGGCAGCAAGATGGAAAGCCCCATTCAAAGGATTTGTCTTTATTTGACCTGACTTATATCTGCTCAGTGGGAAAGAACCAACTCCAGGAGTTTGTTGAAAATGATCAGTAATTGTTTAACATCATGGGTGGTTTTGAGGCTGTGGTACCAGTTGGAGAATCAAGAAGTTGGCCCAAGACCTTAAAAGAAAAATATGGAAAATGAGATGTTTTTAAAGGCCTTTGAAAAACTCTATTTCTGGGGATCTCAAAGTCCAAATATGTATGGAGCTTTGGGCTTTGCTCCCATTTGGCCCAACTTGGTGTTGTGCATAAGTAGGAAGTAAAGGCTAAAACAGCATTTTAAAATGCCAAAGAATTGGGGCGCCTGGGTGGCTCAGTTGGCTAAGCATCTGACTTCGGCTCAGGTCATGATCTCGTGGTTTGTGGGTTTGAGCCTCGCGTTGGGCTCTGTGTGGACAGCTAGCTCAGAGCCTGGAGCTGTTCCGGATTCTGTGTCTCCCTCTCTCTCTGACCCTCCCCTGCTCACACTGTCTCTCTCTCTGGGAAATAAATAAAAAACAAAAAAAAAATTTTTTTTTAAAAGCCAAAGAATTGAAGGCATAACCCAGCACACACACACCCTCTTAACAAAGATGAGACGTTGATTCAAGGTATTTAAGGAAATATTTGTTCAAACATTAGCTGAACACTAAGCAGGTAATTCACTAAGGATATAGGGTTTATATATTTAGTCCAGGAAAGTCGTTAAAACAAAGGGCAACAGTAGCAGCAGCAGGAACAAAAACAAACAAAAACCCTGTGTGGAGAGAGGTGAATGATCTCCAAAATTGCCAGGTTATATTATTTAAAATGTACAGTTTTCAACAAATAATTGTGAGACCTGTAAAAAAAAAAGTAAAGAAAATATGGACCATACATGGGGGAACAGCAGTCAATAGAAACAGTCCCTGAGGATGGCCAAATGCTGGCCTTGTAGACAAAAACTTTAAGTCAGCTAATTTAAAGACGTCCAAAGGACTAAAGCTACATCTAAAAAGGAAAGTATGGGAAACATGTATTGGTAAATAGAGATTATAATTAAAGAGATAGAAATTATAAAAAAGAACTAGATAGAAATTCTGGAGTTACATAGTATAATAACTGAAAGAAAATAAAGTCACTAGAGAGGCTTATAAGAAGATTTGAGAAGTCAAGAATGAATCAGCAAACTTGGAGATAGGTCAATTGAGATTACTAGTCTGAAAAACAGAGTAGAAAGTATCAAGAACAATGAATTGGACTTCAGAGATCTATAGAGCAACATCAAATGTACTAGAATATGCATAATGGGAATTCCTGAGAAGAGAGAATGTAGCAGAGATTATTGGAAGAAAACTTTTCAAATTTGGTGGAAAACATTAATCTGCATAAGGAAGATCTATAAACTCCAAGTAAGATAAACTCAAGGAGATCTATTGCTAGTCACACTATAGTTGAGCTATTCAAAGCCAAATTCAAGAGAAAACTGGAAAGCAGGAAGAGAAAACACTCATCATGTACAATGGATTCTCAATAAGATTAATAATTACTTCTCATTAGAAACCATGGAGGACAGAAAGAAGTGGGTGACATATTTAAAATGCTGAAAGATAAAGAATGTCAAGCAAGAAGTCTATATTCAGCAAAACTATCTTTTATTAAAAATTAAGAAGAAATTAAGATATATCCAGAAGAACAAAAATGAAAAGAATTTGTTGCTAGTTGATTTACTGTACAGCAAATACTAAAGAGAATCCTTCAGGGTGGAATAAAAGGATAGACAGTAACCCAGATCTACACAAAGAAAGAGCACCAGTAAATGTAATTACATAGGAAAAAGTGAAAGACATTTTCACCTTTGGAGGAACGATGAATAAATGCTGTAGTTCCATCTTCTAGCTGCACTGCTTGACTGTCCTCTAAGTGCACATTGTTCCTTGTTCAAGAACAATGCTTATATTTAGATTCCGTATCTTCTAAGTATGTTCTGCGCCTTTCCCTCTTTCTTCCTCTTCTGGAATTCCTATGATGTGGATATTGTTCCGTTTGAACAGCTCTCGAACTCTCCTTTCGTGTTCCTGGGTCAGTTTATCTCTCTTTTTCTCGGCTTCCTCTTTTTCTATAATTGTGTCTTCTAACTCACCTATTCTCCTCTCTGCCTCTTTAATCCGTGCATTGGATGCCTCCATTTTATTATGCACCTCATTTATAGCATTTTAAAATTCATCACAATGATTTTTAAGCTCCGTAGTCCTTGTAGCAATAGTTTCTCTGATGTCTTCCATGCCTTTTTGAAGCCCAGCGATTAATTTTATGACTATTATTCTAAATTGTTGTTCAGTTATGTTGCTTATATATGTTTTGAGCAGTTCTTTAGCTGTCATTTCTTCCTGGAATTTCTTTAGAGGAGAGTTCTTCCGTTTCATCAAAATGATGGCTCATTGACTGTCCAGGGCCTGTTTGTTCAGGCAGTGTTTCTTGAATGGTGTCTCTTGGACTCTCTTGTTGAGACTTTATTTTATTTCTCTACTCATAGTGGTGTTTGGGACTCTCCACCATGTGTACTTTGGCTTGCTTCTTGAAGTAGCCCTATAAGGTTATTTTCTCAGTGGAGTCTGTCTCCTTTTCTTCCCAAACTCCTATGGTTCTGTAAGGGTTCCTATGGCTTCAGGCCTTCTCCATTTGAGAGATGGGGGCAAGTGAAATGTACAGAGCTCCCTACTTCTCCACCATCTTGCCCCTCCTCCCTCTTCTAAGTATGTTCTGATAGCTCAGCAACAAGAGTCAATAAACCATTAACACATTAGCAAAACCTAAAAAAAAGACAAGTGCATGGAGTAATTATACAGCTGTATGCTTAGGTTATAAAGATATAATTTTTAACAATAATGTAAAAGCTTAAACTATGAAACTCTTGAAGGAGAATATAGGAACAAATCTATGTGATCTTGGGCTAAGTCACTGTTTTTTAAGATGGCACCAAAATCACAAGTGACAACAGAAAAAATATGAATAAACTGGACTCCATCAAAATATAAAGTCTTATAAGTAAGTTCCCTGCTTATTAAAACCACTATTTACCATCTGAACTGGCCTGCTTCTTTCTTCTGTCTTTTCTGTCTCTTTGTGTATGGGGCCAGTTTGTGAACTAACAATTGGTGTGCCAGCCAGGAGACTGAAGTAATGGGCCATGGGAAAGAGGCATCTGCGAGGCAGATTCTGAGTTGGGTGGCACATATGTTAGATGCTTGTGGACCATTGTATGAATACAGGGACACTCTAAAAACACTAGCTACTTTAATGAGATTGTTTGAGAAACTATGCACTGTGGCAAAGAAAAGAAATAAATTTGCTGCTGCAATGGCCTAACCTCTACTGTAGGCAGTTTGGCTGGCCACCAATGCCCAACTAGAGGCTGAAGCTCAAGTTAGAAAGTTGGGAGAAGAGCTGAAGGTAGAGAAAGATATGCAGTTGTGCACTCCTTTGCTAGCTTCAGGGCTGACAGAGAAGGTAGAAGAGAAGAACGATAAGTTGGAGATCATAGCATGCTATTTCACAAAGCAAGAAGAGCACAGGCTGTTGCAGGTTAGGTTTTAAATACTTGTGACAAAGCCTGATTAGGATGCTAACAGGTAAAATCCCTGGGAAGATGATGAGAGCAAAGGGGAAGAATATAGTGGTGATTGAAGATGAAGTGGACAGAGTGCCCCATGCTGGCTGACCCTTCATACAACTAATTCATTCTCAACAGTGGAATGTTGAAAGTTTTTCTTCTAAGATCAGATATAACACAAAGATGCTTGTTCTCACCACTCCTATTCAACATAGTATTTTAAGTCCTAGCCAAGGAATTGGACAAGAAAAAGAAATAAAAAGCATCCAAATTGGAAAAGATGAAGTAAAATTGTTACTGTTTGCAGGTGATATGATCTTATATATAGGAAATCCTAAGAACTGCCATAAAAATGTTTCCACTATTAAGTAAAGTAGCAGCATACACAAAAACATACAAGATTCAGTTGCGTTTCTGTAATCTAAAAGTGAATGATCTGAAAAGAAACAATCCCACTTACAATAGCATCAAAAGCAATAAAATTTGTAGGAATAAATTATAGTTAAAGCTATAAGACATTGGTGAAATAAATTGAACACACAAATAAATTGAAAGATACCCTATGTTCATGAATCAGAAGAATTCATATTATTAAAATGTCCATACTGCCTACATCCATCAATGAAATACTTATAAAAATTTTAGTGAAATTTTAACAGTAAAAGAAAACCAATTCTAAATTAAGAACGGAGTCTCAAAAAAAACCTCATATACCAAACGTAGTCTTGAGCAAGGGCAAAACTGGAGATATCACACTTCCTGATTTCAAACTTTTGTTATAAAGGTATAATCAAAACAGTATGATATTGGCATAAAGACAGACACACTCAAGATCTTAGCAATAAACGTATGCATATAGGGTAGTATTTGACAAGGGAGTCAAGAATACACATGGGCAAAGGATAGTTTCTTCACTAAAGGGTTTGGGAAAATTGATTATTTAATGCAAAAGAATGAAATTAGAACCCTATGTTACACTACTTACAAAAATTAGCAAAAAAATGGATTAAATACTTAATCATAAAACCTGTAGCTAAAAACTCCTAGAAATAAACATAAGAGAAAATTTCCTTGACCTTGATTTTGACAATGACTTTTTGGGTATGACACAAAAAGTGCAAGCAATAAAGGCAAAAATAAACAAGTAGACCACATCAAACTAAAAACCTTTGCACAGCAAAAGAAGTCATCAACAAAATTAAAATCAGCCTCTATCAAATGGGAGAAAAATTTGCAAATGTATCTATCTGTTAAGGGGTTAATATCCAAAGCATAAAGAGCTCATACAACTCAATAGCAAAAAAAAAAAAAAAAAAAAAAAAAAAATCAAATAATCCAATTAAAAATGGACAGAGGATCAAAACAGACATTTTTTCCAAAGAAGGCACACAAATGGTCAACAGGTACATTAAAGTGTTCAACTTCACTAATCATCAAGAAAATGCAAGTCAAAACCCAATGAGCTATCTCCTCATACCTGTTAGAATGTCTATCATCAAATAAGCATGAGATAATGTGTTGAGGAGTATGTGGGGGAAAAAGAATTGTGCACTGTTAGTGGAATGTAAATTGGATAGTCAGTACTAAAAACAGTATGGAGTTTCTTTTAAAAAGTTAAAATAGAACTATCCTATGAGGTAGAAATTTCACTTCTGAGTATATATCTGAAGAATATGGAATTACTATCTCAGAAGGATAGCTACACCAGATGTTCATTGTAGTATTATTTACAATAGCCAAGACATGGAAACAACCTAAGTGTCTGTTGATGGATAATGGATAAAGGAAATGTGGTATATATGAAATGGACTATTATGCAGCCACAAAAAGAAGGAAACTCTGTTTCTTATAACAACACGAATGGACATGAGGACATTTTACTAAGAGAAAGAATTCAGAAAAAGACAAATATTGTATGATCTCATTATCTGTAGAATTTTAAAAAGCTGAACTCCTAGAAATAGACTGTAAAATTGTGGTTGCAAGGGCTGGTTCCTAGGTGAAGAAAATGGAGAGAGTTGGTCCATGGGTATAAAGGTTATACCAGTTATAAGATGAGTAAGTTCTGGGTAATCTAATGTACAGCATGGTGAGTATAGTTCACAGATACTATATTATATACTTGAAAGTTGCTAAGAGCATATGTCCTAAATGTTTTGAAAACATACAAATGCAAGCACACATACATGTGGTAATTATATAAGAGGATAGAGGTGTTAACTAACTTTACTGTATAATCATTTTGCAATGTATATGTGTATCATTCATGTTATACACCTTAAACTTGCACAATGTTTTATGTCAATTATATATAAATAAAGTTGGGAGAAACCCTGTATAATTAAACTCGTTTGTCCAAGGAAGATGTAAAAATTGCCAATAAATCCACAAAAAGATCCTTAGCTTCATTAGTAATTAGCAAAGTGCTGATCAAAACCGCAATGAGTTGGTACTTAACACTCACTAAGATGGTTATAATAAAGAAGACAGAGAAATGATAAGTATTGACAAGGATGTGGAGAAGTTGGAACTCTCACACATTACTGGTAGGATTGTAAAATCATGGAGCCATGTTGGAAAAAATTGTTTTCTCAAAATGTTAAACAGAAGACCAACATGTCCCAGCAATCACAATCCCAGCTATATACCAAAGAGAAATGAAAATAATATGCCCACACATAAACTTGTATATCAATGTTAATAGCAACATTATTCATAATAGTCAAAAAGTGGTCCAACGTCCATCAGCTGAAAAATGAAGAATTAAAATATGGTATGTCCATAAAATGGAATATTATTTGGCAAGAAAAATGAATAAAAAGAAAACATTGATACATGCTATGTATATTCACCTTGAAATGTTATGCAAAATGAAAGAAGTCAGTCATTAAAGACCAAATATTATATAATTTCATCTATATAAAATGTCCAGAATGGACAGATCTATAGAGACAGAATGTAGATTTATGGTTGCCAGGGATTGTGAGGAGGAGTGAATGGTGAGTAACTGTCAGTAGGTACAGAGATTCTTTAAAGGTTGATGAAATTTTTCAAAAATTAGTGCATAATGCTAGGAATTTACCCAAGGGATACAGGAGTGCTGATGCATAGGGGCACATGCATCCCAATATTCATAGCAGCACTCTCAACAATAGCCAAAACATGGAAAGAGCCTAAGTGTCCATCAACAGACGAATGGATCAAGAAGATGTGGTTTATCTATACCATGGAATACTACATGGCAATGAGAAACAATGAAATCTGGCCATGTGTAGCAACATGGATGGACCTTGAGGGGGTTATGCTGAGTGAAATAAGTCAGGCAGAGGTCAGCTACCATATGTTTGCATGTATAGGAGGGTTAGGAGGAACTTAACGGAGGACAGTGGGGGAGAAGAAGGGGGAAAAAGGGGGAGAGGGAGGGAAGCAAACCATGAAAGACTCTTGAATGTTGAGAGCAAACTGAGGACTGATGGGTATGGGGGGTAGGGGAAGGGAGGTGATGGGCATGGAGGAGGGTACTTGTGGGGATGAGCACTGGGTGTTATATGGAAACCAACTTGACAATAAACTATTTGTAAAAAAAAACAAAAATACCCCCCAAAACCCCAAAATTAGTGCATAACTATAGACATTATCCTACTTTATTTATTTAATTTTTGCATTGTTAAGTGAGTCAGTATATAAGATCTGATACTAACTTCTGGGAAATCTCAAAAGCTTACATATTTTGTATCACAAAATACAAATTACACACGCTATCTCCCTTCATATGCACAGATATCAATATTAAATTTCTTTATTATTGCATGTTAACTTCCCCATTCTTCCTGTATTCTCAGTCTTAATTACGAGTGTCACTGTCCTACCAGATGTTCAATCTAGAAGCCTGAAATTCAACATAGAGTGGATGTCAAGGCCAAAAAATTTCTTCCTCGATATCTCAGTTCTGTCCCCTTACTCCCATTCTCTGCCCTAGTTTGAGACTTGCCCCTCTGTTTCCTAAATGTTGCAATAACTTCTTTACATAATTTCTGCCTTTCTATTTTTTTAATCCATCCTTCTCTATGAAGTCAGTTATGTCACTACCTTGCTGATAAAAAGCCTTTGGCTCCCCATTGCTTGCAAAATAAAGTCTCACCATTTTGGCCTAGAATTGAAGGCCAATTGCAAGTTAGCCCCAGTTTACCTTTGCACATGGGTTTTCTTTCTCTCTCTCCTCTTTCCTTACTTTATCATTTTATTTAATTCTTTCATTACAAAAGATTATATGAATGCCAACTCTGTATTGTGCAGTAAGGATAGAAAGATGAATTTGTTCCCTTTCTTTTCTTAATACATTTTCTAAAACGTTTTTTTTTTTTTTACAAATAGTTTATTGTCAAATTAGTTTCCACATAACACTCAGTGTTCATCCCCACAAGTGCCCTCTTCCTTGCCCATCCCTCCTCCCCCCCACATCCATCAGTCTCTCATGGTTTGCCTCTCTCCCTTTCCCCCACCATTTACCCCTTCTTCTCCCCCATGGTCCTCAGTTAAGTTCCTCCTAATCCTCCTATACATGCAAACATATGATATTTGTCCTTCTCTGCCTGACTTATTTCGCTCGGCATAACCCCCTCAAGGTCCATCCATGTTGCTACACATGGCCAGATTTCATTGTTTCTCATTGCCATGTAGTATTCCATGGTATAGATAAACCACATCTTCTTGATCCATTCGTCTGTTGATGGACACATAGGCTCTTCCATGTTTTGGCTATTGTTGAGAGTGCTGCTATGAACATTGGGGTACATGCGCTCCTATGCATCAGCATTTCTGTATCCCTTGGGTAAATTCCTAGCAGTGCTATTGCTGGGTCATAGGGGAGTTCTATTGTTAGTTTCCTGAGGAACCTCCACACTGTTTTCCAGAGGGGCTGCACCAGTTTACATTCCCACCAACAGTGTAGGAGGGTGTCCGCTAAAATGTATTTTCTACATAAGGCTTACTTGTTTACTCTGACAAGTTTACTGAAGCAAAGTATTTCCCTCTATTGGATAGCACTGCCTTCTGCCACCTCCAAAAGATACCTTTCTGTTAAATTTTAGTACCCATACTATCTAACTCATAGGTTGTTCTAAGCATTAAATGAGATAATGCATGTTGCACTCTTCAATACAGAGCTTGTAGTAAATGTTAGCTCCTCCTTCTGTCTTCTTTCTCTTCATTTTCCTCTTCACCCTTCTTCTTTTCTGATTAATTAAAATTCTTTGCTTATGTAGGGCCTGGATCAAATGTTACTTCTTTTGAGAAGCTCTTTCCTGAAAACTGCCTCCCTTGAATACTACTGTCATTTGTGTTCCCGTGGCAGTATACAACCTTCAATTTGTTAAAAAAAAAAAATGCTGTATTTGTGAAGCACAATAAAGTGAGGCACAGTAAAATGAAGTATGCGTATATTTTCTTCCTTCTACTAAATTTGGTCTTTGTTTGTTCTTCTTTTTCTAGTTTCTTTAGGTGGAAGGTTATATTACTTATGTGAGATTTTTTTGTTTTTCAAGGTAGGCCTATGACTAAATTTCCTAGAAATGCTTTTTGCTGTGTCCCATAGATTTTGCAAAGTTCTGCTTTTGTTTTCATTTGTCTCAAGGTAATTTTTATTTTTCTCTTTCATTTTTTTCATTGACCCATTTGTTGTTTATAGTAGAATGTTATTTAATCTTCATTTGTGTTTTTTCAGTTTTCTTCTTATAATTGATTTCTAGTTTCATAGCACTGTGTGAAGAAAAGATGCTAGATATAATTGCAATATTCATAAATTTGTTTAGATTTGTTTTATGGCCTAACATGTGATCTATCCTGGAGAATGTTCCATGTGCCTTTGAAAAGAATGTGTGTTCTGCTGTTTTTGGATGGAATATGTTGACTGTATCTATTAGTTTGGTCTGTTGTGTTATTCAAGGCCATTATTTCCTGATTGATTTCCTGTCTGGATGATCTGTCCATTGATGTAAGCAGTATGTTAAAATTCCCCTACTATTGTTACAAAACTGTCATTTTCTCCCTTTATGTCTGTTAATATTTGCTTTATATATTAAGATGCTTCTATGTTTGGTGCATATTTACCATTGTTACATACTCTTGTTGGATTGATCTCTTTATCATTACATAATTCCCTTCTTTGTCTCCTTACAGTATTAATTTTAAAATCTATTTTGTGTGAAATAAGTATTACTACTGCAGCCTATTTTCTGCTTCCATTTGCATGGAATATCTTTTCCCATCTTTTCACTTACAGTCTATGTGGGTTCTTAGGTCTGAAGTGAATCACTTGTAGGCTGAATACAGATGGGTCTTGTTTTTTTTTATTTTTTTAATTTACTTAGATGCTGTGTGGTCTTTGATTAGAGCACTTAGCCTAGCTACGTTTAAAGTAATTATTAATAGGCATGTACTTACTGCCATTTTGTTTTCTGGGGTTATTTTATTATAGTTCTGTTTCTTTTTTCTCTTTTTCTCTTCCCTTGTGATTTGATGACTTTCTTTAGTATTATGCTTGGATTCCTTTCTCTTTATTTTTTGATATCTATCATAAATTTTTGGTCTCTGGTCACCATTATGTTCAGATATAACAACCTATATTACATAGCACTCTATTTTAATTAATTAATTAAGTTACTTTTAGTACATTTTTATTTAAAAATTTTTCTTTAATTGTGAAAACACTTATTTTAGTTACAACAAGGAAAATATAAATAGAACTGATGAAGCATCTATAAAATCAGTAAAATTCTAGATTGTATATCATAATACAGACTCATTGTTCTAGGCTTCAAGAAATGTTTGTATGTAGTTCTTTATCTTTCCTCCTATCCCTCATTTCACCGATCCCCATACTCACCTCCCCTCTAGTAACCATCAGTTGTTCTCTATAGTTAAGAGACTATTTCTTTGTCTCTTTCATTCTCTTTTTTCCCTTGTTCATTTTTTTCGTTTCTTAAATTCCACATATGAGTGAGACCATATGGGATATGTCTTTCTTTGACTGACTTATTTCACTTAGCATTATATGCTCTAGCTCTATCCATGTTGATGTGAATGGCAAGTAATGTTTTTTACGGCTGAGTAATATTCTGTTTTTATATAGCCACTTTTTTTTTTTTTATCCATTCATCTCTCAATGGATACTTGGGCTGCTTCCATCCATAGTTTGGCTATTATAAATAATGCTGCAAAAAACATAAGGGTGCATGTATTCCTTTGAATTAGTGTTTTTGTATTTTTGTGTAATACCCAGTAGTGTGATTACTGGCTTGTAGGGTAGTTCAAATTTTAACTTTTGAGGAACCTACATACTGTTTTCCAGAGTCTGCACCAGTTTGCATTCTTACCAACAGTGCACAAAGTTTCCTTTTTCTCCACATCCTCACCAATGGTTAAATATGTCATTTGTAAATATCTCCCATTCTGTAGACTGCCTTTTAGGTTTGTTAATTGTTTCCTTTGCTGTGCAGAAACTTTCTAGTTTGATTAAGTCTCAGGAGTTTATTTTTGCTTTTATTTCCCTTGTTTCAGGAAATATATCTAGAAAAATGTTGTTATAGCCAATGTCAGAGAGATTACTGCCTGTGCTCTCTTCAAGGATTTTTATGATTTCAGGTCTTACGTTTAGGTATTTAATCCATTTCGAATTTATTTTTGTGTATGGTGAAATAAAAGCATCCCGTTTCTTTTTTCTTTTTTTTTTTAACATGTGGCTGTCTAGTTTTCCCAGCACTCTTTGTTGAAGGCTCTGTTTTTTTTCTTTTCTTTTCTTTTTGAAGTTTATTTATTGATTTTCAGGGGAGGGAGGGGGAGGAGAGAGAGAGAGAGAGAGAGATGAAGAATCTCAAGCAGGCTCTGTACTGTCAGCACAGAGCTAGACTTGGGGCTCAAACTCATAAACTGCAAGATCATGACCTGAGCCAAAATCAAGAGTCAGATTTTTTTTTTAAATTTTCATAGTTTTTTACAATTTATTTTTGAAACAGAGAGAGACAGAGCATGAGTGGGAGAGGGGGCAGAGAGAGAGGGAGACACAGAATCTGAAACAGGGTCCAGGCTCTGAGCTGCCTGCACAGAACCCAGTGTGGGGCTCGCACCCACGAACTGTGAGATCAGGTCGGACGCTTAACCGGCTGAGCCCCCCAGGTGCCCCAAGAGTCAGATTCTTAAACAAATGATCCACCCAGGTGCCCTGGGACTGTTTTTTTTTTTTTCCATTTGTATATTCATTTTACCTTTGTTGAAGATTAATTGACTATATAATTATGGGCTTATTTCTGGGTTTTCTGTTCTGTTCTGTTGGTCTATTGGTTTTTAAGCCAGTACCATACTGTTTTAATTATTACTACTTGTAATATAACTTGAAATCTGGAATGGTAATATCTCCAGGTATGTTTTTTGTTTGTTTGTTTAAAATTGGTTTGGCTCTTTGAAGTCTTTGGTGGTTCCATGGCATACATGGCAGAATGATATATCAAAATGGCTACCACCACTGTCTCAGTTTCTAAGGAGAAGCTTAGCACCCACTTACCTCTATGGCAGGTACTTCAAGATTAGTACATAGATCATCTTCATCTATGATCTAGGCATTTTTCAGTTTGGTATTTTTTGTGCTGATTTCTGGGTTGAGTGTGTTTGCATATAAATGCTTTAGGAGTGGGTTTTCCTTTCCCTATAATTTTGTAGTTTTACTGGATGTATTCCCCATTGTTTTTCAAAGTTAGGTGTTGTGGTGAATCATCTCCTCTCCTATGTAGGATCTAAGTGTTGCGGTAACTCAGGGGAACTTGAATCTCTTGCGCCTCAGGGAAAAGTTCTGTACTTGTGAGATCCCACCTAACTGTGGAACATTCTCTGGAGTGTCTTGGTTTGGTTTGTTTGTTTGTTTTCTGTTTTTGTTTTACCAAGACCATATCTCTTCTTCTTCTACCCATCTCAGTGTTGTCTCTTATTATGGAGGCTCTGTTCATGTTGTTTTAGGTCATCTTTGAAGGGAATTATTTTGTATGTAGTTGCAGATTTGTTATGTCTGTGGGAGGAGGTGAACTCAGGATCTTCCTACAGCAGTATTTTGAATGTTTTGGTGAATTTTGAGTTTTGATTTTTTTCTTGGGCTTTTCTTTCATTACAGTATTCAAAAAATTACATGAAATATTTAATACTTTATTATAAAATAGGCTTTGTGTTACATGATTTTGCTCAAATGTAGGTATGTTTAAGGTAGGCTAGGCTAAGCTATGATGTTTAGTAGTTCAGGTGTGTTCAATGCATTTTCTACTTAGAGTATTTTCAACTTACAATGGGTTTATTGGGATGTAACACCACCATAAGTGAAGAAGATTCTCTATTTTCAAAACATTTTTTTTAGTTAATTTATTTATTTTGAGCAGGGGCCAGAGAGAGAATCCCAAGCAGGCTCTGTGCTGGCAGTGTGGAGTCCAATGTGGGGCTCAAACTCATGAACTATGAGATCATGATGAGCCAAAATCAAGAGTTGAACTTATGGAGCCACTCAAGCACCCCCCATACTTTCAAAATCTTTATTAAACTTAAATACTCTCTAAAAATTATGTCTTTCCTATAACAGTGCCAAAGAGATTGTTCTGGTTTTGTTTTCCCAGAACTAGGAAGCATTCAGTTTTTCTGACTCCTAGTTACCTCTCTTCTAGGTCACCTCCCTCCAACTTTAGTTTTTTTCTCCTTTATTTTACATAATAATTTCTTGTCTTCATTCACACTAGATATAGCCACCCATCAATTTGCTCAGCAAATAAAGGGTCATACTGATGTACTGGGAATAATTCTCTTCAGAGGATAGTCTGCATTGAACAAACAATCACAGGATTCTCATAGTAAAATTAGTAATCATATAAAATTATGAGTTTAAAAGTACAAGTTAACTTTACATAATAAAGCAGAATGAATATAGTATCCTGGAAGATCTAGGCTGTCTCTAAACCTGGAATTCTGATTATAAAAATATTTAATAAAGAAGGTCCAACCACCTTGGGCCAACCTTTTAACATTTGATGATCTTTTCTTCAAGATAAGCATATCTGTTATATAATATTAAATATTTATAATATGTGTATGTATATATACAGATTTGCAATTATGATAATAATTTCTTAATTTTTTCATTATTGAATGTTTCAAACACATACAGAAGTAAAAATAATAGTGCAGTGGAACTTCTGTGTATCCATAGCCCATTTTCATAGTTAGCATTTCATGGCTCATCTTGTTTCAACTCTCTGACACCTACTCCATTCACCTACATTTAATTTTAAAGCAAATCCCAGACATCATATTATTTCATCTGCAAATATTTTAATCATATGTAATTTTATAGTTCACTTTTTTGTTATATTATTTATATCAACATTTCCCCCATGGAATTACTTTTTTTTTGGAAAACAAATACAGTGGATGCATAATTACATTGTGTGGATATAGTATAATTTAACAATAACTTTATTGTTGGATGTTTAGTTTGTTTTTAGCTTTTGGCCTTATAAATAACATTCATTGAAAATATTTCTTCACAAATATTTATTTTAATTTCTGACTGTTCCTCTTGAATAGAATTTCTAAAAACAAAGTTGTAAGCGTATTAAAGGTATTTTTTGCCAAATACAACATCTTATGACTCATGATTATTCTTTAATTTTTGGAACTTTGTTTGAAAAGCAAACAAACTATAAAGTAATCTTTAAAATTTACAATAAGATAAAAAAGTTGTTTTAGGTGTTTCTTGTAATCAATAGACTCTCCTAAATTGCTTGTAATCCATTAAAATCAAAAGTATAATCTTGAGCATGATGTTTACAGACTTAATTCATAATTAATGACAATGAGTATTTAGTCTTGGAAGTCTCTTTGGTGATATTCTGAAATCCATTGGTGTTGCCTGAACGTTTTTTAAATTTTCTGAATATTTTGCCTTTCATTTTATACAATCATCCTAAATATTTATAGTGTAATACCCAGAAGTAATTTTCCAACTATGCTCTGTACCATTCAGATTCTCATTAAAGTTCTGTTTTAGAATCCATAGATTAAGAATATGAAGAAATTTTAAAAATGGAAGACAGTCATAGAAATTAATGAAAGACTGGAAAACAAGATCATTAAAGATGGATAAAGAAATTGCGTTGATTTAATCTGTGGAAGAGAAAGCTCAGGAACATATGTGAGTCACAGAAGACATTATAGCAGTTTACAATGTGATACTGCCTCCTACACATTGTAAACACCAATGGGAAAATTGTAGTTGGTTCTATGTTTTCAATTTAGAGGTAGCCTCTGAATTTGTTGATCTAGATTGTTTCTGATTTCACTAATTTTTTATTGTCTCTATCATTTCCTTCCTATTATCCTTTTACGGTTTAGTGTTATTCTAGTTTCAATTTCTTGAGTTGGCCGCTTAACATTCAATTTCAGTCATTTAAAAAATAATTTCAGACATAAATAGTAAAGGCTCAATCTTTTTCACTAAGTAATATTTAGCTGTTGTAATTTCATCCAAGTTTTCCATCTATGTGTTATCTAATTTACATGAAGAATTTTTCCTTACTCCTAATGATAATTGGAGTAAGAGTTCTATTTCTTGAGCCAGGCTGCCAAGGACCACAGCTGAGCTCCACCACTGTGTGTGTGTGTGTGTGTGTGTGTGTGTGTGTGTGTGTGTGTATTTAACAGTTTATTCTCTTTCTGCCTCAGTTTTGTTCATATGTAAGCCATGGAGTTATAATAGCAGTACCTAACTTACCTGCTTTTATGAAGATTACATGTGCTGACATAGTTCAAATACTTAGAAAGCTGCCCAATATTAGCAAGAAGCATATGTGTTAGTTATTATTATTTATTCAGAACATTTTTATTGATTTCTAATTTAATGTCATTGTGATCAGAGAACACAGGCTATATCATACTGGTTCCTTTTCTTTTATAGACTTAATTTTTCAGAGCAGTTTTACCTTCACAGCATATTTGAAAGGAAGGTGCAGAGATTTCTCATATATACCCTGCACTACACATGCATAGTCAACTCCATTATCAGTATCCCCACCAGAATTGTACATTTGTTACCGAGGATGACCTTACATTGACACATCATAACCACCTAAAGTCCATATTTTACCTTAGGGTTTATTCTTGGTATTGTACTTAGCTGTTTGTACAATTATAAAATGACATATATTCATTATTATAATATCATACAGAGTTTTCATTGCCCTAAAAAATCCTTTGTGCTCTGTCTGTTCATCTCTTCTTCCTTACACATCCCTGTAAATCACTAATCTTTTTATTGCCTCCATTTTTTTCCATTTCCAGAATATCATTTAATTTGAATTATATAGTATATAATCTTTTTAGATTGGTTTTATTCTTTTAGTAATAAGTATTTAAGGTTCCTCCATGTATTTGCATGGTTTGATAGCTCATTTCCTTTTAGTATTGGATAGTATTCTATTATCTATATGTACCACACTATCTGTTCACCTACTGAAGGGCAGCTTGGTTACTTCCAAGTTTTGTCAGTCATGAGTAAAACTGCTGTGTGGTTTTTTATGGGAACATAAATTTCTACCTCCTTTGGGTAAATACCAAGGAGTGCAATTGCTGGATTGTATGTTAAGAGTATGTTTAGTTTTGCAAGAAACAGCAAACTGTATTAATGTGGCTGCATCCTTTTGCATTTCCAAAAGCAGTATGTGAGAGTTCTTGCTCCATGTCCTCATCAGCATTTGATATATGTTGATTCTTCATATTAGTTAAGATTTGCTTTGCTTCATGGCTTAATGGGTGGTTAGTTGTGTGAATGCTTCATGAATGCTTTATTCAGTATATGTCTTCTGTAATTGAATGTGAAATTCCATATTTGTTTATTAGATAAACCTAATCATGTTGTCCAGATCTTACATATTCTTACTAGTTTTATGTCTCTTTAATTTTTGATTACACAAAGAGGTATGTTACAGTTTCTCACAGTGATTGTAAATATACCAGCATCTTATGATTCGGTTAATGTTTTAAATATTTTGTATTTATGTTATTGAGATCATGAAAATATAGAATTGTAATTACTTCCTGATATTTTTTTTCATTATCTGATGGCCATCTTTGTTCCTAGTAACTCCTTTCAGCTTTAATGTCTTTTTTGGTTTGATATTAAAGTAGTATTTTTTAGATTTTATTTTATTTATTTTTTATTTTTGTTTAAAAAATTAATGTTTGTTTATATTTGAGAGAGAGAGAGACAGACAGAGAGCAGGGGAAGGGAAGTGAGAGGGAGACATAAAATATGAAGCAGGCTCCAGGCTCTGAGCTGTCAGCACAGAGCTTGACGTGGGGTTCAAACTAGTGAACCATGACATCATGACCTGAGCTGAAGTCGGATGTTTAACCAACTGAGTTACCCAACTGCGCCAGTATTCCTTACATTTAAAATTTATCATCCTATTATTTAGTATTTGTTTTATAAGTCTTCTTCCATGTGTTTTTTTTTTTAAATCTCTGTGTTCCTTGTATTTTATAATTTTGTCTCATAATAACATAAACCCAAAATCTAAAAATTCGAAGTATGTGCTTCTTTGTCTGTTAGTTTAATTTTGCTACTGTAATTAATGCTTGCTGATATATTTAGATTTATTTCTGTCTTCTGCTTTTAGTTCACAGTTATTTTTGTTTATTTTAAAGTAAATTTATGGTAAAGCTTTCGAACATTTAAATGTATGAATCTAAAGTGTACATTTTGAGTTTTGATAAGCACATAAATCTGTGTAACCCATGACCTCAGATACTTTCAATTTCTAATATGCCTCTTTCCAAAGTTTTATCCCACTTCTCCAGAGATGACTACTTTTCTCATTTTTTTTCCATCCTAGATTAGGTTTGCGGGTTTGTATTACTTCATATTAATGGAATTGTAAGATATGTCCTTTTTTTGTATAAGGCATCTTTTACTCCACATGATGTATGTGATATCCATCTATGTTGCTGTGTATACCAGTAGTTTATTTTTTTATTAGAAGAGAATGCTAGTATACCATAATTTGTTTAAATGTTATTCTCTTGACTGACACCTCTACTGTTTCCAGGTTTTGGTTATTATGAATAAAGGGCTACTTATATTTATGCACAGGTCTTTCTGTGAAACAGACTTTCATTTTTCTGAAATAAACATGTAGAAGCGGGATTATTTGATCATAAGGTAGTTTTGTTTTGTTTTTTAGTTTTATGAGGAACAGACTCTTTTTTTTTTCCTGAAGAAGTTGTACCAATTTTACTATTTCACCAACAAATGTATGAGACTTCCAGTTACTGGAATTTAAGCCTTTGGTAAATTATACTTTTGAGTATAATCATTTTCATGTGGTTATTGGTCATTTATAGTTCTTCCTTTTTAAAGTCTCTGTTAAAATATTTTCCTAGTTTTTATTTTATTTATTTATTTTAATTTTTTTATCTTTATTTTTGAGAGAGAGAGATAGAACGAGAGTTGGGGAAGGGCGCAGAGAGAGGGAGTCATAAAATCCAAAGCAGACCCCAGGCTCTGAGCTGTCAGCACAGAGCCTGACATGGGGCTCAAACCCATGAAGCATGAGATCATGACCTGAGCCAAAGTCAGACGTTTAACCAACTGAGCCACCCAGGGACCCCATTGCTTGCTTTTAAATTGTTTTTTTTTTCTTGGTATTATTAAGGATTTTTTAAAAATACTTTTATCTTTTCCTTCCTTCTGTTGAATTGTAATCATTTTCATTTTTTCTTATTTATCTCTTTCAAAAATTTGATGAAATAGATATTATTATTTCTATTTTAGATATGAAGAAACTATGGCCTATGCTACTTAAGTGACTTTTCCCCATAGTCTCATAAAGTCTCATAAGTAATCAGTGATCAGAATCTGATACAGGGAAATCTAGCAACAAAACTTTTGCTCTTTACTACATTATGGTTCAAATAATAGTATGGGACTTAATGTGAGAGAGGGGTTTCTGTGGGCTCAGATGGTTAAGACAATAAGTGAGAATGATGGATTTTTGAGGAATGACTAAAATTTAGATAACTATCTATTATGTAGTGGTGGTGAGGGGTATGGAGATTTAGAACATTACCTCCATGAAAAGGTAGCTATATACCTTAGATGTAGTAATTAAACAGAGAGATGGACCAGAAAGTGACCTTGAAGTTCTAACTTATTTGAGGCCAGAAACTTTAACAAGTAATTGCCAATGTGTTTCAGTACATTACCAATTATAAGAAATATAATTTTCTTCTCCATTTTAAAAATATTACTCTCTGTCCTCTACTACTAAAATGGTTTGGCTCCCACAGCTCTGAATTAATGAAGTATTGATTTTGCTTAATACTTTTATTTAATGGGCATTTGAAAAAAATTGGGTACTACCATTCTTGAAGTAAGTTGGGTCAAGTTTGGAACCTCAGGATATTTTAACTTGAGAAATTAGGACAACTTCCATGATTACAGAACAGCTGGAATGGTAGGGCATTTAAGTTAGCTCAGTTTGGTGGGTGAATTCCTGAGAGATATTCTAGAAGAGATTCGAAGACCTGTCAGAAGTGCAGGGAAGAGAATCATATAAATACATAAAGTTCTGTGGATTTAGTGGCCTATAAACAAGGTTACTTTTTTATTCTGTTTATTTAGTGATAACCCTCTTTTTCCATTTTAAAGCAGTACAAGAATTTCTCCTTTGGTAATTCTGCTTTATGGTTACCCATCTTGTTAGTGTTGCATGCTCTGAACTAGTAAGTAGTATAACTAAAGAAAAATACAGCTTAAATCTTTCTGTTTATATGAATGAAACTAATTTAAACATAAGTTAATGTGTTCTTTTAAGCTTCAACCCTTTGTGACACTTTAAGGCTTAGATTCTTTGTCAACTCATGTCTACTTCTTTTAGATGCCTATAATTGTTTCCTTGGCATTTTGCTCAATGTGTACACACCCTGAGAGGCTGTATGTGGTGCTCAGAAGACTTGAGTTCAGCTTAAGGACATTTGACAAAGGAGAACTTGTTTGAGTTCCAAACTATCTGATTTTGAGGGAAAGGATTAAGGGGTATGGTATAAGGGAAGAAAAATTGTCAGCATCAATTAAGAATAACCTCACCTACCTCTTTTGTATCTGGCCGACTGTGAAGATGATAGGTAAATAAAGCTGCCTGTTTTCCTGTCACTCTGAGTATATTCCTATCACAATGTTTATATAATATTGTAGTCCAATAAATTGCATAAGTTTCAGAATAAACCTAACTGGTTGAATTTCTTACGATTATTGTTTTTAAGAGAATTTATATTTCTGATACTGAGCAAGAAAATTTCTGATGTTGAGCATTTGAAAATAGGTCCAAAGTTTTACAAAATATCAAATTTCTGCATATAGAACGTTATAGCTCTATGTGGAGATTTTAGAATTTTTCTTTGTCATTATTATTAAGGTAAAGTGGCTTCTTTATGAACCAGAGTTACATATGAAAACTCAAACAATGGTAGATTTATAAGTAAAATCAGTACTTATGCACTCTGTTGTATTGACTTTAATGGAAGTTGCAAGTGAGTAATTTGGTTGCTCACACAGGAGCCAATTAATATTCCTTTAGTGACTACAGCTTTCTATTTTCAGAGTCCACTTCTTACATGGAGCAATTGTTACTGCTTGTATTATTCTTTAAGAAGCTTAGGACAGTCCTTATATTAAACTTTAAATATTCTATCTCCAAAGTTTATCCAAGAACTAGAATGATGAAGTTAATCTTTGCAACTTTTCAATTAGTGTATTAACTTAAGTACTATTTTTAGTATCACTGTGCTTTGCAAGTCATCTGGTTAATGTGTTTCCTTCTGCAGGATTTTACCAGAGCATAGCAGTTGGAACGCAGAATAAGCATTAAGAGACTTTTCTTTGTGCTTGCATTTGGTTATAAAGAAAACTTTTTTCATTTGTTGTTTATATCCTTTTAGAAGGTGCTCCTTAAAATGAGTGGGATTAAGCATTCTGTATTTTAGCACCATGTCAAGATGAATAGATATGATTATCCAAATAGATTCCCTCAAAGGATAATTTTTAATTTTTGTGGAAGTGTGCATCAGAAAAAAGGGAAAAGCAGGTTCTGTATTTTCAGCTTTTTCTTGACAAATACTGGTGTTGTAAATTATCCAGCTGTTCTTCCTCTGTATGGATTTTGTAGTACTCAGAGCGATTTATAGGTCTAGAGTGCAGCTGCTGAAAGTCATTTATTTTCAGTTCTGTGTTAAATCCATCATATACATATACATTAGCATTCAGTACAGAGTTCAAAGGCTTAAGACATTTCTTCCCTTCTGGGCTGTTGTCTTGGCAAATGTTTGTAGGATATACTGAACAGCACCCAAAAATTATTAGGTTGATATGTACTTTTAGAAAGACTCCTTTTAGTATTCCTATTTGGAATATTTGAAATCCATTCATTTATTGATATAAAAAGAACAGTCAAAATGAGTCTTCTTGTCAACATTAACAGATTGGTAATACTAATGTGCTTACTTTTGTCAAATTAGGACGTCATCTTGGTCTGTTCATTTGTCTTTCCTGCCACATGTCTACTATTCAGATCTGTTTAGTTTTTAGAAATTTAATTAATTGCAATTTCCTTGGAGGAGCACCTGCTTGAAAATAAGTAAGGGAAATTTTCATATCCTAGTTTCTTTTCTATTTGAATATATCTATTCTACCTATAGTATAAATACATAGCTTATAAAGATCAGTGTGTGTGTTGCTTGCTTATACTTTCTTTAAAATGCCTCATGCTGTTCCCCAAATGATGCGAATTTGAAATGTATACATTGCTTGAGAATAATGATATTTCTTAAAATGTGTGACCGGATATCTGTTCAGGCAATGTGACTTTCTCCTTACTATCTATTAATGTTGAATGAAGCATGACTCTTGTTTCTTCCCTTTGAATCCCTCCCATGTATATTTCAGGTTAGTTTTTCTTAATAATAATAATGGATGGGTCACTCATTTCTCAAAAACCTTTAATAACTCCAACATTTGGTTACATGAGTTATAAAATGGTTAACCTGACTCTCAAGGAGTCCTATGGTCCGTTCCCAGAATATTTTCTTCATTTACTTTTTACTCTTCCTCTTCATTCACATTATGATGCAGCCAAAATGAATGACTTGCTACACTGACATGTGCTGTATCTTCCTTCTCCCATTCTTTATTGATACTATTATTTTACTCCCAGATAATTCTCTATCTTCACATATTCAATTTCAGCCTATTTTCAAAGAGCATCTGTACCATGGTCCTCTGAATTATAAGTAATTTTCTCTACTCTTCACTTTATCTACCTGTTTTATACCCCTATATAATTTTTCACATTTTTATAGTAATTGCCATGTCTATCTTATGTTTCTTATAAGGCTATAAACTCCTGGATGATAGAGACTGAAATATTTTATTAAAAATTTTTTCAATGTTTATTTATTTTTTGAGAGACAGAGAGAGACAGAGCATGAGTGAGGGAGGGGCAGAGAGAGAGGGAGATACAGAATCCAAAGCAGGCTCCAGGCTCTGAGCTGTCAGCACAGAGCCCAATGTGGGGCTCAGACCCACGAACTGTGAGATCATGGCCTGAGCCAAAGTTGGATGCTTAACCGACTGAACCACCCAGGCACCCTGAGACTTAAATATTTTAACTTTTATCTCTTACAAAGCTTAGGACATATATAATAGGTGTTTAATTAATATCTATTGTCATTAGCTGGAATTTATAGTTAATAAAATAATCATATGACTGAAGATTACGTAGAAAATATTCAATTTTTATTGAAAATGATTCTGAGATATGCATTTCCTAGTCTTAATAAATATAGTACTACATATTGAAAGTACTTTATTTGGGGGATCCTGGGTGGTTCAGTCAGTTGAGCATCTGATTCTTGATTTTGGTTCAGATCATGATCCCAGGTTTGGGATCCACTGAGTGTGAAGCCTGCCTAAGATTCTCTCTCTCTCCTGCTCTGCCCCTCTCCCCCACTTGTTCTGTCTCTCAAATAAAGTAAGTAATTTATTTTTGATAATGATTGAGATTATTTTTCTCCCAGGTTTGTTGAGATATGATTGACATAAAACATTGTGTAAATTTAAGGTATACAATGTGTTCATTGGTTATAGTTATATACTGCAAAATAATTGCCACCATAGTGTCAGTCAATACCTGCATCACATCTCATAATAATTATTTTGTGTGTGTGTGTGTGTGTATGATGAGAACATTTAAGATATACTTTCTTAGCAACTTTAAAGTGGAAAGTATTATTAGCTATAATCACTGTATAGTGGATCCTCAGAATAATGATTGAAATTCTTCAAGCATTCATGTGACCTTCACTAAAAATTCTCATTGTAAAAGTATAAAACATGATACAAAGAAACCCACTGTTTTAAATAGTTAATTTTGGGGCACCTGGGTGGCTCAGTCAGGTAAACATCCACTTCTTGATTTCAGCTCAGGGCATAATCTTGCAGTTCCTGAGGTCCAGCCTCATTTCAAGCTGTGCTGTCATCAGCAGGGAGCCTGCTTGGGATCGTTTTTCTCCCTTGCTCTCCACCCATCCCCCACTCATACATGCAGTCTCTCAAATAAACTTAAAAAAATAAATTTTTGATTTTATCAGGAGATGAGCGAGTATTGAGTTCTTTACTTTATTCCTATTATGAGTTTTGTTTTCTGAATATCTGATTCAGTATACCAAAGACAAATTCCTCTTATTCACAGACTTGTTATTTATGGTTGTTTTTTATAAAAATTTTAGTTATTAATGTTTTATCAAGTGACCAAGTTCTCAGATAGTATTGAAAAGCTTAAAATGAAAAATAGTTGCTTAGTCCCTTTCTATTTTCCAATTATTCTCGGTAGACACTGTTACTAAATTTTTTAGCTGTTTCTTCTGATATTTAACTCCATGTTTGTACATGATCAGAGAAAACTGCTGTTTTCATTTAATTTTACTTATATCAAAATAATACATACAAAAAGTCAAATAATGCTACATTGAAAAATGGCAATCCCATGTCTCAAATTTCTTATCTTCCTTTTCTCATGCCTCTGAGGCAACTATTTTATTTTATTCTTCTAGTATTTATTACTATAATTTTATAACACATAATATACTATTTTTCCTGATTTCTCAATATTAGATCTCTATTGACTTCCTTTTAGAGTAGATTAGGATTTAGTTTCTTATGGGTTCTACACACACACACACACACACACACACACACACAGATCTTCCTCATATCTTTTCAATAGAGTTATTTTAGTTTTTGGTTCAACCAATAGTAAGTGATTATGGTCTTATGACTATGTCAATATTTTTTACTCTAAATCATACAGTGTAATATGATTATAGTTTGATCCTATATAACTATTTGTTTTTTTCCAAAGTTACTAGTTGTTTGTCATTTATTTGCTTAGTTTTTCATAAATCTACTACTTCAGGCTCCCAGACTTTTTGAATAGTCTGAAGCTCCTGCCAATGTGATCAAATATATTGTCACATCAGGATAGACTAGGTTACCTGTAGTAACAAATATGCCCAAAATATCAATGGCTTTCAACAACAAAAATTTTATTTTTAATCATAATATTTTTTCACTGTGGGTCAGCTGCATATCTGTCCACATTTTCTTCCCTGGAAGATTCAAAATGTTTGGAGCAACTGCTATCTAGAATATTGCCAGTCTTGTGTCAGAGGAAGAAAACTAAAACTACATGCCTGCCCTTAAGGTTTCTGTGAAGCATCACATCAAAACATGTTTCATTGGCAAAAGGAAATCAATGGCAAATAGCCTGCTATATATGCAGTAGGAAAGAAAAATCCTCCTCCTGAGAGGAATAGAGAATATTTTTAAACAGTAATACAGTTTGCTACCTACATTAAGTAAAATGTAAGTTTAATTTTTTAGTGCTCCTTACTGTTTTCTATTTTTTTATAGCATCTCATTCTTACATTAAATTGTAATTTTAACATCTTCATATATCTTTCTGCTAATACTGATTACAATTTTTACTGATGTTAGGGAGGAAGACCTTCCTGTGCCTTTCAAGGTCCTTCTAACTGGACTTAGAATCAATTTGACATGAGAAAGATTAATAGGAGAAAATCAAATTTATTAGACGTATGTATGGGGAATCCACACAGACATGAAATCACAAAGACAGTGAGGCAATATGAAGCTTATAGGAGCTAAAGAGAGGGGTAGGGTCTGATGGTACATAGAGGAGGAAGGCCATTAGCAGGAAGGTAAAAGGAGGTGTTTTGAAAAACAAAAATTGTCCTGATCTCTATCCCTTTCTAAAAGTAACAATTTTCTTCTTCCTGCTGAGTATGTTATTATATAGATAAGTTTCTTAGGTAAAGGGGAGTCTCTGTTAATAGCTCTCTTCCTGGTACAGGCTCTCCTTTCCAATGTATTTAGGCAGTTGAGGACCAAGAAGAGAGCTTTTTGTCTCTTCTTGGAGGAGTATCTGCTGGGTTTTGTTTTGATTACTTTTAACTCAAAAGCCTATCTTGGGCAGCCTGCCCTTGGCCTCTACAAAGATTTTTTTTTTTCTATTTCCAGCATCTGTTAGTTTTTTCCAGGTCTTTTTTTTTTTTCTCTTTCTTTATTTTGGTTTGTTTCACATTGGAGCATTTCATCAAATATTTGATGATTCTTTGGTGTCAGTCTCCATTGAATGAGGTATTAAAACTGCTGATGTGAGGATCTGGGTTTTTTTTTCATGTTTTATTTATTTTTGAGAGAGAGAGAGACAGCATGAGCAGGGGAGGGACAGAAAGAGAGGAAGACACAGAATCCGAAGTCAGGTTCCAGGCTCTGAGCTAGCTATCAGCACAGATCCTGATTTGGGGCTTGAACCCACAAACCACGAGATCATGACCTGAGCAGAAGCCAGATGCTTAACTGACTAAGCCACCCAGGTACCCCATGTGAGGATCTGTTTCTGGGCCTTGTAGACTGGCCTACTTCATTTTGTAATCTTTTGTGTGTTGAGAGCCACAGCTTTTCTATTCACATCAAACATGAGAATAAAGATATTTTTCTCAAAGCAGATAATTTTTTTTTCAAGTAAGCAATCATTCATTTCTTGCGTATGTAGAAGATGCCATGTCCTAGCCATTTGCTGGGATAATCTGGATAGAAGATGATGTGGGGGAGGGTCTCATAACAGTATGTAGATTTTAATTAAACATTTTTTTCTTGCCTTAGGTTTTACCCTTGCTCTCCTTAGTACCTGAAGTCTTTGGGTGTTGAGCTTCTCCAGTTAAATTTTTCTCCTGAAAATTGTAATACTCTGTTAGTATTAGTACCAGTATCCAGTAATACTCTCTTAGTCTTAGTGCCAGTGTTCAGTGCAGGAGATGGGAAAAAGGTGCATGTAGGTATTCTATGCTTCATTAATAATAGACTTTGTGTCTTGAGCTTCTCTAAGGTTTCTGTGAAGTGAATCCACTTTTTTTTCTGATCTTTATCACCTCTCGTTAAGCTATACCTTTCTTCTCCCTGCTATATGATATCTATCTTTCAATAGCTTCCCTACCCCAAAATGTTGAAAATCTCATTCAATGATGTCTTTTCTTTTCTTTGGGTGTGTCCTCTCCTCCTTTACCATTTTAGTGAAGATAGGGATGGGGTGGGGAGAGAAGATAAAAATGTTATGGTCAAAGGGCACCTGGGTGGCTCAACTGGTTAAGCATCCAACTTCAGCTCAGGTCATGATCTCATGGTTCATGGATTTGAGCCCTGTGTCATGGATTTGAGCCCTGTGTCAGGCTCTGTACTGATAGTTCAGAGCCTGGAGCCTGCTTAGGATTCTGTGTCTCCCTCTCTCTTTGCCCTTCCTCTGCTTGCAGTCTGTCTCTCTTAATCAAAAATGAATAAACATTAAAAAAATGTTATGGTCAAGTCACCATAAGTCTGTTGGTGAAATATCAAAGTAATTATGGATTATTAACAGCCCATAGTGTGGAACTTTGTGGTAGAAACTCTGAGAATGATAGTTGAACGTGATTATTCTAGAAGATGGAAATATGGAGAGAGCTGTGCTAATCCCAGAAGTGGGACTGAAAAGGACTTGTACAAGTTAGGGCAAATGGACAAGAAGATCTAGTGTACAGGGTTTGTTAGCTTGGAAAGGCATTTAATTGTAATTAAAACATTACAGTGTTTTAATTTTCTTAAGAGTAAGAAAATTCTATTAGTGTGGTAGCTGCTTTCAGAAGTTTACCCTTGATGCAGAATCATTGTATATAATTGTTACTTTCAAAATACTAGAATTAGATTTTCCAATATTTTAAAAGATGCTTTTATAATTACTTATTTTGGGAATGCATCATATAGTAGAAAGGTTATATAATTCATGGGCTATTTGGGCTGTAAATTGTACTTTGTCACTTTATCAGAGGGTGAACTTCCATTTCCAAAATTTCATGAATCCAGGAAATTATGGTATCTGTAATGGGAAGAAGATAGGAGAAAATAAACACTTAAAGGACAAAGCCAGTCAGGTGGAAATGTAAATACAAAATGGATTAAGTTCCAATGACCAGGCATTTAATAAGAGTTCCAAATTCATAGCTGTTATGAATTTTGGAAACACACTGAGGCTTTGGAGGCAGTGACTTGGACTTGAATCATGTTTCTCTCACTATCCAATGAGGTATGTTACTTAACTTCTTTGTGTCTCAGTTTCCTAATAAAACAGGTAAAATACTAACTTCATTAGTTGTTTAGAAGATATAAGTGAGATAATGTACCTAGAACATAGTAAGCCCTTAATAGTTATTCTATCTTTAAAAATATTTAATAGTGAGTTTTGCAGAGGGAATCTGAGGCACAGGGAAAAAAGGTCTTAACAGTCAGCCAGGTTTTAGTTTAATCATACTTCTGGTTTTTTTCAGTGGCATGACTTTGGGCTAGTTATTGATCCTCTCTGAGCTTCTTTCCTTTGCTTACCAATGGATCTATCTGAATCAAGTATACTAAGTCAGATAAAATATGTTAAGTCTCTGGCCCATAGTAGATCCTCAATATACTGCAGCAAATATTAATTTTTGATATTTCTTGGGGCACCTGGGTGGCTCAGTCCATTATACACCTGACTCCTGATTTTGGCTCAGGTCATGATCTCATGGTTGTGAGATTGAGCTCTGTGTCAATCTCCATGCTCAGCACGGAGCCTGCTTGGAATTCTCTCTTTCTTCCTTTCTCTTTGCCCCTCCCCCACTCATGGTCTGTCTGTCTGTCTGTCTCTCTCTCTCTCTAAAAATAAATAAATAAACACTAAAACAATTTCTTTGATATTTCCTAAATATGAAATATTATAACAGAATAGCTCCTATTCAATCCTAGTTCAAATGTTTGCCTGTTTTTTAAAAGAAGTGTTCTGACAGATACACACATAGCAGTAAAAAGCTGACATTACCAAACTGCTTTATTGTCTGACACTTTTTTTTATTACATTCCAGTCCCAATAGCTTTGTGACTTAAATGTAAATTTCATCTCATCAGCGTTACCTCATTTATTGGAGTTGAAGTTTTCCTTCCCTGGGGTAGATGTCCTTTTCTGCTCTGATTTGCTAGTTCTTCACCAGTGACAGAAGAATTCTCATTACTCAGTCCTGCCAGCAGTGGAAGTGTGTGTAAATCCTCAGAGTCTAGGGTGTGAATCAGTTGGCATTTTATAGAATTTCACATCTGGTACCTTTTTTTTAGCCTGCATATTCTTTCCCTGGTGTAGAAAGAAGAGGTTATGAACAACTTCCTTACCAAGATGAAGCAAGGAGGCTACAAAGAGGAAGGTGGAGGTCTTTTAGTAGCACTCTAAAAACCCTCTTGAAGGATGAGGCATTTTTCTTTTTTTATAAATAGGTGCTTATAAATTATGAAAGCAACCATCTGCACTTGTTAACATACCTCTTGGACTCTAATGCCAAAGGAAAAGATTTTACACAGTTCTCCATGCCACAAATCAATGCATTACTAACTTTTTCTCCACCTCTGACTTTTATCTCTCAAAACAGTGCTAAGACTTCCAGGAAAGTTGTTGAAAGTAGTGTTTATGATGGGATAATAAAAAGATGCCAGATCACAATAGTACTAGGTCTGAAAGTACTGGAATCCCATTAGGTTTTAAACTAGAGTGCTGTTTTGGGCTTTTGGGAGGTGATGAAGCTGATGGCTAAAACAAGAGTTCATTTGTAAAAGGAGAGCCCCATGGCCCTGTAGTGATGTTTGGCTAGTTTGAATAAATACTCTCGCCACTGCTCCTTATATGAGGTTGGGTTGCTTGGCATCTGGGCCTGCTAACTTACATAGACTTCATTTTCTCCAAGTACTGCGTTATGGCATCAAGCTCTCTTCCCTTCCCCCCACTAAATAATTCGTGTAAGCATGTAAGATGTTAATTACTTGAATTTGTACAGTTCTTTCTTTTTAAATATTTTCCCATCAAAGACTGATTTAAAGAAAACTGGAGCCTGTCATTTCAGAATGAGTGGTAATTTACTGTGTTGCTTGCTTTTGCTGATTATCAGTGCTATTTTTCACCTCCTCTTTGTGTTATTTTGCATTATCGTTTTTGGCATTATCTCTGCTTTTGTGAAATTATTTTTTTCTTGACAAGTTTTAAATCACTTTAGGCTTAATCTTCATGCTTTAACTTCTTCCTCTTTCTGCCTCTGGTAGGGATATTTCTTTCCCAAAGATCCATAGGCAGTGGATCTTTTGCATTTTACATTCTTTACAGGCACTTTTTATTAAGCCACAGTGGGACTGTGAGCTGTTTATTTTCTTTTTTAAAGCAATTATAGTTTTTGTGATTTGTAGAACTGTAGACTTCTCTGACAGTCATAGATCCTGTTAACATTTTGTACCCTAGATTTCCTTTGTAAAATATCTTTATAATCTAGTATTATGTCCTGAGGTAGGTGCTATATCTAACTAATGTAAGCTGGAAAATCTCATGGTCATTAGTAATAAACTCCTCTCTTCTCAAAATATACATTATTATCTCCAATCAGCTACAGAGCCAGTTGACCTCCTTGAGTGGATTCCCTACTTTATGACTTTTGAAGAAAGTCATAGAAAAGTTAAGAAAATCACCCTTTTTGATCTACATATATAGCAATTTTTACAACATAGTAGATTATTAGATTGCATAAGGTCTCCTGTTATTTATTATGGGAATTAAAATTCTCAGATGCCAATATAGTATTCATTCTATTTCATGTGAAATTTGTGATTTTTAATTATAATCATTGCATTTTCTCTCTTTCCCTTTTTCCATTTATTTTTAGTCTGACAAGGTATAAGACCATTATTTTCTTTATTGAAATTTAGTGATTTATACTTTGATTTCTTGTCCTTAATGCTATTCTGGAGCTTTTGACTAACAAATACATTCTAATTTTTGTTTCTTTATCTCTTAAGTACAAATGATATTATACTATCAACCTCTAAACTATTAAAACATATAGAGTAGTTTATTTAAATGAGGTGCTGTGTGTAAACCTCTAAAAATAGTACCTGACACATAGTAAGTGCTACTTTAGAGTTAGCTGTTAGTTAATTTTTAAAGCTATTCACATTTTATTCAAATAGCAGAAATCTGTGTAGCTGCATATGTAAAGAAAAGTAAACACAACTGCAAGCAGCATCTTTGAAAAATGAGTCATTTTCCTTTGATTTTTTTTTAAATTATTTTTTAGTTCCAACTACTACTTGCTGACTATATTGAGTGCTGTAGTTTTTTTTTTTTAATGTTTTATTTATTTCTAGGAGAGAGAGAGAGAGAGACAGTGTGAGCAGGGGAGGGTCAGAGAGAGAGGGAGTCACAGACTCAAACAGGCTCCAGGCTCTGAGCTGGCAGTCACCACAGAGCCCGACGCGGGGCTCGAACCCATGAACCGCAAGATCATGACCTAAGCGAAAGTCGGACACTTAACCGAATAAGCCACCCAGGCGCCCCTGAGTGCTGTAATTTTGAGTTTTTATACTAGAGACCATTAAATTATTTTGAATAAATGTAGGTACTTGAAATTATAGCCTCTTTGAGCTATAAAAGTGATCTAATTCAGGGAAGACTCAAGGATTTTTTTTTAGGTGCTTTATATTCATAAATCTGTTGATGTTATGCAGTGTTTCTTTTTTTTTTTTTAATTTTTTTTTAATGTTTTATTTATTTCTAGGAGAGAGAGAGACAGCGTGAGCAGGGGAGGGTCAGAGAGAGAGGGAGGGAGTCACAGACCGAAACAGACTCCAGACTCTGAGCTGGAAGTCAGCACAGAGCCCGACGCGGGGCTTGAACCCACGAACCGTGAGATCATGACCTAAGAGAAAGTCGGACGCTTAACCGACTAAGCCACCCAGGTGCCCCTATGCAGTGTGTTTCTAAGCCAGAACTAATGAGAAAGCACACGTCTGTCTTCTCCTTACTCTACTTCATTATGCATTATATAATCGGTCTTCATATCAAAGTGCTTTAATTTGTTAGTCATTGTAAAATGCTTCCCTCTTGGCACCCACAGTGTTGATATTGCTGATATACAGCTTTCAAGATGTTGTTTTTGAAGACCATTCATGTATTTTTCAAGTTTCATGATTAATTCTAAGACCTTTTAACTCCTTGAACTTAGTTAAATTGTAGACAGTGTTCTTAGCATCTCTCTTCATTTTAAAGCTTGGCCTTACATTTAGTTTGGGTAGATTTTGAATATCTTCTGTGTGCATTCTGTAATCTCATCATTCCAGAGTATCTGCTTGTCAATGTGAGCTGTCTTTGCGTACACAAATAATCAAGGTTATCAGGATTAGCCCTAGGCAAATTCTGGAGCACAGGAACACTCTCATTAAAAAATATTCCCAGGTCAGATTTATAGGCAGACTGACCACATGAGTGATCACTGACCCTCTTCTATATTAGAGCACTTTATGCTTTAAATTTCTTTTGTTAAATAAATGGATTTATCAATGGCAAAATCTAACATGTTGTGATTTCAATGTTATCAATACTTACAATGTTTGAATTACAAAGATGACATTATGGCATTATAAGGAGGGTACTTCTTGCCTAATGGATTAAGAATGAAATTCTAGGTGCTTGATATGAGAGATATTTTAGAATGAGAGAACTTTCTGGGCATCTGTCAAATGACAGCTACCATCTTTTGTATCAGGCGGTCCCTAAAGTTATTTTTTGGAGAAAGTCTTTTATATTTGTTGTCAGATATTTCCATTAGGACTACTTATAAAGGGAAAGGTAATTATAAAGGAACAGCAAATGCCATAGTATATTTTGAGGCCTGTTGATACTCAGGGCTTCCCTTCTGCATTCTGGCTACATTAGATTCTCTTGCAAATGTGGCATCCCCTTCTCATCATGATTTTGCATTCCTAAAAACCTAGGTTCCTTGAGTGAGACACACCTAACCTGTGTGGTCTTGCTCCCTTCAGATCATGGCTCTTATTTAGGAAATGACACTTATTATTAGGTTAATTTATTACTTAGTACAGTGCTAGTGTATATAATATATGCATAAGCAAATGTATTTTGTTTGATTAATTATTTCCTTAGGGGTATTAGCATCCAATAAAGGACTATTAAAAAGATTAAAATCCAAAGAAATGAATTTATAATGGTGGAACTGCTTAGACAAGAAGAGGTGTATTTAGAAAGGAGGCTTTTCCAATACTGTTTCATTCACACTTTGTAGGAAACGGCTTGTGCTACTTATGAACCTGCTCCATTGGAGTGATGGTAGGAAAGAGGCAAAGTCAGAGGGCAAGGTCGTCTGGCATCCTGAAAGTGAAAATATGTTTTCTAACTAAGCAAAAACATAGAGGGTCATGGGAGTTAGAAACAAGGAAGCTGGAACATAGAGTAGTATAAAAATAGTAATGAAATAGGGAGCAGGGAGCAATCTTGGGGATATATATATATTACATATTATATTATATTCCTTATAATTTAAGTACTTTCACATACACATTATCTTATTATAATCTTTTCACTCTTTATGATAGGATTATTGTTCACTTTGTAAAGTGATCCAAGGCTCTGAAGTAAATGATTTACTCAAGGTCTTATTGATTTGCTAATAAGCAGGTGAGCCAAGATTGTATTCAGATCTTCCTAAATGCTTTTTTTTTTTTTTTTTTGGTTGGTTGTTTTTATATAATACAATTTCAGAGTCAGGTTGAGATTTGAGGTTTTGAATTTATTATCAGAGTCCCAAGGCTGATAAGAAAGGTGTTGTAAAGATCTGTCATTAATATTTATGGATGAAAACATGGGGAGACAACCAAGAGACACACTAAAAGACTGAATGTAGTAGGTTTTACCCTGGAATATTTAGGTTCTATAGAATGGGGACTTGGGTTATAATAGTATTAAGTGGCTAAAAACTAAAAAGAAATGGGAATATTTATAAGTATTTTAAAAGAATATTGTTAGAGAATATTTGAACATTTCTAATACAAAAACAATATTTGGCCTACAACAGAGTATATGTAAGTTACATATTGAATGCAATGAATTCTTACATATTTCTTTACTGAGAAAATGACTGAGTTTTAAGATCCATGCAGCAGCTAGGGTTTTGATTTTCATGGAACTGGGTATCACTGAAGTTTAAAAAAATATTACAGGCTCAACAGAGTGTCATAAAATATTGCTAGATATTCACTTTTGGAAAACTATATATGGTTACTGTAAGCAAATTTGGATATTATGAAAAATATATTCAGAAATAATCACTATTGAAATGAATGATGAAACTCAGATTTTTGAAGATGATTGCATCTGTGGATGGAACAAGGGAAGGGTTTATCTTTCTTAATTTCCACATCTCAGGTGCCCAGTGGATTGTCTGGCACACAGTAGACCCCTAATAAATGGTGAGGAATTGATGACTTCATGAATTCTTGAGCATTTGGGTTGGTTTTGTTAATATTTGTGATTTAAGTAGAGTCAAATGGTGATTACTTTCAGAGCCTTAAAGTCATAACTGAAGACTCCTAGCTATCTCTTTCAGAAAAGTTTTCAGATATATTCACGGAAATCTGCACACAACTTTAATTCTAATTTAAATTTCAGTTATGTTATGTACTTATTATTGCTCTTAACTGAAGAACAAATTCAGTTTTCCTTACCCAAATAGTCTAACAAAACAAGACAAGTAAAAAAAAAAAAAAGTGCTTAAAAAGATAAGGAACTTAATGAATGCTTAAGTGTAAAAATTATGAAAAAGAAAAACATGCATAAAACAGTAGTCCACCCATTGTTTAAGAGGACCCATACTTGCGTTTGGTGGATTCGAGGCAGTGTACTAGAGCATCCTTATCAAATATAAAACATCACTATGGAGAACATGGTTAGGAATATAAAACAAACAAAAGCCAAAGTTATAAGCTATCTCCCTGTAATATTTCACACTTTATGTAATAAGGCATTCATGTAAGAACATAATTAGAAGCAAGAGCACTGCCCAAGTCTAATGTGAGAAAATTAATGTGGTAATGAGAACATTAGCTTTTGCCTTCTCTGGTTTAAACTGGAATTTGTGCTTTTAACATTGCACTCTAGGAGCCTTTATACACTTTATTCTCTAAATTACTTTTTGAGTTAAAAAATCTCAAAACCCGTCTTTAACTCCCCAAAAGTCTGCTTGTTTTTAAAACAACAGGCTCAGAATTATAGCAATGCAATTATCACTCACACAGTGGTTTTAAAAAGCTCAGCCGTGTAAGCATCACATGATGATTCCAGAAACTATTTAGATCACTATTGTTTGATATTGTTTTATAGTTATGAAATGATTACCCTCTATCAGAATTCTAAAATTATAAACATGTTTATAGTGGAAAAGTGGTGAAATGTCTTACTCATAGTGTTTACATAAGCATAAAATATTAGCAAGAATGTTTTTCCTTTCATTTAAAGGAAGACATAATAAACAGAATTTGCATTTTGCCATTTTAATAAGTTATTTAACTAAACTCTTCTTTTACACTCTTAAACATTTATGTTGACATTGTTATTTCATTAAAAAATACTGCTAGGTATTTTAAGTGTCCATAATGTTGCAGTTTTGCTGGTTTTCCCCTCTGTTGCTCTGTTACCTCCCTTATTTTGATCTTAAACAATCCCAAGTAAAGCTTAGATTGAATATTTTATATTGTATTCTCTTTCTCCTTCCTGGTGGGAAATAAATGACTAGTCTCACTTGGAAACTTTCAAAGCAATGTTAAATTCCCAGATAGTTAACCCTAAGAGAATTGCTAGAGTATCCTATCTTATGTCATTTAATTCAATGTAGGGATAAGAAGTTTTTTGGAGAAAAAAACATCATCCTTATTGGGTGACCTTTCATCCAGATAAACATCCATAATGAATAAATATGTGAATGATGGGATTTATGTTCCCATTAGTTTCTCCAAAAAGGGACATAAACCTACATGATTTTTTACGATTTATATGTAGTGTTGATTTAATAATAAAATAAATTTAATGTCCTAATAGCTTTAGCTGTTAAAATGGATCAAAAGAAGCCATTTGGTAAGACAATGAGGTGATTAGATAAACAATTTAGAATGAAGGCTAATTGTGGTATAAATTCAAGATGACAAGGTGTTGCTTCTATAGTATCAAGAATGTGTTTTCTAGTTCAGTGAACATTCAATGCAGTCAGAAAAAATTTACTCCAACTTGTAGAAAGAGAGCCAAAAGACAGGAAAGGTGGGGGCAAATAATGGTTTTCCTAATGGTTTACGTGGATGAAATTTTTAAGATTCAATTGTCTTAGTGTAGTCGAGGTCATTTCATTGAAAGAGAAAAGAATGAAATTGAAAAATTATGAGAATTTCAGAGGAGAAAATAGATAATTTTCCTGCTGCTATTCTTGTCTCTCTTATCCATTGTATCTACTAATGCCTATATAATATTTTATATTTAAATTATTATTTCTCTGGTGCCTATTTTCAGTCTTAGGAATTCACTAAGCAGGATTTCATGCTGTACTGAAAAAAATTAGATGTGTTTTATGCCACTTGATAGCTGTATTACACTGAACAAGCCATTTTTTCTTTATTTTCCTATGCAATGGGCATAATATAGTGGGATCAAATTGAAAATGTATAGAAAACTAAAGCACTGTGAACCTCTACTAGGATGTTTTCCATTCTCATTGGAAGGCCACAGTGGTTAAGCACTTGGGCTCTGCAGCCAGAGTATTTTGATTTAAATCTCACTTCCACAACTAACTAGCTTTTTGACTTTAGAAAGTTACTTAACATTATCTGTAAAATAGAGATAACAATATGGTCTGTAGAGTCACTAGGATTAAAATGTTTAATATATAGGGTGAGTGTAACAGTCCTGACACATAGTCATCATTATATAACAGTGTATTAGCCTATGTGCTTATATAATACATGGAAGAAACATAGTATAGTTGGGATTTTAGCCTGTGTAATTTTCTTTCTCAATACTATTTGGTTAAGACATAATGAGAGAAAATTTTGGAGCTATAATAGATTTTAGAAATTACTATAATTTTACACCATAGGAATAGCCACACAAAAATTTGTTATTTTAAAGTGACACTTCAAAATTTAGACATTTCATTTGATATATTAGAAAAAGAGTTTGAGAGATGTGTTAGATGTAGCACTGCACTGTACTCAGAGCATGGGTTTAGATCAGACAGATCTAAGTTTCAGTGCCAACTATAGTAGCAGTCCTGTGATCTTGGATGAGTTACAATCTCTGTGTTTTCGTTCTTATTTTCTGTAAGAATGGTGATAAGGATTCTTACTTTACAGGAAGGAAGGGAAAACACTTGGAACACTGCCATCTGCATAATAGATGTTTAATACATGTTAGGTTTTTATTCATTTCTCCCTCTTGTCCCTTCTTTATCTGAGTGGCTTTTCTTAGATACTGTAAATCGTTAGTACCTCTCGCTAATTTATGTCATTATGTATTTTGAACTGAATCTAAACTGAATTTTGAGGCCCACTTTGGGACATTTTCTTTATGAACTCAACTTTATACTTCTTTTCCCTTTCTTCCTCTCTCCCTCCCTCCTCCCTCCCTCTCTTCCTCTTTCTTTCTTTCTTTCGTTCGTTCGTTCCTTCGTTCGTTCGTTCTTTCTTCTAGTATTCTTCATAAAGGTAGCAAGATGGTATATCCTAACAAGGACAACACAGGAGCTTGTAAAGTTTTTAAGAATATAACTGAAAATATGGGTCTTCCCTGATTCAGTCCTGGTATGCTGGATCCTGAATCTGACTGGCTGAACCATGGATGTTTGAGTAGCCTTCATATTGCATCACTTTCCATCCTTCTTATGTTGGTCTAGGGTATAGAACCAGAATTCTTTCTTGCTTTGTTCTGCCATCAAGGTTTGTCTGCATCTCCATCACCATCATTATCCATCATTGTTTTTCATTTGTGATTTCCTTGGTATTGCTCTGTTAGAGAAAACACTGCAAGGAACAGTGATACATTCCTGTGGTGCTAGCATTCTCTGTTACCTCCTATGAGTCTACATTCCTTATTCCCAAGAGCTGAGTTTCTCAATGGCCTCCATTGTAGATATTTGCCTTTCCCAAGACTTTACTAAATCATAAGAGAGGCAGAATAAGAGTGAGAGTGAGAAAGGGGGAGGAAGCATATTAATTGTCATTCTTATCCCTCCTCTGAATCCTATTCTTCAGACTATGGACTAACCCTTGTTTCTCCACTTCCTCTCCACATATTTTTTGGTGTCTTTTATCTGATATAGAAATGCTGCTTTCTTCAAACCCCAGATAGCAGGTGAGCTTCTAATTTCCCACATGTTAAATACCATCCTTTTCCCTTGAGGATTGATTCTGTTCCTCAAAAATAGAGACCATTGGTGAGGATCTTGTGGGAAATGGATTGATTTTCTGACACTGAACCTCACTCCATTTATGTTTAAATGAACACTGCCAGCCACTCCCCCAATTGCCAGTCCCCAAATCTGGTATTCCTTACTGTTGGGACCTGGTCATCTGATTGTATGTTTTAGAAGACACTCTATTTGTAACTTATACTGAAATGAATTTTTGTAGACAAGTATGATCTGGCCTATTTAGATGTTTTAAGCCAGTAGTTTTCCAAACCAAGTCTCCATTGATCTTTGCTTCCTTTTTCTCCACACTGGTCCCGAGTATCCAAAGTATTAGCATACTTAAGTCTGAGACTCACAGATTATGACAAGCTGACCCATTCACTTCTCTTTCTGATGACATACTGACATTTGTATCTTCATCTTTATTTTTAACCACTGTATTAAATGTAATTCACATACCATTACAACTACCATTTAAAGAGTACAGAGTTGTGCAATGATCAGTAAATCTAACTTTATTTTTTTTTCAAGACTATTTGTTTAAGTAATCTCCACATCCAACATGGAGGTCGAGCTCACGACTGAGATCAAGACTCACATGCTCCACCCACTGGGCCAACCCCGCGCCCGAGGGGAAGACTTTTATTTTTCTTAAACAGTTTATTGTCAAGTTGGTTTCCATATAACACCAAGTGCTCATCCCAACAAGTGCCCTCCCCCATGCCCATCACCCCCCTTCCCCTCTTCCCCACCCCCATTAGCCCTCAGTTTATTCTCAGCATTCAAGAGTCTCTCATGGTTTGCCTCCCTCCCTCTCCCCAACTATTTTTCCCCTTCTTCTCCCCATGGTCATCTGTTACCTTCCTCCTAATCCACCTATATGTGCAAACATATGGTATCTATCCTTCTCTGCCTGACTTATTTCACTCAGCATAACACCCTCTAGCTCCATCCATGTTACTACATATGGCCAGATTTCATTCTTTCTCATTGCCATGTAGTATTCCATTGTAGAGATAAACCACATCTTCTTGATCCATTTGTCAGTTGATGGACACTTAGGCTCTTTCTATGTTTTGGCTATTGTGGAGAGTGCTGCTATGAACATTGTGGTACATGACCCCTATGTATCAGCACTCCTGTATCCCTTTGGTAAATTCCTAGCAGTGCTATTGCTGGGTCATAGTGGAGTTTTCTGTTGTTAATTTTTTTAGAAAACTCTACACTGTTTTTCACAGGGGTTGCACCAGTTTACATTCCCACCAACAGTGTAGGAGGGTTCCAATTTCTCCACATCCTCTCCAGCATCTAGAGTTTCCTGATTTGGTCATTTTAGCCACTTGACTGGTGTGAGGTGATATCTCAGTGTGGTTTTGATTTGTATTTCCCTGATGAGGAGGGACGCTGAGCATCATTCCACATGTCTGTTGACCATCTGGATGTCCTCTGTGGAGAAGTGTCTGTTCATGTCTTCTGCCCATTTCTTCACTGGGTTGTTTGTTTTTCGGGTGTGGAGTTTGGTGAGTTCCTTATAGATTTTGGATACTAGCCCTTTATCTGATATGTCATTTGCAGCTATCTTTTCCCATTCCATCGGTTGCCTATTAGTTTTATGGATTGTTTCCTTTGCCGTGCAGAAGCTTTTTATCTTGATCTAGGTCCCAGTAATTCATTTTTGCTCTTGATTCCCTTGCCTTTGGGGATGTGTCAAGTAAGAAATTGCTGTGGTGGAGGTCAGGGAGGTTGTTTCCTGATTTCTCTTCTAGGGTTTTGATAGTTTCCTGTCTCCCATTCAGGTCCTTTATCCATTTTGAGTTTATTTCTGTGTATAGTGTGAGAAAATGATCTAGTTTCATTCTTCTGCATGTTGTTGTCCAGTTCTCCCAGCACCATCTTTTAAAGAGGCTGTCTTTTTCCATTGGATATTCTTTCCTGCTTTGTCAAAGACTAGTTGGCTGTACACTTTTGGGTCCAAATCTGAGTTCTCTCTTCTATTCCATTGGTCTATGTGTCTATTTTTGTGCCAATACCATACTGTCTTGATGATGACAACATTGTAGTAGAGGCTAAAGTCTGGGATGGTTATGCCTCCTGTTTTGTTTTTCTTCATCAATATTATTTTGGCTATTCAGAGTCTTTAGTGGTTCCATACAAATTTTAGGATAGTTTGTTCTAGTTTTTGGAAGTATACTGGTGCAATTTTGATTGGGATTGCATTGAATGTGTTGGTTGCTTTGGGTAGTAATGACATTTTAACTATATTTATTCTTCCAACCCATGAGCATGGTATGCTTTTCCATTTCTTTGTGTCTTCTTCAATTTCCTTCATACCTTGTCATCATACCGATCTCTTGTATCTTTGGTTAGGTTTATTCCTAGGTATTTTATGTTTTTTTGTGCAATTGTGAATGGAATCAGTTTCTTGATTTCTCTTTCTGTTGCTTCATTGTTGGTGTATAAAAATGCAACCGATTTCTGCACGTTGATTTTGTATCCTGCAACTTTGCAGAATTCTTGCATCAGCTCTAGTGGGCTTCTAGAGGAGTCTGTCAGGGTGTCTATGTAGAGTATCATGTCATCTGCGAAAAGTGAGAGTTTGACTTCTTTGCCAATTCTGATGCCTTTGATTTCCTTTTGTTGTCTGATTGCTGATGCTAGCACTTCCAGCACTATGTTAAACAACAGGGGTGAGAGTGGACATCCCTGTCATGTTCCTGATCTTAGGAGGAAAGCTCTCAGTTTTTCACCATTGAAGATGATGTTAGCTGAGGGCTTCTCATAGATGGCTTTTATGATGTTTAAGTAAATTCCTTCTATCCCGACTTTCTCTAGAGTCTTTATTAAGAAGCGATGCTGTATATTGTCAAATGTTTTTTCTGCATCTATCAACAGATTATATGGTTTTTATCTTTTGTTTTGTTAATGTGATGTATCACATTGATTGATTTGCGAATGTTGAACCAGCCCTGTAACCCAGGAATGAATCCCACTTGATCATGGTGGATAATTCTTTTTATGTGCTGTTGGATTCGATTTTCAAATATCTTGTTGAGGATTTTTGTATCCATATTTCAAGTATCTTGTTGAGGATTTTTGTATCCGTATTCATCAAGGATATTGGCCTGTAGTTTTCTTTTTTTGCTGGATCTCTGTCTTGCTTGGGAATCAAAGTGGTGCTGGCTTCATAAAATGAGTCTGGAAGTTTTCCTTCGATTTCTATTTTTTGGAATACCTTGAGAAGAATAGGTATTAATTCTGTTTTAAATGTCTGGTAGAATTCCCCAGGGAAGCCATCTGGCCCAGGGCTCTTATTTTTTTGAGTATGTACTGAGTAAAGAGACTGCTTGGTCATATGGTAATTCTATGACTAACATTTTGAGTAACTGCCAGGCTGTTGCCCAAAGTGGCTGTGCCATTTTACAATCCTATTAGAAATATGTGAAAGTTCTGCTTTCTCCACATCCTTGTCAACACTTGTTACTGTCTGTTTTTTGATCATAAGCATCCTAGTAGATAATGTCGTATCTCATTATGGTTCTTTTGCATTTCCCTAATGGCTAATGATGGTAAACATTTTTCATGTGTTTGTTGGCCATAAGTTTATATTTAGAGAAACGTCTATTCAGATTCTTTGCCCACTTAAAAAAATTTTTTTAATGTTTATTTTTGAGAGAGAGAGAGAGTTTGAGCAGGGAAGGGGCAGAGAGAGAGACACACACACACAGAATCTGAAGTAGGCTCCAGGCTCTGAGCTGTCAGCTCAGAGATCACGACCCAAAGTCAGATGCCCAACCAACTGATCAACCCAAGAGTCTCCTTTTGACCACTTTTTAAATGGATTATCTTTTTCTTATTGATTTTTTATAGTTCTTTATATATTATAAATGCAAAACCCTGATCACATATATGATTTGCAAAATGTTTCTACCATTCTGTGTTTTGCTTTCACTTTCTTGATAGTATCCTTTGGTGAAAAAAAGTTTTAGTTTTGATGAAATCTAAACATATATTTTTGCTCTTATCATTTGTACTTTTTTTGTCATGTCTAAGAAACCACTGCCTAACCCAAGGTCATTATTATTTACTTATATGTTTTCTTTTAAGAGTTTTATAATTTTAGCTCTTACATTAAGGTGTATAATGCATTTTGAGTTAATTTTTGTGTATGGTATGAGGTAGAAGTCCAGCTTCCTTCTTTTGCATATAAATATCTAGTTGCTCCAGCACTATTTATTATACAGATTATTCTTTCTTCATAGAGTTGTCTTGATGGCCTTGTGGAAAATGAATTAACTATAAATGTATGGGTTTATATTTAGACTAAATTTTATTCCTGATTTATAAGACTATACTAATGCCAGTAACACATTTTCATGTAGATTTTTGGTAATTTTTTGAAACTGGAAAGTGTGGGAGCACCTGGATGGCTCAGTCGGTTAAGCGTCCGGGTTTGGCTCAGGTCATGATCTCACGGTTCATGGGTTCAAGCCCCGCCTCAGGCTCTGTGCTGACAGCTAGCTCAGAGCCTGGAGCCTGCTTCAGATTCTGTGTCTCCCTCTCTCTCTGACCCTCCCCTATTCACGCTGTCTCTCTCTCTCTCTCTCTCTCTCTCTCAGAAATAAATTTTAAAAAACCATTAAAAAAAGAATAAAAAGGAAACTGGAAAGTGTGAATCTTTCAAACCAATTAATTGTTTTGGTTTGCTGGGTCTCTTGAATTTTCATATGAATTTTTAGTTCATCTTATCAATCTCTGGAAAAACATGGCTGGCATTTTGATATGAATTCCAGTGACTTTATAGTTCAATTTGGAGGAATATTGCCATCATAATCATAGTAAGTCTTCCAGTCTATGGAATGGGAAGTCTTTCCTTTTATGTCAGTCGTCTCTAATTTCTTTTAATGATGTTTTATCATATTCAGTGTAGAACTCTTGCACTTCTTTTGTTAAATTCATTACTGAGTATTTTATTCTTTGATGCTATAAATAGAATTGTTTCCTTAATTTTGACTCATTGCAAGTGTGTGTGTGTGTGTGTGTGTGTGTGTATCATTTTGTACATTTATAGTACATCCTACAGCCTTGCTGATCTTGTTTATTAGCTCTAATAGCTTTTGTGTGTATATATGTGTGTGTGTGTGAATTCTTTAGGATTTTCAGTATACTAGATCATGTTATCGTCAGATAGAGATAGTTTTACATCTTACTTTCTAATGTGGATGTCTTTTATTTATTTGCCTTTCTTCAATTATCTGACTAGAACTTCTAGTACAATATTGAATAGAAATGAAAAAAGGTATTTTTGTCTTGTTCCTGATCATAGAGGAAAGCATTTAGTCTTTCATCATTAAGTGTGATGTTAGCTGTGGAATTTTCATAGATTCTTTTTATTGGGTTGAAGAATGTTTTTGTCTTTTTTACTGAAATTAATGTTTCTGAGTAGGTATTCCTTACAAATTCAACAGTGAATAAAAATGTGAATGTAATTTCAACCCACATTGGGGTAGTTGGAGCTAGAAAACCTGAGAAACATAGCTGGATGATGAGACCAAGGGTGGTATACTGTCATTTTCTCTGTGTGTTATGCTTGTAAAAGAGGTGATATTGAGAATTAGGCCTTCCTAGTAACAGAATTTTTTCCCCATACTTACTATAGAACAGTCCGACACTTATTACTTATCTTTTTGCTCTACATGTCTCACACCATTAACAGTGCCATGAATTTGGGTAATACTCAAGATTTAGTGTGAGCTATAGTAACTGCAAATCATTTATGTGGCAAATGTTTATCTTGGACCGAATGATTATTGTTATAAATTTGTAAGATATTTAATGATGTTTAACATCAAATGTAGCCTTATGCTTCATTTGGACTATGGAAGCCTTTGTGATATATTTAGTCATGAAATCATCTTGTACGCAGTAAAGAAACCAAGGGGTTCTTCCTGACTCTGGTATACTATATGGGATGCATTTCTGAATGGTTTATTTGTGCATTAGAGGAAAACACCAACCTTCTGGGGGTTGTTCACATTCCAGCATCTTGCATCTGTTGTATTTATGACAGAAACAAGGCAGAAAAAAAGAGTATTTAGTCATCTGCTGATTCCATTTGGTGCTAAACACATACTTTTCTCTAGAGTGCAAGAATACTAATTTATTTTATGTAGTAGGGTGGATTGTAGCCATTCCTAGAGACATGAGTATTTAAATTGGCAAAAGCTACACAGTGAATACTCTGCATGTAGATGATCCATGTTCAGCATATGGCATGAGTAAGGCAAAATCTTTGTTAACTAGGGATCTGGGATCTGGATTTTAAATACAAGTTACTTTCTAATAGGCAGTTGACCTTTCAACTATGGCCATTAGTTTTGAGTTCAGAAGCTTTCTATATGCATTCTGGTAAGCATGCAATATTATCCAAGTAAAACTCACTAGTTAATCACATGATATATAGGTGAAACTGTTCTAAAATCTGTTTCTGGAATGATAGGTAAAAGGGAATAGGAAGTTTCATGCTATCTGTTTCTGTGCCCTTTATCTATTTTCTCAGGTATAACTAGACAGTTTCCTGGTATTTTATCCCCTTGTGTAATAGGATAATTTTTTATGTGTGTGATCAGTAAGATGTTCAAATTGTTAATTGCAAATTTTTAATTTGAGTTAATGATCATTAATTAAGTAAAATTATCAAATATCTTTCATATAACTTCAAGGGGCTTATACTCTATTGGAGAAGACAGAAAGCAAACATGATAAATAACTATGGTATAAAGTATATTAATGATAAATAGAAGATATAGCAGGGAGAGAGGATATGGCATATCGAGAGTGAAATTGTTGGTTGAGCTTTAAGATAGGGAGACAAGAGGAGATCTCACTCAGAATTTTATTTTTGAGTAAAAACTCAAAGGAAGTGAGAGAGAGACCCAGAGATGGATATAGAAGAGTGTGCTAGCAACAGGTTGGCCTAAGATAGAGACATGCCAATCTTTTAAGGGAAACAGTGAGGAGGTCCATGTGGCTGGATCACAGTGAGCAAGGAGAGTTGTAGGGATGAGGTCAGAGAGAGATGCTGGATGGTTTCAGCAAAACAATGACATGATCACTTTCTAGAGGTAATAAGAGGTCAAATTCTGTTAAAAAGTGATAGGATTTACTCACAGACTAGATGTGAAATAGAGAAGAAGAAAGGGAAGTAGAGGATGATGACAAGGTTTTTGGCCTGGACAAATGGAAGAATTGATGTTTACTAAACTGATGAAGACTGGGAGTAGTGGATAGAGAGACTCTAACCATAAGGAACTCAAGTTTTGAGATGCCAAGTGACTTTAATGTCATATTTTTTGGTTCTCTTATACCTGATGCATTTTCAAGATGCTCATTTGCCTGTCTATGAAGCATTTCTTAACCTACCCATGCCTTTCCTTACAATCCCTATAGTATCCCAATCTATTCTAATAGTTTTAGCCCATTTTATGTAACATATTATTATTTAACAATCTCCAGAGGGCAGAGGTTCAGAGTAGGTGCTTATTTTTACATTGTATTTGTATTTCTTCATGGTTCTTAGTCCAATTTCACTGTATAAATAATCACTATCTCAGAATACTAAAAATTTAACAAGATTATTAACCTAAGTTATTTTTTCCTTAGTCAGATGGATCTGATTATTGGTTAACATAAGAACACTAATTTAACCTTCTGAAAAACATATACAATACAGGACATCTTTATCTGCATTCTGTTTATGGTCTTGCTTCCTGCTGTGGAATATGTTTAGAAATCAGATATTTTCCAAAACAGCCTGACATATGTAGCAATAAGAACTGAATATTCTTATTCAGTGAAACCTGGTATCACTGGCATTTTAGTAGAGGACTAGGCCAGAACACTTTGAAGAGTAGTTCACAGGTAAATCTAGTTAGCCTAATTGGGAACACAGTTAAAGAAGAATATTTTCATTCTTGGCTGAACATATCTTAGCTCTTTGTAGTTATGATTTCCTTTTCCAAAAGTAGAATTATTATCTGATGGAAAAGTAAATTATTTTATGGCAGTAACCCTCAAAGTTTTTGGTATCTTTAAAGTTGTAAGAGATGTCTTTAATTCATTGGTCACTTTGTGCCCAGTGGGTGAAAGAATTAAGACATAGTTTTGACTCCAATAGGAACTCATAAGTTGGTGAGAAACACAGATCTGTCAATGAATAACTATAGCAAATGGTAATTGTTCAATACATGTTAGAATAGTGCCATGTAAGCATGGTTGGAGCATGTAAGTACCTCTGTGGGTGATAGAACATGAGAATCCAAGATGTCTTGAGAGAAAAATAGACATTTACCTGGAGATGTGAGGGGAGACTGGCATATATAAGGCACTTGCAGAACCTCATGTATGAGAGAGCATGACTATAGAAAAGGGTGCCTCTGAGAGAATTGGTAGGAAATGAGACCAGAGAAAGAAACTGGAGTCAGATCATGCTTGTCTGTAATAAAACATATGAGTTTTATTATGTGTGGATTAACAGTCACTTGAAACATTTAAATTGAGGACTGATCATATTTGAGTTTGGGAGGGACTTCTCTGATGATATTATAGGGAAAAGATTGTATTAGTCAAAAAGTTGTGTCTCTAATTTGCGTTTTTCTCTTTGTATTCACAAACACTTCCTTAGTTTTATCCCTAATAATTTCTCCTTTAGATTAGTCTAGTACTGAGGAAAAAAAAGGTACATATTGGAGAAATATTTAATGGATAGAATAACAAAACTTCCCTAATACTGAGAATAAGGGAATGGAAGAGTCAAGGATATTCCTCACATTTCTGGTTATTTGGATATTGGGGCCAGTGAGTCTGAGAATGTTGGTGGAGAAACATATTTGTGGGGGGAAGTATAAGAAAGGCAATAGGTTCAATTTTGGACATGTTTGAGATTCAACTTGAATTATGAACCTGGAGATTAGAAGAGAGATAAATACTCTCAAGTAATGTCAACTTAAATTTAGTATTCACTGTCATCTAAGAAAGAGGAGAAACATTTTAAGGAGGGAACATGGCTAAATAGTTTGCTGTATAGAGGTCAGTAAGAAAATGCTGGAAAAATGTTTGACATTAAATAATTTAACCTCATAATACTGTTTAAAGTAGGAATTATTATTCCTATTTTGTAGCTGAAGTAAGGTTTATTATTCTACTAAAACCCTCCTTCTTTGGAGTGTTTTTTTGGTGTTGGAATTTTAACCCCAAAGCTCATTCTATTACAATGAGAGAGACTTCCTGCCTTGGAATTGGTCAGCTTCTGCCTCACTCTGCTTATTTCAGGCTTCTCAGGCCTAGGGACATGCATTATCTCATTCCAGTCTTCTCCAAGGTCATATACACATATGGTATGAAAATAAAACATGGAGACTGCACTCATAAGGCTGACACAGACATCTGTGCTGGTATTTTAGAGCAGAGGTCAGGGACTCTTTTTGTTTGGCCAATTTGGATTTGAATGTTTTCAAATGGGGCAGATATTGTAAGGGATATGAGTGCCTCACCACTGTTTATGGACTTACATTTGGCCTATTCATGCTTCCTGCTTAGAATAAACATCTGAGTTTATAATCTTAGAGACATCTGAGTTTATAGCCTTATCTCTAGCCTTAGCTTTAAAGTCACACCTTAAAGCACGGTGTTTTCAAGCTTGTTGATTTAACTAAAAAGCCAAACAGTTTTATCCCCCTCTGGGAAAAGCAACCATTAAGCTATCATTACTAAGGCGTTATATTTAGAATGTTTCCTTTATCAAAGGTAGATTGAAAGAGCTAAGATGATAGTTTGGGTATTTCTCCATTATCTCTGACTTATATTTTTGAGCAATATAATGATCTATGGATCACACTTTAATTTCTATTGTTATAGTTTTGGCTTCAGTTTCTTTAAATAAGTCTTGTACTGAAACTGAATTAAGGAATGTATTTCTAAACTGAGTTGTATTACATATGATCATTATTCATCAGGAAGATATGCCTGAAATAAGTATTCTCTGTTGGGCCACCACAGAACTGTACAGTTGTAGGAAAGTCCTTCGACAGACAGTGGGAACAAATGATGAAACTACTAACAGTAAATAAAAATAGTGTTGGGTAGAAAGAATGTTAATACAGGAGCCAATCCTGGATCCTATTCATAGCTGGGCTATTAAATGAAAAAATGACTAGAGAGTGTTTGAGTGTGGGAAGCATTATAGCTGTTTAGTAAATGATAGCTTTCTTTTAAAAAAGTTTAATGTCTGTTTACTTATTTTTTGAGAGAGAGAGAGAGAGCAGGCCAGGGAGGAGCATAGAGAGGGAGAGAGAAATCCCAAGCAGACTCAGTGCTGTTAGTGCACAGCCCAATGTGGAGCTTGAACCCATGAACAATGAGATCATGACCTGAGCCGAAATCAAGAGTTGGACACAACCAGCTGGGCTTCCCAGGTGCCCCAGTAAATGATAGCTTTCTTAAAAACAACCATCACCACCACTTTTTATAATCTTGTGTGCTTTTGGACCAATGTCCTTTTCCTCTTTTAACATTTAGGGATAATACCACTTTTCTCCTTATGGAATTCTTTATGAAAGGATAACTGGAGACATGTTAAATAGGATAAACCACTACATGGATATAAGGGATTACTAATTAGAAATTTGGATCAACACCCTGGGCTTGGATTCCATTTGAACTAAGTTACCATATTCGCTTTCTGAGATGCACCAGAATGTATGGAAAATGATGGTTTATTTCTCACAAGGCAGTCATAGAAACTTAAATAGGAAGAAATTTTAAGGAAAATGATATTTTTTTTACCTTTGACTAGGTGTTAAAATCCAACTTAACTCTCATAGATGTTAATAAATCTGTATTTTAGAGTAAAAGTTTTCTGACTTATAGATGTTTGAATCTTGTTAGATTAGTGATGAAATATATGCACAAAATAAGTAGCTCATTATTTTTCTGCTTTCCTGTTTACTCCTTTTACTTTAATCATATGGTAGATGACTTCAGAAAAAAGCTGTATTTTGGGGATATAAATTTTAGGCAAGTAGTAGATGTAATATATAGTATACTTGTTTCATATAAAAAATGAACATAGTGCATTTCTGATATTTATATATAAATTTTCTTGGTAGATACTTTACCCTGCATTAGATTAATTAATAATGTTTTCCTAGAAGGAAGTATCTTTGGAGTTATTAATATTCACTCGTATATATTTTGTCTACCCAAGGCCCAGAATGCTTACCTTGGTGGATATCCTAATACTACTATCACATGGTTTCTCAGTTTTCTATTTGAATTTGAAGAATTCTTTTATTTTCTCCTTTCTTGTATTTGCCTTATGATTATGAAATGGAAAATGAGAAATAAGATTAGAAAGCAATAGTGGTCTCTTTCTGTTGCTTAATAATGTTTTGATTGCAAAATCTTGCATTTTTTTCAATCCATTTTTCTCTCAAAACTTTCTTACTATGTCTGTAGTCTACACTTTTTTTTTCTATTTTGTATCCCTCAGTTCAGTTAAGGCTAAATATTCCACTTTCTAATTTATGTTGGAGAAAAACATTTAAATTAGCAGGTGTTGGCACTATTTTGTTTTCTGATAGAACATGAAGCTGCCTAGTGACCAGTGAAGCAGTTTGCAGGCAGCATCTTGGCAGAGGGAAGACTAGGGATAGAAGCCAACCAAGAATGGAATCCAAATAGCAAAGTATCCATGGGCTTTTCTGCTGTACATCTTTGTCTTAAGAAAACAAAAAATGTTCTTCATAAGCCTTCCTTCTCCTACCAGAGTGGTTTTGTCAGCTTCAGAAACTTCATTTAAACACCTGGAAAAGAAACTTAATAATTTGCATGTAGTTCTGCTTTGTTGAGCAGAATACCTGCTGACTGTTCCAGTTGGGCAGGGATGTAGCTTAGTTAAAGAAGTTTTCTCTGATCTTCTGAAATGAGGGTTCAAAGGTGCATGGAATCAATTGCTATGAAAATCCTTTAACTTTGCCCTTCCAATGGCCAGGCTATGGAAACTTTCTTTTCTTATTTTTTAAACATTTAGAATTCTTTCTTTTTAAATAAAAGCCCTCAAAGTGGGTAGAAAATATTTGCAAATGAACTGCATATCCAGTGTTTTCATCCTTCCCCAAATATCATGGGAAATGCAATACCAGGTCAAGACCATAGCTTATTCATACCAGTGTCCTTTGCCAAGAGAACTCAAAAACTGAATGTTTGCTTGGCTTTACTAATATTTTTGTTTTGCTTGCTTTTATATAAATGTTTTAATTGAAGTATGACATACATACAGAAATATGGATGTTGTAAGCATATAGTTCAATGAATTTTTCAAAGTAAACATACCCATATAACCAGCACCCAGAACAAGAAAGAGAAAACTACCAGAATCCAAAAGGATCCCTAATTCCCTTTCCAATTTCTAATTACCTTTCTAGATTAAGATTTCTGATTTCTAAGACAATAGATTAGTTTAGCCTGAGTTTGAATTTTATATAGATGGGATCATATAATATATACTCTTTTGTATCTCGTGTTTTTTGTTCCATATTTCATATTGTTCCATATACTGGCATTTTGTTCATTCCCATTACTTGAGTTGTTGCCAGTTTGGAGCTACTTTGAAGAGTGCATCTGTGAACACTTTTGCACATGTCTTTTAAAGAACATATGAACATATTTCCATATGTGTGTATCATCTCTTAGGAGTGGAATAGCTGGATCATGAAGTATATATATATATGCTCAGTTTTATAGGTAAAGCTTTTCAAAATAGTTGTACCAATGGCTTCACTACAGTTTAATTAAAGATAAGTATTTTAATTTTACTCTTTAGCTTCCTGTGACATTATCATGCACTAGTTTGTTTAAACTCTCTAGATTATATATATTTTCCAAAAAATTGATTTCTTGGAGTAATTATATACACAGTTTCTTACCCCTTCTGGCCTTAACTTCCTATTACTTATTTCTTACTGGTTTGTCCATTTGTTTCTTCAAAAACTGTTTTAAGCTCATAATATGTGCCATAAACTAATAGATAATGAGAATACAAAATAAGTAACCTATAATGCTTGCATTCCAGGGACTTATAGTGAAGTGAGGGAGACAGCAATATGAACAGATAATATTTTTAATTTTTTTCACTCAAATCTAAAAAGCTACTTCCTCTATATATTGTTTCTAGATTTAGTAAAGAAGTCCATTAACAACTTGTCAAAATGATTCATAATTTCTAGGCTTTTAAAAATCATGTGTCTTCCAATATAAATGTTATTTTTTCAAAGTGAACAGATCCCATATTTTTAACACCTTAATGCAGGAGTCATTCTGTCTTTTCAAATTACTTAAAAAACTATTTTTTTCTTAAAGTATGGTGACTATAATTATCCACAGTAATTCAGATTTTAAGCTTTATGGTGTTTATGTGTTATTGTTGTTGTTTTTGCTTGTTTTCCTTTCCTCCTCTCTCCTCCCTCCCTTCCTTTCCTTTTCTTTCTTCTTTCTTTTTTTCTCTCTTCTTCTTCTTCTTCTTCTTCCTCTTCTCTCTCTCTCTATCTCTCTCTCTCTATTTTTTTCTGATAACTTTCTTGGTGATTTGCAACATATATTTGGCCTTTTGGGCTAGCACATATACTTACCAGGTTTACTTCCTCAGGAAACAATTTATGATCACTCCCAGGTTCTTACTGTAACATTAATCCTGGGCAAAGACCCTATAACCTTCACACCCATGGCTTTATCTCCCAACTATGATCTAGTGATTTATAGATCTCTGTTTCTAGTCCAGACTCTCTGAATTCTAGATCCATGTATAGTATATTTTCATTTAGATATTATGCTGGCATCTCACATTTGGCAGATGATGAAATGTACTTTACCTCTATTTTCCAAACATATTATTCATTCTGTGTTCCCCCATCTTGGTGAAGGCATCACACTATGTATATGACTGCTGAAAAATTTTCCAGACACTTCTAAATATCTCCTCTCCCTTTTCCTATAAAAACATCACAAAGTCCTACAATTTTTACCTTCTAAATATTCTTGGATCGATCATACTACAGCCTAGCAATAGTATTCAGTGTTCAGGCACTCATTGTCTCTTGCCTGGATTATTTCTTAGTCTCCTGACAGCAATTCCATTTCCTCTAATCACCTAAAAGGTCACTGCTAAAGTAATCTTTGAAAATATACATCTGAGGGGTGCCTGGGTGGCTTAGTCAGTTTAGCGTCTGGCTTTGGCTCAGGTCATGATCTCATGGTTCATGGGTTCGAGCACCGCGTCGGGCTCTGTGCTGACAGCTAGCTCAGAGCCTGGAGCCTGTTTCAGATTCTGTGTCTCCCTTTCTCTCTTTGACTCTCCCCTGCTCACACTATCTCTCTCTCTATCTCAGAAATAAATAAAACCATGAAAAATACTTTTTAAAAAATACACATCTGAGCTTGTTGCTCTTGTAGTTTTTTGCATGGTTGTTGTTTTTTTGTTTTTGTTTTTGTTTTTGTTTTTTTTGTTTTTTACCTTTCTAGCTGCATTCATCACCATTCTCCCTTAGGTTTCCTGTACTTGTCAAACCACCTGCAGTGGCCTACATGCTCCTTGCTCTCTCATGTGTCAGGCCTTTGCACATGCTGTTTTCTTTGCTTGTTATTCTGTTATGCACAAGGATAACTTCTACTCACTCTTTAAGAGTTACCTCTGATAAATTTTCTTCACTACCCTCAAGCCAAGGGACTTTTCTCTATGATATGAATAACTCTATAGCTCTCATATAAATTTTTCTTCCCTTCTGATCTATAAGTTCTTTATCTTTGCATTCTTAACAGTGCACTGTCTGATATATAGAAGGGCTCAACAATATTTATTGAATGAATGGTTGAATTAATTAACTGATAGCTTAGAGTTCTCCATTTTTATACTTTGTGATCTTTAAAATCCCTAAATATATTTTGTTCTCTTGCCAGGGTTAAAACTCATATGTTGCTTCTCTACCCACTTGCACAGACTTGTAAGGTCTTTTTAAATCCCATCTGTGTGTTTCTGCATCAGCTGGAAGCATTTAATGTCTCCTAAACTTGGAAATCTCATGTGAGCTTTTTCTTCTGGAGCATTTTTAAAAAGATATTAAAAAAGTATCAATTCCCAGGGAGCTGAATTCTTTATATTTCTCTGCCCAGAGAAATCCCTAACTGACCCTACCATTTAATTCCTATTTTGACCTGATTTAAAATTTTAAGATAAATGAACAGCTTATGAACCTTTGAACCCATGATTTCATCAGTTAACACAAAACAACCACAATCACTACCACAGCCTTTTGTTTAGAAGGACAGCATTCATTAGTTCCCCCTTTATCTGTGCGCTTGTTGACTATAGTAAATTTACCCTTTGGGATGTCCTTTAGGAAAAATGATCTTGCCTTCTCAGTTTCCTTTACTTAAACTCTGCAATGTGCCTTTCTTACCTCCATTTATTCCCATAATTTGTTATTTTTGTTATGTTCACTGAACCTGTCCTTTCTCACAGATTTATCAGCTTGATATTTGGTATATCAGTTCTCATTAAGGATTTAGAATTAATTGCTTTGGGCAGAGTTAACAAAGCATAGGCTCAAAATCCAAAATATATTAAAAAATTTTAAAGTCCAAAGTTCCTGTGGCATTAAAGTTACGACAGTTAACAGTGAGCTCTACATAGCCATTATCAGAGTAAAAGAAATAAAACTTTAAACTTTACCTTTATTTGTAGTAATGTATGTTCACCTTTCAGAAACTACCTATACATTGATCTTGCCATTCTGAATAGGGCAGTTTAATGCATAGGTCACTTCAGAGGGAGTTATGTAATTAGTTTTAATTATACTCTAATATACAGAGGATTTTCTTCAGCTCCTTCTGAATATTTGTACTTTTTACTGTTATACCTCTTAAGAGTGAGCATTCTATCTAAACAGTAAATTATTTATCCTCCAGGTCACACTGAAATAAATGTAGGTAGTGCTATAAAATTGTGGGAAATATGAAAATCATTCACAGCATCACAGGACAAAAACAGTACCCTGGGTTTGATAAGTTTTAGGAAGATTATTTTAGAAATGTTTTCAGAAGAATAATTCTGTACTCATTTCATAATTCTCTACTCCTATTCAACTACATTCAATTTCTCTCTTTTTTTAAAAAAACTACATTCCATTTCTGATGTGTTATTTACTCAATCCCATAAGGGGGTTGGCAGAATTATCATTATTCCATTTTTACAGGTGGAAAAACAGACACTGAAAGAGTAGAAGACTTACCCAGATCGCAGTGCTAATGACAGAGCTGGAACTAGAACCTAGACCAGAAATACGAGGGGGAAATCATAGCAAGCCGAGAAAACTACAAAGTGTCTTGTCTTGGGTAATTAGTGAGTATGAACAGTGAGTTGACAGCTACTTCTAACTGTCCTCCCTACCATCTTGTAAAGAAGTTAATCTCTAAAGCCTGCATGAAGTCACAGACAGCCTTTATTTTCAGAAAAGAAGGAACTAAAAATACAGTAGCACAGCCATTTATTAACCTCAAGCAGCATTATCCTGAGGTAGCAGAGTGCTGTGAAAAAAGCATGGGATTTGCAATCCGAAGACTTAGGTTTGGATCTCAGTTATTTTGCTAGCCTCTTATCTTCTTACGCTAAATACCTATTTAGTTAAAATGGGGTTAATAATACCAGTCTTACTGCCTCAAAGGGTGTTGTGATGATCAATAAGATACTATGTAGAACTACTTTACAAACTGTGCCATTATATGAGTACAAGTCCCTGTCCTTGTATAATAGCAAATAAAGGAAATCCTTCCTGTGTAGGAAGGAATATGACATAGTTGTTAGGATCATGGCTTAGCAGTCACGCTGACTTGGGTTATAATACAAGAAATGCCACATTCTAGCTCCATAACTTAGCTCAGGAACTTAGCCTTTCTAAACCTCAGTCTTCTTACCTTTAAAATGGGAGATAATATCTAACATGAGGTTTTATAAAGATTATATAAAATATTGTCTGTGTCATGCATAAGCTATTGTTAAGTTCTCTTGAATTTTCTTTAATTTTTTTTAATGTTTATTTATTCTTTGAGAAACAGAGAGAGAGAGAGAGAGAGAACAAGCAGAGGAGGGTCAGAGACAGGGAGACACAGAATCTAAAGCAGGCTCCAGGCTCTAAGCCATCAGCACAGAGCCCGAGGTGGGGTTTGAACTCATGAACCATGAGATCATGACCTGAGTGGAAGTTGGAGACTTAACCGGCTGAGCAACCCAGGTGCCCCTGAATTAGTTTTCTTTAAAATGAACATTTTTTTTAACATGCACTCACTTTAATAATGAGTGATAGAGCAAACAAAATATTATTTGATGAGTACAACATACATACACTTAACTTTCATATTAAGGTCAGTTAAGGCTGATAGAAAAGCAGGCACAGGAAGAGGAGAGGAAGGTAGGGGCACCCACTAGTCCCAAGTTAAGAGTCATAAGCTCCCTAGTTCAGAGCACAGACCTTGTGTTTAAATCCCAATCCTGTTGGGGCGCCTGGGTGGCTCAGTCGGTTAAGCGTCTGACTGCGGCTTAGGTCATGGTCTCACGGTTTGTGGGTTTGAGCCCAGCATTGGGCTCAGTGTTGACAACTAGCTCAGAGCCTGGAGCCTGTTTTGGATTCTCTATCTCCCTCTCTCTCTGACCCTCCCCTACCCACACTGTCTCTCTCTCTCTCTCTCAGAAATAAAATTTAAAAAAAAAATCATAATCTTATCATTTATCCCCAATAACTTCTTGTCCCCTACCTGTAATGGTAAGAGTGACCAACATATGTTGAGACTTACTAGGTGCTGGTCATTATTATAAGTGTTATTTTTTTAATATAAATTTTAGTTAGTTAACATACAGTACAATATGATTTCAGGAGTAGAATTCACTGATTCATCACTTATATACAACACCCAGTGCTCATTCCAAGTATCCTCCTTAATACCCATCGCCAATCTAGCCCATCTCCCACTCATCTCCCTCCATCAACCCTCAGTTTTTCTATATAGTTAAGAATCTCTTGTGGTTTGTTTTCCTCTCTTCTCTTTTCCCCCTCACCTTCCCCTATGTTCTTCTGTTTCATTTCTTAAATTCCACATATTAGTGAAATCATAAGGTATTTGTCTTTCTCTGAATGATTTATTTTGCTTAGCATAATATACTCTAGCTCCATCCATGTCACTGCAAATGGCAAGATTTCATTCTTTTTGATGGCTGAGTAGTACACACACACACACACACACACACACACACACACACACAGAAACACACACACCTTCTTTATCCATTTGTCAGTCATGAACATTTGGGCTCTGTCCGTAGTTTGGCTATTGTTGATAATGCTGCTATAAACATTGGAGTACTGAAACGAACTTTTAATTTATATTAATAATTTTAGATTTCCAGGAAAGTTGTAAAGATAGTACAGAGAAATCTCATCAACCTTTTTCCTGGTTTCCTATGTTAATATCTTACATTTGCCACTTGTGAACAAACATTGATGCGTTACTGTTAACTAAACAACAGGCTTTATTTGAACTTTACAAAATTTTCCATGAATGTCTTCTTTCTCTTCCAGGATCCAATCCAGAGTACCACATTGCATTTAGTTGTCATGCATGTCTCCCCTGTATCCTTTGGTCTGTGACAGTTTATCAGTCTCATCCTTTTTCATCACCTTAACAGTCTTGAGGAATATTGGCCAGGTACCATATAGGATGTTCCCCAATCTAGTTTTACTTATTGTTTTTCTCATCATTAGGCTGGAGCTGTGCACTTTGGGAGTGAATACCAATGAGGTGAAGTGCTGTTCTTGTCACAGTATGCCAAGGGGTACATGATACTCATATGATATTACTGATGATGTTAACCTTTATCACTTGGCTAATATGGTTTTTGCCAGTTTTTTTTTTTTTTTCGTGGCATTTTGAGCTGGTTTTGATCGGTTATCACTTTTATCAGACTTTTCTCTTTCCTGTCTTCCCACTGTTTGGAATGCTTTTCATTTATATTTACTTCAAATGTCATTTTCAGAAATATCTTCTCTGACCACTCAAGCTAAAGCAGTCTCTATGACATTTCACTTTTGTGTTTTCTTCATAGCATTTATCATTGCCTGAAATTGTCTTGTGCACTTGTTTACCTTGTTTATTGTTTGTTGATTGTCCCCCACCCCCTCAAACTTGAACATAGGCTTTAGGAGAACAAGATCCTTGTAGGACTGTTCACCTCTGTACACTTGACATCTACCACAAGGGCTAGCATATACTAAGTGCTCAGTAACTTTTTTAAATAAATGTCAAAGAAAAAAAGATCTAGGATTAAATTATTTATAAGTATTTCTGAGAAAGAATGAAAAATAGCTGAAAGGTAGGAGGTTCAATTTAATATTCTTAACTGAGTTGGTTTAGTTTTAATGAAAAGGTTAAATGCAATCATAAGCTTCTATGGAAATAGGTAATCAACATCCTTGTAACTCAGACTCTCTTATAATGCACTTAATAATGTGAATGCCAGAGTATTTTTCTGACTTATAGGCAAGATATGACTGACAAATGTAAGATCTACTTAGTTATTATACATCCGCACCATTTGTGACCTTTATTTGCTAATTGGCTCAGCTTTCCTATTGTAGAATTCTTAACAGAATCTGAAGGAGTGTAGAAATAATTGATGCCCTTGATTTTAACTTATACGTGACTTCTTAGCATCTATTATCTTTTCATTTATATTGACAGAGAAATGGAATACTTTTTGTATAAATCTTTCTTTTATAACCGATTGTAAGGAAACTCTCTTCTTATGTGTTTCTTTAGGACTTAAAATCTCCATATCAGAGGGATGAAATCGCAGGTGCCAGGGCCTCACTGAAGGAGAACTCCCCGCTCTTGCATTCAATTTGTTCAGCTTGTTTGGAACATTCTGATGTTGCTTCCCTCAAAGCCAGCAAGGACACAGTTTGTGAAGAAATTCACAATGCCCTCAATGTAATTTCAAATGCTTCACAAGGCATCCAGAATATGGTTCCCCCCCCAGAATCTAAGGCAGCAACCCTGGGAAATGCCCTTGATGAGCTTGAGGTAAGTGGAGAGAAAGGTAAAATGTGATTTGATGTATCCCAATATAAAAATAAACAGACATGAGTTTTCAGATCTGTGCTGGAGTTTGGACTATGAGTAAATAAAAGTCCAAGTACTTAATCAGTCTCTATGATTGCCTTGTATCTTCCAATGAATTGATTGGCAGGAAAATATTCTATCAGTAGACTTCTGATTCCTTTACATTTCTTCCAAGGAAGTCAATGAATTTAGGGGCGCCCGGGTGGCTTAGTCGGTTAGGCGTCCGACTTTCGCTCAGGTCATGATCTCGCGGTTCGTGGGTTCGAGCCCCGCGTCGGGCTCTGTGCTGACTGCCAGCTCGGAGACTGGAGCCTGTTTCAGTCTGTGACTCCCTCTCTCTCTGACCCTCCCCTGCTCACGCTGTCTTTCTCTCTCTCTCTCCTAGAAATAAATAAAAAAAATTTAAAGTGAGATTGTTGATTATACTGAAATGACAATTTTAGTTTACATGGATGAATTTATGAAATGTAGGATTTATTAATACCACAAATACTTATTACTGGCACTTTCTTTGTGCTTGGGATATAATAGAGCACTGCCCCCATGTAGCTTACATTTTAACAGAGGAATATAAGAAATATAGGAAAACAAAAACAATGAACATTATAGATAAGTAAATAGAATGTTACATTGAGAAAGTGAGGTAACTTGAAGGCTTGAAGGAGATTAGATATTTGGACAGATGGAGATCTAGAACCAGGGTTTAAAAGCATGTCCTCATTGTTTAAGGACAGCACAGAAATCACAGTGCCTGAGTGGGGAAAGTAAGGGGATGAGTCAGAGCTGAACTGAGGAAACCCATGGGTCCAGGTTATGGAGGACTGTGTGGGCTGTTAGGGGTTCTGGCTTTTACTTCAAGTTAAATGGGAGCCATTGTAAGGTTTTAAGCAGAGGTATGACACTGGAGCCCTAAAATGACTACATTGGCTATCTGCAGAGCATAGACTGAAGGGGGACAAAAGGAGAAGGTGAAAAACCAGGCAGGAAACTATTACAGAAATACAGGTTCTATCTTTATATTTTACATACACTGCCTCATTCCACTTCATGGTTTAGTTTGGACCGAAGTGGCCTCAGTAATTATTAAGGCTAAATTTTGTAAGTGAAGCCAACTGGATTTGACAGAACTGATGTGGGATGTGAAAGAAAGGGAGGAGTTATGGGTGATTTTTCAGGCTGGATCTTCCCAAAGCACACACTGAACAGAGTTTGAGATGCAGGTATTGTTAGGAATTAACACGTATGAAAGGAGGAGGGAGGGAGCAAGAATGAGCAGAGGAAGAATTCTACTTATGGGCCAGACCCACAAAGCATAGACCAGTCAGCAGAGAGCTCTAGAGGAAGAGTTACCCTTTAGTGCTTTAGTGTACCTTGTCAGGCAGAAACAGCCAGACTTTTTTTTTTTTTTGCCTCCATCAGCCAATGGATGCAGGTCATCTTGCCTTGGGAAGAGTATGATATCCAGGCACAGGGAAGAGGGAACAGCCCCCTGCATCTGAGGCAGACCTTGTGGGAACTGACAACTGGGGCCATCTACTGGCTTTACTCCCCACAGCCCACAGCCCAGCAATCAGTCTTACTCAGAGAGGGATATGAACATTACACCTCTCTGTCTACCACAAATAATCTTAAGGTTTTGTGTTTTCATTTTTTGGGTTTTTTGTTTTGTTTTGTTTTTTGTTTTTCTTCTTTAGCAGCTTGATAGATGAAGTTTTCATCAACCACAATGGGGAACACTGGGTGAAGCCAGTTTTGAGAAGAAGATCAGAAACTCAATTTTCAGTTTAGTTTGAGATATTTATCAGACATTCAAGTATGATGTCAAAGATCATTAATTCTTCAAGTCAGACATGCAGTTGCTTGATGGGAGGCAACACAGTGCAGTGCTTAAAGACAAAGATTTTAGAACCTAAATGCCAGGGTCCCTATCTCAGCTGTGGACTTGTTGCCCATGTGACCTTAGGAAAGTTACTTAAAAATTTTTTTCTTAATGTTTAGTTATTTTTGAGAGACAGAGTGAGAGCCGTAGACTGCAAGTGGGGGAGGGGCAGAGAGAGAGGGAGAGACAGAGTTGGAAACAGGCTCCTGGCTGAACTGTCAGCACAGAGCCCTACATGGGGCTCAAACCCATGAACTGCGAGATCATGACCTGAACCTAAGTCAGAGACTTAACTGACTGAGCCACCTAAGCATCCCATGACCTTAGGAAAGTTACTTAATTCTCAGTTTTCTCATCTCTAAAATGGGAATAACAATAGGGCCTACATCATTGTTTTGTCCGAATCAGCGAATTAATAATACATGTAAAATACTAAGAGGAGTGACTGGCACATAAGTGCTCAGTAAATATTAGCTCTCATTATCATTAGTGGAGATGACTATTTGGAGGCAAATTTTTCCGCAATGAAGTCAATGCATTTAAAATTACTAAAGTTTTACTGGTAATTTAAAATATAAACTAGACACATATTATTGTTCTTAACATTATTACTTTCATGACAAACATCATGAAAATATAATTTATTTAAATTTAACATAACCTTTATGCTTTTCCTTTAGTTATATGTCTTTAAACAGATGTCTTCATTTCTAATTTGACATTATTAAATTCCTTATTTTTGGCATCCATGCAAAAATTTATTAAGTTCATAATAATTAGCATCTATGTGAAAACTCTAGAAACTAAGTAAGATAGAAAATTAGTGGTGTCTCTTTAATAGTACCCCATCATCTAATTTTTTTCCATCTAATTGCCAATAAACTTGTCTATTAGGTGCATATGTTCTCTTCATAATAAGATTGAAAACTCCTTGCTTTAAAGGGCAAGATTTTGTTTCTTACTAATTTTATACCAGTGATGCTAGCAAAATTCTACGTCCCCCATACATTAATATTTAACATTTCTTCATAGCTAACTTAATTATTACAGTATCCCTATAAGATAAATACTTTTATTTTTGTTTTTACAAAAAATAAAACTGAGACTTAGAGAAGTTATATAACTTGCTCAAATCAGAAAGCTAGTGAATGGTAGTGTCTAGGATGTGATCTAATCTTTCTGATTTCAGAAGGTATTTAAGTTCTGTGCTGTATTGAATTCTCACAGATACAACTTAACATGCTTAATTTATGCTAAGATTCTTAATCTGTATGAACTATCAGAGAAATTATAAATGTAACCAAATCCAAAAGATGGAATACTTTTTTAGGGAAAATAGCTTTGTACTTGAGTAATTTAAGTAGAACTACTTAACTATCTCCCAGAAATCCTAATACCGTCTTAACAACCTTTGAAACAGTTCCAGTTAAAGCTAGAGATGCATAAACCAGTACAAAATTATACAAAATTATATATGTGTGTGTGTGTGTGTGTGTGTGTGTGTATGTGTGTGTGTGTATGTTACAAATAGCTGCTGAGGATCTCTGAACCAGATAAGGCAGAATTTATTGAGCATTTAGCTTTTTAAAATGGTTCTGTAAATTAAATGGTTGCACTTTTCTTTATTTACACAAAGCTGTATTGGTAAACCTTTGCAAATAATCTGCAAATATAATACTATGAAATAAACTGATGTAGTAAATACTCTGTTGGGAGTAAGTCTCATTAAATGTTTATAGTGTGGAAATGTATCAGAGTGGTTATTCAACAACTACGATGCTGAAGCTTTGTTAAATCTTTCATTCTGGTTCATGGCTGGTTGTGGATATGAAACCTGAGATTTGTTGCTAGAGGAGAAAATAGAAGTGAATTAGAACTCTATACAGGCTAAATTGATTGATATATTGGAGAGCTTGATATGAATTATAAAGTATTCTTTTTGCATTTGTGACTAAGAGTTGAGAAGTGTCAAATTGTAGATTGACAGAATTTTGAAGATACCTTTAAGGAAGAAACTTTGGCAGCAAAAATTGCTTTGAAACTTCAAGTCTGTTAAAACATATTTTCTCTTTTTAAAAATTAAATTAATTAAAAACATTTATATATTTTTTTAAGCTTATTTATTTATTTTGAGAGAGAGAAAGAGCATGAGTGGGGTAGGGCAGAGAGAGACAGAGAAAGTTCCAAGCATCCTCTGTGCTATTAGTGCAGAGCCCCAAGTGGGGCTCCAACTCATGAACCATGAGATCATGACCTGAGCAGAGATCAAGAATCAGACCCTTAACCAACTGAGCCACCCAGGTGCCCAAAGACATATTTTCTTTTGTGCAGTGGGAAAAAGCGGTTGTTGTAATCATGGCTATAAGAATAATCCAGAACTTCTTGTGTTAAAGATGATAATAACAAAGGAGTATATTCTCAATTTCAAACAACTGTCATATTTATTTTCTTATTTTTAATATATTCATTCATATACATCATTCATATATTTCTATATTCCCAACACCTCGAACAATGTCCTATGCACAGTAAGTGGTAAGTGAATATCATTGAGTTGAAGGAAGGCAGGAAGGAAGGAGTGGCGTAGGAAAGAAGAAAGGAGGGAAAGAAGGAAAGAAAGCATAAAGGAATGCTTTGTGATTTGGAGTAAAGAACATGTTTTCCTTATCCTTTTTTTTCCCTCTTCTTTCTCCAACTAATAGCATATGTATTTGGAGTATGTTGCTTTACTTAACTTTTAACTGGGACATGGATTTGGTGAGAGTAACTACCAGAAGCATATTTAAGTGATATGCTACTTAGATTTTTTTTCTGTGATAAGAGTAAAAGTTCTCTACTTTTAGTAGCTATTTAGACTAATATCTAGCCTTAGTTTAGGTTCCCTGCTACTTCCAACATATGCTGCCTTTTACCAAGAGTAATTAATTTTGAGGAATGTGTATACCTGAAGGAGAAAATGGCCTACGTTAATCAGATTAGCATTTAGAAATGAAAGAAAAATTGTCTGGGTGCCTGGGTGGCTCAGTCAGTTAAGCATCCGGCTTCAGCTCAGGTCATGATCTCACTCAGGTCATGATCTCATGGTTGGTGAGTTAGAGCCCTGTTTCAGGCTCTGTGCTGACAGCTTAGAGCCTGGAACCTGCTTCAAATTTTCTGGTTCCCTCTCTCTCTGTCTCTCCTCTGCACATGTGCGCGCTCTCTCTCTCTCTCTTTCAAAAATAAAGAAACATTAAAAAAATTTTTAAATGGGCATCACTGATGTCTAGAAGGCCTTAGATTTTATTTTTTTTAAGAGTTGGTTTCTAGAAATATAAACTGGAAGAACTAAAAGTGGTATATAAAATATTTTTAACATGGGCAATCTGATAGGTAAATTGGGGAAATTCATTGAGGCCTGCCAGATACAAAAAGCAGACATCCAAACTAGCAAGCCAGCAACAGCACTGCAGTGATACTGAGGATTTCTTTTCCATTATGGCCTGTAGCTTGGATTTTGAAAGACCGTGAACTGAGGACAAAAGATAAAGCCTTTATCTTGCCATCTGGAAAGTCAAATGAGTCCCTTGAGTGAAGCAGAGAATCCTTACATTTCACTACCTTATTGGATGAACAAGAAAAAACACTAGCTCCTACAGTAGGAGATAGTAGGAAGACGTGGCTGGCTTAACTTTGACTCTGGGTAGCTCAGAAAAAAAGAGTATAAAATACCTTGGAGATTTTTTAACCATAAGTCTTTCCTTATCTGGACTTTGGGTCAGAATTCATATTATCTGAAAAGCCTCTAAAACCCAAGCTGAAAATTTAATTTAAAGTTATTCTGTCCTGGCAATATCCCCACATACTTGCCAGAAGTAAACTCAAGTTCTCTGTGTACTTTATCCCTAGTCCACAAAAAATTTTCATAAAGGTATAAGGTAAGTAAATTGTCACAAGATAAACAAATAAGCAAGACATATGAATGAGACTTTGCAGAAAACAAACTGCAGAATTAGAACTTAAGACACTGCAGATATTGAAATTATGATACTGAATATAAAGTAGTATGCTTAGTATACATTATTCACTCCTTTATGTATGAAAGTATGAGGAGTAAGGAACAAAAGACTGTCAAAATTGGCCAGGCAGAACTATCTCAAATGAAAAACATAATTGTGAAAAATTCAATGGTTAGGCAAGACAGGAGATTAGATAGAGAGTTAATGGTATGAAAGATATATTTGAAGTTCTTTAAAATGCACCACAGAGACACAAAAATGAAAATATTTTTTAAAAAGCAGTTAAGATACATGGAGGATGTGTGAGAGTTAAAAATATTCTAATATAAGATGCAGAAGAGAGAAAGTATAAAAAAATATACTAAGAATTTCTGGGATTGATGAAAGATACCAACCTTCATAGCTAAGAATCCCAATAATTCTCAAGCAACATGTATGAAAGGAAATTCATGTTTACACATATTGTAGTGAAGCTGAAGAACACCAAAAACAAAAAGTATTTCTTTAAAAAGGGAGAACTTGTCATCAGCAAGATGACAGAATAGAAGGCTCCTGACTTTCCCTCTACCCATGAACACACTGAATAAACAACTACATGTGAATCAGTCGCCTCTGAGAGAAATCCAGAAAGTAGTTGAGAAATTCCTGCACTTTGAACAACAGAAACTACGCACATCAAAACAGGTCGGAAAAGCTGAGATATACTTTCACCATAAACTCCATCTCAAGCACAGTACTATATACATAAGATGAAGCCTCCATTTCCCAGCTTCTCCTTTAAGAGTAAAGTTTTTGTTTTTATTTTAATTGTTGAAGTATATTTGACATGCCATATACTCTTATTCAGGTGTACCACACATTAATTCTATAGATTACTTAATGCTCACCACGATAAATGTAGTCACTGTCACTATACCATGTTATTACAGTGTTATTGGCTATATTCCCCATGCTGTACTTTTTATCTCTATGACTTATTTTTTTCTTTCATAGATTATTGTCAAGTTGGTTTCCATATAACATCCAGTGTTCATCCCAAAAAATGCCCTCCCCTATGCCCATCATACCCTTTCCCCTCTCCCTCACCCCCATCAGCCTTCAGCTTGTCTCAGTATTCAAGAATCTCTCATGGTTTGCCTCCCTCCCTCTCCCCAACTATTATTCCCCTTCACCTCCACCATGGTCCTCTGTTAGGTTTCTCCTAATCCACCTATACATGCAAACATATGGTATCTGTCCTTCTCTGCCTGACTTATTTCGCTCAGCATCACACCTTCAAGTTCCATCCATGTTGCAACAAATGGCCAGATTTCATTCTTTCTTATTGCCATGTAGTATTCCATTGTATAGATAAACCACATCTTGATCCATTCGTCCACTGATGGACACTTAGGCTCTTTCCATGTTTTGACTATTGTCGACATGCTGCTATGAACATTGTGGTACATGTGCCCCTATGCATCAGCATGCCTGTATCCCTTTGGTAAATTCCTAGCAGTGCTACTGCTGGGTCATACGAGATTTATGTTGTTAATTTTTTGAGAAACCTCCACACTGTTTTTCAGAGGGGTTGCACCAGTTTGCATTCCCATCTGTTTTGAGCAGTTCTTTAGCTCTCATTTCTTCCTGGAATTTCTTTAGAGGAGAGTTCTTCCGTTTCATCATTTTGGCTAGCTTTCTGTCTCTCATTAGTGTTAAGAGCTTGATATGTGCCCTGCACCTGCAAGTACTGCTATATTAAAGAAAGCTCATTGACTGTCCAGGCCCTGTCCATTCAGGAAGTGTTCTTTCAATGGTGTCTCTTGGTCTCTCTTGTTGAGACTTTGGTTAAGTTATTTCCCTACCCATAGTGGTATTTGGGACTCTCCACCATGTGTACTTTGGCTTGTTTCTTGAGGTAGCCCTGGAAAGGAAAACAGACAAACACACAGGGAACAAAAGCACACAAATGCACAGACAAATCCAACAAACAAGCAAACCAAAAGGGAAAAAGAAAAAGAAGAAAAAAGAAAACAAAAAACAAAAGGCAAAGGACAGTCTAAAAGCATAAAACCAGAATTCCCAGCTATAAATAAAGAGCAGGTGTATGCAGTGCTGATGGAAGAGCATATACAAAGAGAAATGACAGGGGCGGAGAGAAAGAGAATTGAACATTGACCAGGCAGAGTGACTAAAAGGTTTAATTCAGAGAGAGAAAAAGGAGAATATGGCAGGAGGTGAGGAAAAAACAATGAAGATAATGTTATCTAGAGAAACTATATAGTCTGATTATTTCAGAGAGAGAGAAAGGAAGGTAATGAAGGAGGTGTAGAACATGCATCAAGGGAATGGATTAAATATGCCTGTTTAAGCAAACCTATAACCAGAATACCCCGTCTGGAGGAGGGGAGAAATAAGAATGAGATAAGGGAGAATGTATATGGAAACAAATGAAAATGAAAACACAACAATTCAAAATCTATGGGATGTGGCAAAGGCAGTCCTAAGAGGAAAGTACATTGCTCTCCAGGCCTATTTCAAGAGATTAGAAAAAGTGCAAGTCCAAAATCTAACAGCTCACCTAAAGGAACTAGAGGCAGAGCAACAAGAACGCTCTAAACCCAGTAGAAGAAGAGAAATAGTAAAAATTAGAGCAGAAATAAACAACATAGAGACCAAAGAAACAATTGAACAGATCAATGAAACCAAGAGTTGGTTTTTTGAAAAAGTAAACAAAATTGACAAACCTCTAGCCAGACTTATCAAAAATAAAAGAGAGAGCACCCAAATAGACAAAATTATGAATGAAAATGGACTTATGACAACCAATCCCTCAGAAATACAAGCAATTATCAGGGAATACTATGAAAAATTATATGCCAACAAATTGGACAACTTAGAAGAAATGGACAGATTCCTAAACACACACTACCAAAATTCACACGGGAAGAAATAGAAAACCTGAACAGACCCATAACGAGTGAAGAAATTGAATCAGTGATCAAAAATCTCCCAACAAATAAGAGCCCTGGACCTGATGGCTTCCCTGGGGAATTCTACCAGACATTTAAAACAGAATTAATCCCAATTCTTCTCAAGCTATTCCAAAAAATAGAAAGCGAAAGAAAACTCCCCGACTCATTTTAGGGAGAATGTATCTGAATAGGAATAATTGATCTAGAGTTAATCGCAACAATGCATCAATGCTGGGTTTGGGGGAGGGGCTGTTTCCACAGCATCTATCTGGGCTCTGGTGAAAAAAACAGCTACCCAGTGTAGATGGGCATGGTTTGGTGTAGGCAGGTCTCCCCTCCACTGTGGGTTCCATGGGCTGCTCCCTGAGGCCCCACCTTGGTGAGTGGTGGGAGAAAAATGGCAACCCCAAGTCCCTTCTCAAATCAGGTGATCCAAAATACTCCTTTGGGTCCAATCTCACTGTGCCGAGGGTTCAGCCAAGGTGGGCCGTGTTTTATGTCCCACATCCAGCCATCTTTTAGGCTCTTACTCTGTGTGCATTAATGATACCACCCAAAATGTAATCCCACAAGGCTAGGCACTTTCTAGCAGGGGTCCGAGCAGGGGACCGAGCAAGGGACTGAGCAGGGGACCGGTTCCTCCTGATGCTGAATTAGTAGTTAGCAGTTTTTATACAAAGCAAACACTAGGACCTGATACATTAACAGAGGAGTACTATAAACCCTTCTGGGGATATGTCCATGTATTCTTATGTAACTTCCTAAGAACAAGATTAGTATCCGCTTTTCAGTTGATTACATGAAGCTGAAACACCAATATGAACAGGCCAGATAAAGATGGGAATTCACATGCCAATCTAAGGATGCAAAAATCTTAAAATATGAGCCAACTGTTTAGCAATAAAAGAGTTCATTATGACAAAGTTGAACTTATTCTAGGCAAGTTATGTTAGTTCAACATTGGAACATCTGTGGATGTTATTTTTTTAATTTTTTTTTTTTTTGAGAGAGAGAGCATGAGCAGGGGAGAAGCTAGAGAGAGAGGGAGACACTGAATCCGCTGCAGGCTCCAGTCTCCAAGCTGTCAGCGCAGACCCCGATGAGGGGATTGAACTCACAAACTGTGATATCATGACCTGAGCTGAAGTCTGACGCTTAACCAACTGAGCCACCCAGGCACCCTTCTGTTGATGCTATTTACCACAGAGAAAAACAGTATTTTAATCACAGGGGAAACAGAAAACATTAGAAAAATTGAACGTAGTTTAAAACTTCTAGCAAGCTGGGAAGAGAAGTGAACTTTCTTAACTTAATAAAGGATTTCCATAAAATTCTAAGTAAACCTCACACTTACATTTGAGGTATTATAACATTCTCCTTAAAATTAGGAATGCAACCTAATTATGAATAAAAATGAATAAATTATGGCAATAACATTAACATGAATGAATAACAAATCATAAAACTTTTACAAAAAAGAAAGCAATGTAAGAATCCATACATTTAAAAAATGTATATAAAGATCGAAACTTGCAAAACTAAACCATATATATTTTTTTAGTGGTAAAAATGTATATGGTAAGCTATAAAGAGAAGGAAGATTATAATTAATGCAAAATCTAGGAGCAGAGAGGGTGAGGAGAGAGAGGGTACATAACCATATCAGGAAGTTTAGAGCTATGAGCATATTATTTTTCTTAAGTTGATTTGTTACATAGATGTTTTATTTATTATTATTATTTATTATCTTTATAATACTATGTTATATATGAAGTAGTTATTAAAATTTAATGAACTATATAAAAATAGTATAAATCTGAGAATAGATGATGCTACAATATTCTCTTTAAATTTAATAGGCATTTGTTAAATCTAGTTTATGTGAGGCATTGTGCTAGTATTTGCTTATTAGTAGCACCTTATATTTGCAGTATTTAGTGTTTATCTGCATATTTTATTATTAGGACCATATTGCTCTGTAGAGCAAATAGGTCAGGAATTCTTATGTGTTTTATAGAGCAGCAAACTACTTTTCTGTCAAGTTGTATAACTTGTCCAAGGTCAAATAGACAGGAATTAGAAGAGATACAACTTGAACTCATTTCTTATGGACCTCCTTCCCCTAATAATTGTCCTTTCCAAATAACAACTCTTTTGACAAATGATAGACAGTGTTAGAATATACTAGGTCTTGAGTTTAATACATTTATTTGTTTATGTACCTGCCTTTCCCTATTAGATGATGAGTTCTGTGAGTAGAGGAATGGTGTCTTATTCATATTTATATTTCCCATTGCTCACCACAGTGCAAGGTACATAGTAATTGTTTAATAAATATCTGTTGAAAAGATAATGAATTGCTGGCATTTGAGAACCTGGTGAAGGATTTTAATACATCTAATAAATGTTTACCCAGTAATAAAATGACAGAATCCTCTATCTTAACGATTTAAAATGGAAAGTAATGAGTACATTGTAAATAAAATATGTGGATAATAATGATTACTAGACCTTGCTTTATATTGGCCTCTTGGGAATATTAGATACACGTTGTACATGGTATTATGGAGATTGTTCATTGTTATGATTTCATAAACCTGATTATCAAGCTTAGAAAAGGCTTTCAGGTGGCCAGACATAATAATGATTTTATTTCTTTTCTCCAAAAGTTGGAAAAGTTAAAACTGAAATCTAGAGCAAAACTTAAATTCTTTTGAAATAGTATCCATTTTATTTCATCAGTTTATACCAATATTTATTTATTAGGTAGCTTTTCTTTATTCCCACATTGTCATATGCTTCATGGAACTAGAAAAGAAGTAAAAGAAATTGTCTCCAATTCTAAGACTTGAATACCTGTTTAGGAGATAAGAACAACATAAACCAAACTAGTAGAGTCCAACACAGTATTGCTCCTTCATATCTTCAGTCGTGTCATAGGTTGGCTTCTCTAGGAGGATGGCTTTGGAATGGCATTGAGTGCTAGTTAGTGTTAGTTTAGTGTTAATTAGGGAGTGTCCTAGTGAAGCACACAAATGAGAAATAGCATGGAGGAAAAATAATTTCTGAAGGTTAATTTTGCTGTTCTTCTATAATATCTTGAGTACACTTAGCTTATTTTTAATTTTATTTTTTCTTCCTTGTTTTATTTATTTACTTAAAATGTTTAGTTTTATTTTTGAGAGAGAAAGAGAAGGGAGAGGGGAAGCGAGAAAGGGGAACATAGAATGTGAAGCAGGCTCCAGGCTCTGAGCTGTCAGCACAGAGTCCCACATGAGGCTCAAACTTGTGAACCAAGAGGTCATGACTCGTGCTGAATGAAGTTGGATGCTTAACCGACTGAGCTACCCAGGCACCCCCTTCTTCCTTCTTTTAAAATAAATTCACATTGTCAGTTTTCCTTTGGGCACCTTATATTTGAGATGAAATTTATTTCTTTATTTTTATTTTGTTTAAAGTAAACATCTATATCTAGGTCTATCTATCAATCTAACTTTTTTTTTTTTTTTTTGGCCTACGAGTGTTAGATGTGTTTTAAAATTTTTGAATTTTTTTATTATTTAATTAATTTTTAAAAACTTATTTATTTAAATTCAAATTAGTTAACAAACAGTGTAGTATTGGTTTCAGGAGGAGAATCCAGTCTTTTATCCCTTACTTATATCACCCAGTGCTCATCCCAGCGAGTGCCCACCTCCCCACCCACTTCCCATCTAGCAACCCCCCAGTTTGGTCTCTGTATTTAAGAGTCTTTTATGGTTTGCCTCCTGCTCTGTTTTTATCTTATTTTTCCTTCCCTTCCCCTATGTTTTTGTCATTATTTAATTTTTTTAAGTTTATTTATTTATTTATTTTGAGAAAGACAGAGACAGCAAGCAGGTGTGGAGAAGGGGAAGAGAGAGAGGGAGAGGAGAGAAAGAGGAGAGAGAGAGAGAGAGAGAGAGAGAGATCCTAAGCAGGCTCTCCACTTCCAGCACAGAACCTGATATAGGGCTTGAACCTATGAAGCCACGAGATCATGACCTGAGGTGAAACCAAAAGTTGGACGCTTAACTGACTAAGCCACCATGCGCCCCTTAAATTAATATCTAGTTTCACTAAATTTTGGTCAGAAAATATAGGCTTTAGGAGCACCTGAGTGGCTCAGTCGGTTGAGTGTCCAACTCTTGATTTTTGCTCAGGTCATAATCCCAGGGTTGTGTCATTGAGTCCCATGTAGGTCTCCTCACTGAGCATGTAGCCTGCTTAAGATTTTCTTACTCTCTACCTCTGTTCCTCTCCTTCTCTTTCTCTCAAATTAAAAAAAAGTAAAGAAAAAAAGAAAATATAGGTTTTAGTTTGCAAAATGTTTTGGAATTTTTTTTGAAACTTGTAGATTTTCTTTGTGGTTTAATTTATGGTTTTTTGAAAGTTGCACATGTATTTGGGAAATGTATATTTTCTCTTTATTCAATAGGCAGTTCTAAAAACTCCATTATATTGAGCTTCATGATTGTAATAAATTATCTGCATCCTTGCTCTTGTTTTCTACATCACGTGTTTGAAAGAGGGGAGCTGAATTTTCCCGTATTACAGCAGAATTCCATTTCTCTCCTTATATTTCTAGTGGAATTTTGTTCTACATATTTGGAAACATATTTTTAGGTTCAGAAATGTTCTTGACTGTCATGACTTCCTGATGGATTGTACCTTTTATCATTATATAATGTTCCTCTTTATCCTGTTTAATAGTGTCTGCTTTGAATTCTATTTTGTCTGATATTAATATCGATATTGTTGGCTTTCTTCCTATTAATATTTTTGTGGTATATCTTTAGCATTAATTATATTCATTTATGATTAACTTAACTAATTTCATAAAAAATGCATGAGTTTATTCTTGTAAAATAATTATAAAATTATAGAAATGTGTAAGGGAATTGTTAGTGTTCCTTTTTATTCCACCTCCATTCCATTCTTATTGCCAGAGATAACTGCTATTAAGGGCTTGGCATATATTTTCCAGACCCTTTTCTAGGCAGAGACACTTTTTTCCCCTTTTGTTATTTATTTTCTTTTCTGAAACTCCTATTAAGATGGATGTTGGCCTGTCTGGGTGAGTCTCCTGTCTTTTAATTTTCTTTCTCATAGTTTGCATATTCTTGTCATTTTTCATTTTGGCAGACTTCTTTGGCTTTGTTTCCTCATCACTAATTTTGTTATTACCTGTTCATTCTGCTGTTCAAGTCTTCAATTGTGTAATTTTTATAACTGAAATACCATTTTTAATATCCAAGAACAGTTATAGTTTTATTGTGGCTATTCTTGTTATAGTTATATTAAATGTTTAAATCTCTGAAGGTGTTAATTATACTAATTATATTTCCTTAATAATTTAGTACTTCTGTTTGTTGAGTTTGAGGCCTCTCTTTAATTCTGTTGATAGTTCTCAAATGTTTGGCCATTAACCACTTGCATAATGATCATCTGGGTGCTAGTAAAAGTGAAGATTTTTATTCCCCTTTTAGATCTACTCCAATGATGGGATCGTGAATCTTTTTCAAGAAACAAGCTTCCCCTGTGATCCTTATGCACACTAAATGTTGAGAAACATTCATTTAGATTGTATAGCTACTGCTATAAATATACCAGTAGCTGAGGTGTATTTAACATCTTAGTTAAACTAAGTATTCAGGTAATTTCCTTGCAGTCCCTGTTAGGTCAAGTTGTTATACTTGAGTAAACAGATAGAGGTGCTCCTTTCAACCAAAAAAAAAAAAAAAAAAAAAAAAAAGGTTTGTCTTCCCAGAATAGGAACTTCTTGTCTCCTGTGATGGACGTCGAAGATTGGACCAGATGGACGAGGATTCCCTGGTTGAAGATCCCACTCTGAGTTTTAAAGTTATGACTCCCAGGGTGTCTTAAGCTGAAGTAATGGGGATCCATTTTTAGAATCCAGGGTGTCTGTGGATTGGATGGAAAAAAAACAGATCTTTATTTTCAAAATTGGATCTGAAGTCTAACATTTTGTTCAATTATTAATATAGATGACAATCCATGGTAGCACTGGCACTGCCTAAGACTTTGTCACCAATACAAATTACAAATATATTCATGCCACATTACACGTGCACAAAATATCATTTATGCATATCGCTACCTCTAAATTATGGGAGTTAATGGATCCACTACTAGATCTTGTTTCGTGTGTTAATATGACAAATTTAAAAATACTTTTGTAACTCTCAATGTAATTGGTTTCCTTTTAAGCCTATCTTTGATTTCACGCATTACGGTCATTGTTTTGAGAAGAAATTTTAATTTTCACCAAACTGCCAGTGGAGTCCAGGATGCAAAAAAAGTTAAGAACCTTTGTATTTGACTTGTGATTTCAGTCTGGGTCAATTGCTGAGTCAGGTTTTGTTGTTGTTGTTGTTGTTGTTGTTGTTTTTGAGAACAGGATATTGGCTTGATTTTTCTGTTCTTTTATTACTTGGCAGACAATGTAGTAAGGTCCTAAAGCCTTCCCAGGTTACAGTTGGAGTCTTAATTTAAAAAAAAAATTTTTTTTTCCCTAAGTGGAATTGTCTTTTGTTTTTACTTTTACCATTAGCTTTTTCTTTCTTTTCTTCCTCCTTCCCTCTTGCCCCCTTCACTTCCTATACTTTTCCTCCCTATCCTCTCTTAATTTGTTCTTTTAATTTTTTATTTAGAAGCTAATACATGTTTGCATTTACATATAAACAATGATCTCTAGTGAGTTTTGGGGAAATAACATTAAAAACAAAAGAAAACAACATAAAAATAACATTAGAAACATTAAAAAATTAACAACAATAAAAACAAAACAAAACAAAACAAAACAAAACATTAAAAACATCTGCCAACCCAGAAAACTTTTACAAAGGTAGAAGAGAAAGACAAACTTGGTTTTGGAATAAGCATTTAACCAGAATGTGATATTAATAATCACAGGCAATCCACTAGAGATTGCTGATGCAGAAAGAAATTTCACCATTCTATATTGCTAAGCAGATGCCAACCCATTATATACATGTTCTCAAGATAAACAATTACTAGTTCTCAAATAAGAGGACTTGATAGTACCCTTTGCATACATAGTTCATCCTAAATTAACCAGGTAATTAGAATGACAGTCTGTGTTAGCTAATTGACTTTATCCATAAGAAAATTAAACTGCATATATCTTTGTGAGAGGAGAGAGTGTGTGACTTGAGTCAGGTGCCCACAGAAGGTAGGCTTCTATCCTCCCACGGAAACTTGAGAGATAGGGGTGCTATCTTTGATTATTACATTTCAAAGAGATGGCTCCCAGGTCATTGAGAAAGGCATTCCTGGGTTGAAAAGCTAGCAAAAAGCTTATTTGGATTTTTAAAAGATTTACATGCATTTCAAAGGGACAGAAAAAAAGTTATAGTAAATTTTCTGAAGTAAATGGTGAAAAAAAAAAGTGGGGGCAGTTTTTCATTGCCCCAGGGAAATTATTTTTTCAATTTTCAATTTCTCTTTTATCTTTACTTTTCTCCCAGAAACAAGTATTTTTTTAACCACTCTTTGTATGTTATTCCTGAGGTGTCTCTGTATATACAAGTGTGGGTATAACTAAAGGATAATTTCCTGGCATATTAACTGTCCTATAAATGTTGAGTCAGAAACATTTCAGGCTCTGTTCTCATGGCTCTTATAGTATAATTTAGCAAGAAGCAATCATGGAGAGCTTTATTGGAAAGAGAACTATAGTGGGTCTTAAGAATGAGGACAATTGTGATAGGACATTTAATGACTTTCAGTTATTTAAAGGGATTTTACAAACTTTGATGCCTACACAAATACAAAGATTTGCAATTTGGGTTGGTATATGGGGACTCTTTAATAAGATAATTTATCAGCAAGAGAACCCTTATCTTTTTTATGGGGATTGGCAGAAAACCCCATACAGGAACACATCATTAAGGATGAGTTGTGGAATGGAATTGGAGTTAGTCTTACTTGGGACTGTTCTGTCAGTTTGATTAATCAGCAAATCAGTGTATTTTGTTTAGTTCAAGAGTTTATAAATTTAGCTTTCTTATTAACAGTGATTAGGACATTTTATAGTACTTACAGTTGGGGGATTATTTTTAGGTCTAAGAGATTTGCCTTAAAATTTCTTTTTAGTAAAAGCTTGTTTCTTTTTAGGGAAAATCAGCTTTTAAGTTCATATTTTTGTTTATTTATTTTTATTTTAGAGAGAGAGCAAGCACATGAGTAGGGGAGTGGGGCAGAAGGAGAGAGAGAGAGAAAGAGAGAGAGAATGAACCATAAGCAGGCTCCATGTCCAGCACAGAGACCAACTTGGGGCTCAATCCCACAACACTATGATCATGACCTGAGCAGAAATCAAAAGTCTGGAGACTCAATTGACTCAGCCACCAGGTACCCATATTTTCCTCTTTTAAAGACAGAGTAATGAAATTGGATTTCCCAGCCCATGATCCTAAACACTATACTGTAGTGTCTATAGTAGGAGCACGGTAGACAATATGTCTTGGGAAACAAATCTGAAGGAACCATAATGAATGTGAAGCTAAGAAACTTAGATTTTATTGAGTAAGGCATGTTTGATTAGGAAGGGGGGATATCAAATAAATGTTGTAGGAAGATTAATCAGCCATGATGTTCAGATTATTTATGGTCAGGGATACATGGGTGGAGGCAAGAAGAATCAAGAGATTTTTGTAACATTTCTGGTAAGTGGAAATAAGGACCAAAACTAGTGCAGTTGAAATGGGAAAGGGAAGGGATAGATATAAAGAAGGAAGAATTGACAGCTGTAGTAACTAAAGATCGAGAAAGGAGAAGTGTCCCAAGATGGCTTACATATCAAATAAACCTGTGCTTAGAAGAATGGTGGCATCATGTCCGCAAATAGGAGGATGGATGGAGTTAGGAGAAGGAAGATATCATATGGAGCAAGAAAGACAGCCAAAAGAAACGATTATAAGCTTCTGAGTATTCAACGATATATTTTTGGAATTAGTATTATGAGGGGAAATTATTTGGCATGTGAACTGAAATAAGCAACTTCTTATTTTCATACTGTTGCCTTCAAGAATATTAGTTAAAATTATTCTAGGTCCAGAGGCTCTCTACCCTTTAGCCTTATTAAGGTAAAGATGTCTGTGGTGTCCTCTTCTTAGAGCTGTAGATACAATTAGTAATCAGATTATCACAAGGCATTTGGAATATTGTATTTACTATGTAAAGTGATCAATTATGTTTACTTTTTTTAATGTTTATTTTTTAGAGAGAGAGAGAGCGAGCGAGAGAGCGAGCGAGCATGGGCTCAAGCTGGAAGAGGGACAGAGGGAGAAGTAGAGGAAGATCTGTCAGCGCAGATCCTGATGCAGAGCTCAAACTCACTAACCATGAGATTATGACCTGAGCTGAAATCAAGAGTTGGCCAGTTAACCAACAGAGCTGCCCAGCTGCCCCAATTATGTTTCACTTTCTTTCTGCCACATGTAGCATGGCCAATCTGTTAGACAAACCAGTGTGTTCAAAATGGATTGCTTATTTGAGAAATGACAACTAGCTGCAGTCAAGAAATGTGAATCATGGGGCGCCTGGGTGGCTCAGTCTGTTAAGTGTTGGACTTCCACTCAGGTCATGATCTCACATTTCGTGGGTTTCAGCCCCGCGTCGGGCACTGTGCTGACTGCCAGCTCAGAGCCTGGAGCCTGTTTCAGATTCTGTATCTTCCTCTCTCTCTCTGACTCTCCCTGCTTGTGCTGTGTCTCTCTCTCAGAAATAAATAAAACACTTAAAAATTTTTTTAAAAAAAAGAAAAGAAAAGAAATGTGATTTATTTCTTACATTTTAAAAATTAGTAAAATGTAATCTTATTGGTGTTTGGTCCTCTGAATTCTAGCTTTAATTTAGAGGAAACTTTTTGCTCTAATCAAAGTATGATGAATGGAAAATTATAACTTATTTGTTATTAGGACATGGTTTGGTGAAACTTGGTTAATGTGAGTTCCAGCCGAGTGCCATACTTTGCTCTTTAGGATGTTGATTATTCCTTTCATACAGAGAACATTGCACAGTGGCCATGCTTTTCCCAGAGTTTGGCAACTTAAACTGCTAAGTTTAAGATTTAGGGTTGCCTAAATCCAGCCGTGGATATTATTTACAAGCTTTATTTGCACATTTTAGTATTTAAGGTATATTTGGAAAGGCAAGAAAAGTGGCAGGCAATTATATTTTGAAACGTCATTAAACTTTGTTCCATGAGTAGACTTTCAAAGCTTGTTTTTTGAGAACAGTTGCATAGGATCAAAGAGTCTTTGTAAATTCTAGTCACAAACTTTTGTTGAAGATACTATTGATTGTGAAGAAAATATTGCCAACATATTAGTTGTTTTTAAGTTTATTTATTTATTTTGAAAGAGGCAGAGAGCAGAGGAGGAGCAGAGAGCAGAGGAGGAGCAGAGAGAGAGAGAGAAAGAGAGAGAATCCTAAGCATACTCCGTGTTGTCAGCGCAGAGCCTGATGTGGGGCTCAAACTCACAAGCTGTTAGATCATGACCTGAGCTGAAATCAAGAGTTGGATACTTAACTGACTGAGCAACCCAGGTACCCCAACCAACATATTAGTTTTTATAATAAGTGTGCTTAATGTTTAAAAGAAATGACAAAAATATCTCATGTTTTCTTCTACAAATCTGGGGCTATATTCATGATCATTACAAACTGTGTCGTTGGATATGGCCTTATGGTTAGAAGGATCTCAAACGCTATCTTGAAATTCTGAATCCATTTTGAACAAAGGTCCTGAATTTTCATTTAGCCCTGAGTGCCCCCCTCCTCCAAATTATATGGCTGGTCCTGCTTATCTAAATTCTTGGGCTACTTTCAGATTGACTTGTGTTCTGGTTAATTCCCATCACCTGATCCCAGCTCACTTTTGACATATAAAATCCAAGGTAGAATTGCAGTTAACTGAAGCCTGCTAATTTAGGTTGATTACTGACATCTAAGCAGTTTGGACTTAGTTCAAGTCAAAAAATCTCAGCTTTGTTAACCACAAATGACCACTTGAGGTTAATTTAGCAGGCAAAATCCAAAAGAGCAAGGACCAAAAGCCCCAGAGCAAAGGGAAGAAATGAAAAGCAATGAACAGATATGGAGTGTCTGCCAACAGTCTGGCTCCTCTCCATGCCCACTATAAGCCATTCGATTGGCATATGTTGTACTCTACAGATGAAAAAGCAGCCTGTGCAAATGTATATAGGACAGATGTATGGATCTGTCATGCAGCTGCCAGAGGTTATATTTGTTAAGCAGCCTGTCAGTAGACATGAGTTTTGAACAATGTCAGTAGACGTTGTGGGAGTTTGATTAATCTTATATGTTTCACAGGGTTCTCATGCTGTCTCTAATAGGCCTAGCGGCTTCTTCAATTCCTAGAATGAGTCTGGCCGTATTTTTCGTTGCATTGCTATCTTAGTCGTGTGGCTATTGGGTTAGTGTATGAGGTCAGCTTACAGAGAGAGAGAGGGAGGCCAGAGGCAGAGTGGGAACTCTGGTGATGGATGAGACAGTGTAATAAATAGGTTCTGCCATTGGGTGAGTGACCCAGAGATTGAGAGAACATCAGTTGAGCTCAATTGACTTGTTGATGAAAAGCAGATGAGACACATCATTCTGAAGGCAGTGAGAATAGTGTTTTATTTGACATTTTCCAATACTGAAGAATTTCTAAGTCTAAATATTCCTAATTTAAATATAGGTCTTAAAATAGTTATAATAAAGTATAATGCATATGGTATATGTGTTACAATTGTCATTGAAAAGGTGAACAAAAATTGTACACATGACCCTCTTTTGGTTTGGGGTGATTAATGTAGAAACAGCAATAGACTGAGCATAATTATCTATCCTAGTATATGACCTTGGACATCTTCAGAATATTGGAACAGTAGGAGTGGCTTGAGCTGGGAAAAGCATGAGAGTTTTGACCAGCTGCAGAACTGTACTCACTGGTCCTCATCATAAAGGGAATTGGAGATGAGGACTTCTTACCTCTAGCAAACAGGCTACAGTTTACCAAGAAGGCTCCTCAGAACCACCGATGTTAGAGGAAGAAACTCATTCAGTGCTAATGCAGATACTATATCAACCAAGAATCATAGCTATGAAGGAACTTTGTGCTTTCTTGGGGTAACATCAAATTGCTTTGCCTCACTTTAAAAATGCAACTTTGAGGGTTCTCTTTTTTTAAAAAAACATTTTTATTTTTAAAAAATGTTTATTAATTTATTTTGAGAGAGAGACAGAGAGTATGAGTGGAGGAGGGACAGAGAAAGAGACAGAATCAAAGCAGGCTCCAGGCTCTGAGCTGTCAGCACAGAGTCTGACACAGGGCTTGAACCCACAAACTGCAAGATCATGACCTTAGCTGAAGTTGGATGCTTAACTGACTGAGCCACCCAGGCACCCCTCTACTCTTTTCATCAATTCCTACTTCCTTCCCATTTCCTTGATTCATAATGCTCAAAGATATGTTGAAATTTCTACACATGTTTTCCTTGCCAGATCTTCAACTATGGAACTAGCAGGCATGGTCACAATTAAATTACAGTAAAACCTTGGTTTGAGAGCATAATATGTTCTGGAAACATGCTTGTAATCCAAAGCACTTGTATATCAAAGCGAATTTTCTTATAAGAAGTTATGGAAACTCAGATGACTCTATCCATAACCCAAAAATATTCATATAAAAATGATTACAATGCTGTAATATAATACAGCATTGTACAAAATAATAAAGAAAATATAAAGAAAAATAAACAAATTAACTTACACTTACCTTTGAAAACCTTTGTGGCTGATGTGAAGGAAACAAGAGAGAGGAGAGTTATTGTGCAGGATGACTTTCACTATTCCTAAAGGAATCACTGCTATATATTGGTTCAGTGGAACCCTTTTGTTTTCAGGCAACTTTGATAAGAAACCTATCCAATGAAATATGCTTTTGCTTTCTTTAGAGGATTTCATGGAAATGGGACATTGTATTGACCTTATTTATTTTATATATATATATATACACATATATATATATTTTTTATTTCTAGGAGAGAGAGAGAGAGAGACAGCACGAGCAGGGGAGAGTCAGAGAGAGAAGGAGACACAGACTCTGAAATAGGCCCCAGGCTCTGAGCTGGCAGTCAGCACAGAGCCCGACGCGGGGCTTGAACCCACGAACCGCGAGATCATGACCTAAGCGAAAGTTGGACGCTTAACCGACTAAGCCACCCAGGCGCCCCTGTATTGACCTTAAACAGATTCATGGTCTGCACTGCTACAGCCTTATTTGGGTTGTGCTTTTCTACAAAATTTTTACACTGTTTCCCACATTTTACACATCTTTCTAATTTCATTTGAAGTTACGGATTCCTCCACCTTTCCCTCTTCCTCCTCTGTAGACAAGATCTCCATAACCTCTTGCTGTGGCTCATGATGCAGATCCATCAGTATATGAGTGGTCAGCTCCTGGCCATGTTCCTCCACCAGCTCCTGAATGTCATCTTCATTCACCTCCAGTCCCACCCAAGGACACAAATTCATTGACAACTGGCAGTTCCTGTTCATAAGCAAGTCCCTCTGGGGCATCCCCAAGAACACAATCAGGCCACAGTTTTTTCAAGCAGAATTGAGGGTTCTCTTGGTGACTCCATCTTAGGCTTCGTTGATGATCTTGAGGCAGTTCTTGATGTAGAAATGATTTTTCTAAAACTCTTGGAGGGTAAGGTTTGTTCCTTTGATTACCTTGAACCACTGCTGAAATAGTGCTGAAATAGTGCTTTGTTGTAAAGCTCTTCAAAATTCAAAATGACTTGCTGATCCATAGGCTGGAGGATTGGAGTGGTTTTGGGAAGAAGGAACTTGACCTTAATGACTTGAATTCCTCCAGTAAATCATCCTCAAAATCCAGAGGATGAGCAGGAACAGTATCCATAACCAGAAAGGCTTTGAGTGACAGATTCTTTCATGAAAGGTATTTTTTCACTGCAGAACCAAAAACTTTATTGATCCACTCAATGAACAAGATATGAGTAACCCAAGCCTTGTTATTGGACATCCACATAACGTTTAATGTCTCTTCTGCATCTTGCATTTCTGAAAGCTCATGGATTCTTGGAATGATACAGGAGTAAGGGCTTGACTTTGAAATCCCCACTCGATTAGCATAAAACAAGATTAGATGGTCTTTCATGGGGTTGTGACCAGGCATTCTCTTCTTCTGGAATGTAGGCCCTCTTTGGCATCTTTTTCCAAAAAAAAAAAAGCCCCATGTCATCATACTTAAAAACTTGCTCTGCAGGTAACACTCAGAAATGATGAGCTTCTAGAACTTGGTAGCAAATGCCTCAGCTGCCTTAGCATTTGAACTCACAGCCTCTCCATGCCTCACAACACTATGGATGCCACTTCTCTTAAAGTTACCAAACCATCTCCTGCTTTCCTTGAAGAATTCTTCATTTTATGTTGAGGTACCTGGCAGTTTACTTACAAGGTTGGCGTACAGGCCTTTTCTTTCTCACAGATAAAGTTCTTGGTCATGGTATCACCTGCTAGTTGCTTCTCATGTAGCCAAACTAGACACAACTTTTCTACATCTTCTAAAACATGTGGCCGTTGCTTTTACTCTGGTAACTGCTTTTTCTGCATCTAGCCCTCTTATTTGTTCTTTTTTTAATATTATGCAAATGGTAGACATAGACTTCTTATAAAGTCTTGCAATTTTGGCCACTCACATACCTCATTTATATTTCTGGATGATTTCCTTCTTAACTTCTACCACAATCATCATCTTCTTCTTACAGTCTTTCTTTTCAACCTTTTACTACATGGGGGCCATTGTATATGCTCACATAGATGTTGACTACAGTACAATACTAATAAACTATTGTCATCTACTGTATTTAATGTAACTGGCAATAAGGCAGCAGAGGAAAGGATACAGGCAGCCTGACCTAGAATGAAGCAAAGTATTTCTTTTTTTTTCTTTTTTTAAATGTTTTTTCATTTATTTCTGAGAGAGAGAGAGAGAGAGACAGCATGAGCAGGGGAGGGTCAGAGAGAGAGGGAGACACAGAATCTGAAGCAGGCTCCAGGCTCTGAGCTGGCTGTCAGCACAGAGCCCAACGCGGGGCTCCAACCCACAAACTGACATCATGACCTGAGCTGAAGTCAGACGTTTAACCGACTGAGCCACCCAGGTGTTCCTGAAGCAAAGCATTTCTAAGCTTACACTTATATGGAAATGCAAAGGACTGTCCATAGATGCTTTGAAATGACAAAAAAAAAAAAAAATACACTAGTGCCAGTTGTGGGTACCTTCCAATGTTCTGAAAAATCAATGATTTCTGCCAAACACCACAGCCTGAAACTGAGCATCCGAGCATGGAAGATGATCACCCACAATCCCATAGAGAGAGAGAGAGAGAGAGAGAGAGAGAGAGGAGAAGATAGATTGGCTCAGTTGTGATCATGTGATATTTGGCATCACGTACTACTCATATTGCAAGACCACTTGTCTATCAAGTTAAAATTTATTAGAAATGTTTGCTCATCTTGCAGAACACTCACAGAACAAGTTACTCAAAATCTAAGGTTTAATTATAATTTGGAACCCTTTAAATTTAATAATATCTCATCCAGATGACAGAAAAATAGTCCTGTTCATTTTTACCTAAATTAGTTATTATTGACACCTGATACTTTCTCTGATGAGCTTTTCTGATATATATCTCTTCTAGTCTATCTAGATAGGACACTCCTTTCAAGGACTGATTTTGGCCTTTATATTGAATTACTTTTTCTTTTGTCAGCAAGGCAAAGGGAGACAGAGTCCTTACTACAGTTTTACTTGACATTCATAATGGTAAATTAATGATTTATGGCATCCTGATTAGAAAAGTCTGAAATGAAGTCCAGTGATAGAAATTTCCTTCATGGTATTGTATATTGCTAAATTTAAAGTATATAGTTTATAATAGCATGCCACACTGCATAAGATCGGTATCTAATTGAAAAATAGTCTCGTTATGTAAACACATTCTTTTAACATTACTTTTGTTTTTAATATTGTTCTGCATCTCATTCACCACAGCTATAAGAATGTTGTAACATTCAGAAGAGGATATGTTAGACAACCTCAATTCTTAGAAATGTAGAAAAATCAATGGCTTTTAAATATCTTCTCCAGTGATGAAAACTGGATTTTTTGGGCTGTATTGGCAAGTGTTTTATAATCATTCTTTTATCACCTAAACGTTCTGCTGAATCACAGGAGCACGTTGGTTGCATTATGCCAATGTGCAAGACACAGGAGCTTTAGCAAATTACTTCTACTTCACTGTCTTTCTTCTCACCTTCTCTGTCTTCCTTTCTCCTCCCTTCCCTCTCCCCTTTTTTTTCCCAGTCCCCTCCTCAAATTCCATCCCATCCTTTCCCTCATTTTCTCCCTTTGCCTTCTTTGCATTTCCCTTCCCTTCCTTTTTCCTTTCCTCCTCCTTCTTGTATTTCACATACTTTTTTGCCTTAATAGAATTAAATATCTAAATTAGATTAAACAATCACCAAGAGAAAAAGTAAAGCCTTTTGGTAAAATCTCCAAAAGATCAAAGAATAGCAGAATGAGTGATCCTGATTTAACATTTTTCTGAAAAACTTTTGAGTATGTCATTATGTAACTAGTAAAACAAAAAGATCTAAACAGCAGTAAGTACATAATCAGTTGATTTTTCTAAAGGTATTCATAATTTGGAAAAGACATTAAGCCAGAAGCTGACCTTTCTAGTCATACATATACACCCTATTATGAACAGCACTGGCACTATTCTTTTTGAATAAAAAAAGAGAAGGATATAAGATTGAGCAACATGGATTACACCATGGAATAGGTGAATGTTATCTTTGGTGGTCCTCTCCATCCTTCATTTCAGAATTATTTTTTCTCAGGGCATCTGTTCTCTCTTTTCCCACTGATACCCAGTATCACCCAAGATGTGCTTCCTGCTATCCACACTGTGATTCTCTTCCTCTTACTTTAGCTATCTTATTCCCAAAAAGTCATAAGAGAAAAGGACGTGATAAAATAAGGCCTTAATGAATGACAGTAGGTTAAAATCCTGTTCCCCATCAGAGCTTTCTCTAAAAGTATATGTCAGTTGAGGGAAATGGTGCTTTTAGTCACAATCAGCCAGTTACTTTTGTTATAAATATAGGCACCAATTGTGGTTCTTTGTTGTAAGGGAGTTTTTCTAAGCAACAAATGGCAGTACAGAGGTATTGATCTCTTCTACCTGAATCACTATCTTTTGTCTAGTGAAACCCAGCCAAGAGGATATCATAGTAAAGAATGTTATGTGGAAAGTAAAATGAAAACCAGTTTTTGGGGCTGTGCTATTCAGTGTAGTAGCCACTTGTTAAATGTAGTTATTTGAGTTTGCAATTAAATCAGTTGCAACTAAATAAAATTTAATATTTAGTTTCTCAGTTGCATTAGCCACATTTCAAGTGTTTAATAGCTACATACAATAGTGTACAATATAGTAGTGATTTCTGTAGTGACCAATGTAGATAGAGAAAGTTTCCCTCATCACAGAAAGTTCTCTGGCTACCACTCTAGAGTATACTTTGGAGTCAGTAAATTTTCATCCCCATTTCTTATCAAGACTATAGTCTTTTTGAAGAATCCAGAAAGATAATTTTGAAGCATTGTAGGTTAATACATTTTAAATACAGATTTTCAAACACAATGACTTCAGCAGTTTTTTTTTTCTGTAGCCCAGTTAACTAGAACTTAGAAGTGTTTGAGTTAATTTATATGTAACTATATATTTAACTCCAGAAAAAAATCAGATCCTAACTCTTTTCATGTCAAAGCCATCTTTAGTTGTTTGTAATAATATTCAGAATATCACCCCAAAAATCTCTAAATAGCTGTGTTCTAGAGAACGTGAGGAGGGAGTTAGGGACCACATTAATAGTGTCTAAAGGTTGCTCTTATTAAGAAATTGTCATCACCTAGGGGCGCCCGGGTGGCTTAGTTGGTTGAGCGTCCGACTTTCGCTCAGGTCATGATCTCGCGGTTCGTGGGTTCGAGCCCCGCGTCGGGCTCTGTGCTGACTGCCAGCTCGGAGCCTGGAGCCTGTTTCAGTCTGTGACTCCCTCTCTCTCTGACCCTCCCCTGCTCACGCTGTCTCTCTCTCCTAGAAATAAATAAAAACATTAAAAAAAATTATAAAAAAAAAAAAAGAAATTGTCATCACCTAACAGCCATGTTAGGTTTTAATTTTTAAAGGGTTTCTAGGGCAGACGTGACTTTGAGAGTTTTTACAGTTATTAGGCATGACTGTGCTATACTGGCTACTCTTTTTTTCTACGTTCTACTATGCACAATCCACCCATGAATCCAGGGCTTATGCTTAACATGCTGTTTTTCCCAAAGGACATAATTATAGACAGAAGTAGAAGGTAGAATCAAATAGAAATAGAGCACAAATGGGATTACTTATTTTTTCCACTTACCCTTGTGTACCTTTTCTCTCTTTTGTCAATGCATTTCTTTCTGGGAGAACTGCATGGGCGTAACAACTGACATAAACCTTGGAACTGACAGGAACTTTTCAAATGTTTCTTTGAATTTTACAGATTTATATTCAGATAGGTTGCAATCAGTAAAACACATGGACATAGAAGGTAGAACATGTGTGACACCGATAAGAAAATTGAGAATTAATGCTACTTAAAAATATTGGAAGATATGGTGTATTTTAATGACAGTATTATTGCTGATAAAAACTATCTGTATTTTCTTTAAGTTCATTGTTAACAAAATAAGTGAATCATCATGGCTGATATATTTGTAGGATTTTTTTTACACATGGTTTAAAATCATACTGTACGTAGAGATGACAAGCACATGAATCTATATTTCCAAGTAGATAATCAATAACAAAGACTTAACTTGCTCCTTCATTAAAATATATTGCCTCAGGGGCGCCTGGGTGGCTCAGACGGTTAAGCGTCCGGCTTCTGCTCAGGTCATGATCTCACAGTTTGTGGGTTCGAGCCCCGCATCGGGCTCTGTGCTGACAACTAGCTCCGAGCCTGGAGCCTGCTTCAGATTCTGTGTCTCCCTCTGTCTCTGACCCTCCCCTGCTAATGCTGTCTCTATCTCTCTCTCAAAAATAAATCAAAATATTAAAAAAATATATATTGCCTCAGTCAGCAATATCCTGGTAAGAATATATACTAAGATACATGCAGTATCATATTCAATATTACAACAAAATCAACATCTTTTTAGAATTTTATAGTTCTTTTTCTCCTTTTTTATAAATATAATTTATTGTCAAATTACATTACAACACCTAGTGCTCAACCCAGCAAGTGCCCTCCTCAATGCCCATCACCCACTTTCCTCTCTCTCCCACCCCCCATCAACCCTCAGTTTGGTCTCTGTATTTAAGAGTCTCTTATGGTTTGTCACTCATCATCAGGGAAATACAAATTAAGGCCACACTGAGATACCACCTGACAATTCTTTTTAAGAAAAGGATTTGAAAATAGAAAAGTCTTTAGAGGTTTATTTTATTTTTGATATAACTGGATAGAAACTGATGCAAACAATTCATGATTTGGTACTGTGGATAGACTGAATTGCTAAACTCTGACATAAATATGTCTAGGAGAAGAGGTTACTACCTCAGTGATATGAATTAGATGACTGAAATTTATATTGGTGATTCTGGTAAATCTGGTAATTTTTATTATGATTCTGGTAAAACCACAATCATAGTACTCATTGGGCTATTTAAATGATGTACAACTCATCATTTAGAGGAAAAATTTTAAGGGTGTCTGTGTATATCTAATTTAACTTATAAGTGTATTGAATGTCTTTCTAAAATATTTTGTTTTTCTGTAATATTAATATACAACAGTATGTTAATTATGTACATTTTTATCTAATATACCTGAATATGTAGTTAACTGTGTGTGTGTAAATTACACTAATTTACTGAAGTAGTATAAATATATTTGTTAATGATTTTGCTAATTTATAGTTTATTCCTCACATTATGCCTTTTTTCATAATTTTTAAATCTAAAGCTTCCAGTGTTTAGATTATTTAAGTGGAAATGCATTAAAATAAGGGATATTCTAGGCAAAGAAGAGCCTGTGAGTTCTCTCAATAGCATTTTCTGTTGGTAATCATAAGGAGAAATTTTGTTCCATTTTTATCACTCACTCTGAAGATTGATAAGATAGTTGCTTGAGGAACATTATTTTCTGCTATGCAGTTATTATTTCTGCAGCTCCCACCTTGAAACACTTGCATGTGTTTTTGTGAAGAATGTTGGTACTTGATTATAATCATAGCTACATCTCTTTTGATAGGCAATTTCACTTTGGAGAATAGGTGTAAGATTTTTAGTGTTTTGAATGTAAATCAGATCAATCTCATCATAGAATATAGAGTGTGTGAATGATGAATAGGGTTTATTACATCATGTTTATTAAAATACAGAAAACTTTTCCAACCTTATTTATTTTATGCTTTAGTTTAAGTTTGTTTTTTTTCTTTCTTTTTTCTTTTTAATAACTTCATGGCTTACCATTCCTGGTAAGCCATGGCCAAAGCCTAGTTCAAAATCTGAAGTATATTGGATGATTAATATCCATGGAAAGAATAGCTATCTGATTAAATATCTGTGTAGTATATCTGTGTAGTGTATAGAGTATTCTGTTTTAGGAAGTGTAGCTTCCTTCATAGTACTCTATGGCTCTATTCATCAGGAGTAAATTGTAGTACACATGAAGGAAAAGTAGTATTAGCAAGAAAACTATGATGTAGGACCTACCCCACCAGTTATTAAAATATCTTATAAAAGCTACACCACATCAAATCCTATATGATAGGTGTAGATTTTATTGCCACCACTCTAAAAGGAATAAAATAAAGGCTTAGGCAGTTTAAACCACTTTCTTAGTGTGAGTGGAGGACCAAGATTCATACTTGGGTTTTTTTTTACTCCAAAGCTCCACTAAAAAAGAGAGCCCCATAAAGAACAAACTGATGGTTACCAGAGAGGAGATGGGTGGGAGATGGGTAAATGGGTGATGAGTATTAAGGAATACACATGTGACGGGTACTGAGTGTTTCATGTAAGTGATGAATCTTTAAATTTGTACATCTGAAACTAATATTATACTGTATATCAACTACTGGAATTTAAATAAAAATAAAAAATAAAGAAAAAATTTAAAAAGGGAGCCCTGATACTTTAAGGTCATATGTCTTTGTTTTTAAAAAGACATATATATTAACCAAACATACTTGTTTTATGAAACCCAACACAGCTTTAGTTGAAATCCTTCAAACTAGTTAATATGAAAACTTACTGGGGCTCGATCCCACAAACCACGAGATCATGACCTGAGCCAAGATTAAGAGTCGAATGCACAACTAACTGAGCAACCCTGGTGCCCCAAGAATTTTATTTTTTTAATTAGCATATAGTTTTATAAGTAATATACAATTAAGCTATTGTCAAAAAATTAAAACATTAACCATCACTTCAACCTAGATTCCTTTCAGGGATAGAAATTTCTGTGGCATTGGTATGTTTCCTTTAGACCTTTTCCTAGGCTCTAATATATTTATGTGTACTCGGGAAATCTAAACTATTGTTGTGTGCTTGTTTTTTAAATATATGTGGTATGATTGTACATATCATGCTGCAACTTTTGTTTTTCATTCTATAATGTATTCTGGCAGTATTTCAAACTTATTTTATATGGATTCACCTTACATAGTTCACTTTCAGATACATCTAGAGCCATGATCTGAATCTTCTAAAAAGTTAGTATTTATTTGTTTCTCAAAGCCATAGCATTTTCTTTCACCATAACTCATATTGACTAAAATAACCTTTACGTTACATGTTCTTTCCTGAGAGATAGGCTTTGGGCTACAACAAAAAAGAAAAATGATCAGCAGTGATGATTCAAACTACAGCTACTTCATTGAAAGGTTTATGCAATTTAAGTCATTCCTTGTATCATTATTTGGGCTGGCTATCACACTCTCAGTCCATGGGGTCATATACCTGTTTTATATTTTAAAATACACATGACTGTGCCAAAGATTTTACAATTTTTAAAATGTTTATTTATTTATTTATTGAGAGAAGGAGAGAGAGAGAGAGAGATAAGGGGCAGAGAGAGAGGGAGAAAGAGAGGGAGAGAGAGAACCCTAAGCAAGCTCCATGGTGTCAGTGCAGAGCCTGTTACAGGGTTCCATTCCACAGTACAACCTGAGTTGATATCAAGAGCTGGATGCCCAACAGACTGAGCCACCCAGGTACCCCTACAATTTAAATTTAATCGTTCTTTTGGAGGTTCTGGTTTTCCTCTACTCCTATTCACAATATATATTCTCTTTCTGAATGCATGTACCTCTTCTCTGCCTTTTGGGCAGTTTTCTGTGTCCTGTACTTCAAATTCAGACTGAGTACTTTAACTTAATATTTTAAGTCCATCTCTTGGTTTCACAGTCTTCTGCCTCTTGCTGTAAAGTCTGCATAATTATAACCCTGATGCCTAGTTAAGACCTGCTAAGATAGGGTCTGGATAAGTACCTCCAGACTTTCAGTTTCATGTTCTGTTGACATCCAAAGCCCTCCCTGAGAATCCTGCAAATTCCCTGGAGCTTATTTGGCTGCATTGCCTTTAGCAACCTTGATCTGCACCCAGAGTTATGTCTGGTCAACCTCTACTTAACTTTCAGTTCCTTTTATTTATACCCCACATCCACATTGTAGTTATTTATTTAGTTAATATTTGTCAGTTCCTCTTGGCTGTGAGCCCATTGAGGAGGGCAGGGATGCTCTCTATTCCAATAACAATTCCTAGCACAGTACCCAACACGTAGTAGTCTCAGAAAAAGGACTCAAAATTTAAGGAAAGAATAATTAAAGATGAGGTTTGGGATCAAAGGACAGAAGGAAGTTAGCCTTGAAAGAAAGGAGATGGAGGGAAGAGAGGGTGAGAGGAAGAAAGAGGGGAGAAAGGGAGAAAGTTCATCCTGAAGAAAGATGAAAAGAAAAAAATAGATAAACAGTGTATTGAGAGAGAAGTGAGTGGAATGGTATACCAGGTGGTTGAATCTCAGGTTTCCCCAGAGTAGTAGAAAATTATGTGGATTGGAAGTTTTATAAAGTTAGAGTAGTATTCTAAATATTCTTTTTTTTCTTAAAGTTTATTTTCGAGTTGGTTTTCATATAACACCCAGTGCTCATCCCAACAAGTGCCCTTCTCCATGTCTATCACCCCCCTTCCTCTCTCCCCTACTCCCATCAGCCCTCAGTTTGTTCTCAAGAGACTTATTGAAGAGTCTCTCATGGTTTGCCTCCCTCCCTCTCTTCAACTATTTTCCCCCTTCTTCTCCCTCATGGTCCTCTGTTAGGTTCCTCCTAATACACCTATATGTGCAAACATATGGTAGCTGTCCTTCTCTGCCTGTATGTATCAGCACTCCTGCATCCCTTTGGTAAATTCCTAGCAGTGCTACTGCTGGGTCATAGGGGAGTTCTGTTGTTAATTTTTTGAGAAAACTCTACACTGTTTGTCACAGGGGTTGCACCAGTTTACATTCCCACCAACAGTATAAGAGGGTTCCAATTTCTCCACATCCTCTCCAGCATCTAGAGTCTCCTGATTTGTTCATTTTAGCCACTCTGACTGGCGTGAGGTGGTATCTCAGTGTGGTTTTGATTTGTATTTCCCTGATGAGGAGGGATGCTGAGCACCGTTTCATGTGTCTGTTGGCCATCTGGATGTCCTCTTTAGAGAAGTGTCTGTTCATGTCTTCTGCCCATTTCTTCATGGGATTATTTGTTTTTTGGGTGTGGAGTTTGGTGACTTCCTTATAGTTTTGGATACTAGCCCTTTATCTGATATGTCATTTGCAACTATCTTTTCCAATTCTTTCAGTTGCCTGTTAGTTTTATTGATTGTTTCCTTTGCCATGCAGAAGCTTTTTATCTTGATGAGGCCCTGATAGTTCATTTTGCTCTTGATTCTCTTGCTTTTGGGGATGTGTCAAGTAAGAAATTGCTGCAGTTGAGGTCAAGGAGGTTGTTTCCTGCATTCTTCTTTAGGGTTTTGATGGTTTCCTGTGTCTTTTATCCATTTTGAGTTTATTTTTGTGTATGGTGTGAAAAGTGGTCTAGATTCATTCTTCTGCATTTTGCTGTCCAGTCCCCAGCACCATCTGTTAAAGAGGCTGTCTTTTTTTCCATTGGATACTCTTTCCCACTTTTTCAAATATTAGTTGGCCATACATTTGTGGGTCCAATTCTGAGTTCTCTATTCTGTTCCATTGGTCTATGTGTCTGTTTTTGTCTCAATACCATACTGTCTTGATGATGACAGCTCTGTGATAGAGGCTAAAGTCTGGGGTGGTGATGCCTATCATTTTGGTTTTCTTCTTCAATATTACTTTTGTGGTTCCATACAAATTTTAGGATAGTTTATTCTAGCATTGAGAAGAATGCTGGTGCAATTTTGATTGGGATCACATTGAATGTGTAGATTGCTTTGGGTAGTAATCACATTTTAACTATATTTATTCTTCCACTCCATGAGCATGGAATGTTTTTCTATTACTTTGTGTCTTTCTCAATTTCCTTCATAAGTTTTCTATAGTTTTCATCATAGAGCTCTCCTATATCTTTAGTTAGGTTTGTTCCTAGGTATTTTATGGTTTTTTTGTGCAATTTTGAATGGGATCACTTTCTTGATTTCTCTTTCTGTTGCTTCATTATTGGTGTATAAAAATGCAACCAATTTCTGTACATTGATTTTGTACCCTGTGACTTTGATGAATTCATGGATCAGTTCTAGTAGGCTTCCGATGGAGTCTATTGGGTTCTATGTAGTATCATGTCGTCTGTGAAAGGTGAAAGTTTGACTTCTCCATTGCCAATTCTGATGTCTTTTATTTCCTTTTGTTGTCTGCTTGCTGATGCTAGCACTTCCAGCACTATGTTAAACAACAGTGGTGAGAGTGGACATCCCTGTAATGTTCCTGATCTCAGGGGGAAGACTCTTAGTTTTTTCTCATTGATGATGTTAGCTAAGGGCTTCTCATAGATGACTTTTAAGATGTTTAAGTAAGTTCCTTCTATACCAACTTTCTCATAGGTCTTTATGAAGAAGGGATGCTGTATTTTGTCAAATGCTTTTTCTGCATCTGTTGACAGGATCATATGGTTTTTATCTTTTGTTTTGTTAATGTGATGTATCACATTGATTGCTTTGCGAATATTGAACCAGCCTTGTAACCCAGGAATGAATCCCACTTGATCATGGCGGATAATTCTTTTATGTGCTGTTGCATTCAGTTTGCAAGCATCTAGTTGAAGATTTTTGCATCTGTATGCATCAAGGATATTGGCCTGTAGTTCTCTTTTTTTGCTGGGTCTCTGTCTGCCTTGGGAACCAAAATGATGCTGGCTTCGTAAAATGAGTCCAGGAATTTTCCTTCCATTTATATTTTTTGAAATAACTTGAAAAGAATGGGTATTAATTCTGTTTTAAATGTCTGGTAGAATTCCCCAGGGAAGCCATCAGGTCCAGGGATCTTATTTGTTGGGAGATTTTTGATAACTGATTCAATTTCTTCACTAATTATGGGTCTGTTCAGATTTTCTGTCTCTTCCCATGTGAATTTTGGTAGTGCATGTGTGTTTATGAATTTGTCCATTTCTTCTAAGTTGTCCAATTTGTAGGCATATAATTTTTCATAGTATTCTGTGATAATTGCTTGTATTTCTGAGGAATTAGTTGTAATAAATCCATTTTCATTCATGATTTTCTCTATGTGTGTGTCTTCCCTTTTCTTTTTGAGAAGCCTGGCTAGAGGTTTGTCAATTTTGTTTATTTTTTCAAAAAAACAACTCTTAGTTTCATTGATGTGTTCAGTTGTTTTTTTGGATTCTATATTGTTTATTTCTGTCATGATTTTTATTATTTCTCTTCTTCTACTGGGTTTGGGTGCTCTTATTGCTCTCCCTCTAGTTCCTTTAGGTGCGCTGTTAGATTTTGTAGTGCTTTTTCTAATTTCTTGAAATAGGCCTGGAATGCAATGTACTTTCTTCTTAGGATTGCCTTTGCTGCATCCCATAGAGTTTGAATTGTTCTATTTTCATTTTCATTTGTTTCCATATATTTTTAAATTTGTTCTCTAATTGCCTGATTGGCCCATTCGTTCTTTAGTAGGGTGTTCTTTAACTTCCATATTTTTGGAGGTTTTCCAGACTTCTTCCTGTGGTTGATTTCAAGTTTGTCAACATTGTGATCTGAAAGTGTGCTTGGTATGATCTCAATTCTTTTATATTTATTGAGGGCTGCTTTATGACCCAGTATGTGATCTTCTTGGAGAATGTGCCATGCACATTGAGAAGAAAGTTAATTCTATGGCTTTGGATGTAGAGTTCTAAATATATCTGTCAAATCCATCTGGTCCAATGTGTCATTCAAGTCCATTGCTTCTTTAGTGTTGTTTTTTTTTTTTTTTTTTTTTGTCTAGTTGATCTATCCATTGCTGTAAGTGGAGTACTAAACTCCCCTGCCATTAGCACATTCTTATCCATAAGATTGTTTCTGTTTGTGATTAATTGCTTTATGTATTTGAGTGCTCCTGTATTCGGTGTGTAGACATTTATAATTGTTAGCTCTTCCTGATGGATAGACCTTGTAATTAGCATATAATGTCCTTCTTCATTCCTTGTTACTGCCTTTACTTTAAAGTCCAGTTTTTCTTTTTTTTTTTTTTTTTTTTTTTTTTTTTTTTTTTTTTTTTTTTTTTTTTTTTTTTTTTTTTTTTTTTTTTTCAATGTGGGTTAGGGCAGAGAGAGAGAGAGGGAGAAACACAGACTCTGAAACAGGCTCCAGGCTCTGAGCCGGCAGTCAGCACAGAGCCCGACGCGGGGCTCGAACCCACGAACCGCGAGATCATGACCTAANAGAGCCCGACGCGGGGCTCGAACCCACGAACCGCGAGATCATGACCTAAGCGAAAGTCGGAAGCTTAACCAACTAAGCCACCCAGGCGCCCCTAAAGTCCAGTTTTTCTGATACAAGAATAGGTACTCCAGCTTTCTTTTGACTTCCAGTAACATAATATAAATTTCTCCATCCACTTACTTTCAATCTGAAGGTGTCCTCAGGTCTAAAATGAGTTTCTTGTAGAAGGCAAATAGATGGATTTTGGCTTTTCATCCATTCTGCTACCCTATGTCTTTTGATTGGAACATTCAGCCCATTTACCTTCAGTGTTATTATTGAAAAATATGAGTTTAGAGTCATTGTGTTCTTTGCGGGATTTATGTTTGTGGTGGTGTCTCTGGTACCTTGTGTTCCTTGCAACATCTCCCTCATAGAGTCCCCCTCAGGATTTCTTGTAGCCCTGGTTTAGTGGTGACGGATTGTTTTAATATTTGTTTATTTGGGAAGACTTTTATCTCTCCTTCTATTCTGAATGACAGGCTTGCTAGATAGAGGATTCTTGGCTGCATATTTTTTCTGTTCATCACATTGAAGATCTCCTGCCATTCCTTTCTGGCCTGCCTAGTTTCAGTAGATAGGTCTGTCACCACTCTGATAGGTTTCCCTTTGTATGTTAGGGCCCTTTTCTCCCTAGCTGCTTTCAGAATTCTCTCCTTGTTCTTATATTTTGCCAGTTTCACTATGATATGTTGTGCAGAATATAACTCAAGTCACATTGACAGTTGTTCTCTGTGTCTCTTGGATTTCAATGTCTGTTTCCTTCCCCAGATTGGGGAAGTTTTCTGCTATAATTTGTTCCAGGACTCCTTCAGTGCCTTTCCCTCTCTCTTCTTCTTTTGGAATTCCTATGATATGAATATTGTTCTGTTTGATTGTATCACTCAGTTCTCGAACTCTCCTTTTGTGTTTTTGGATAAGTTTATCTCTCTTTTTCTCGACTTCCTCTTTTTTCCATAATTGTGTATTATAACTCACCTATTCTCCCCTCTGCCTCTTCAATCCATGCATTTGACGCCTCCATTTTATTGTGCACCTTATTTATAGCATTTTTAAAAGTTCATCACAACTATTTTTAAGCTCCATAGTCTTTGTAGCAACAGTTTCTCAGATGTCTTTCATGCCTTTTTCAAGCCCAGTGATTAATTTTATGACTATTGTTCTAAATTCTTGTTTAGTTATGCTGCTTGTATCTGTTTTAGCAGTTCTTTAGCTCTCATTTCTTCCTGGAATTTCTTTGGAGGAGAGGTCTTCTGTTTTGTCGTTTTGGCTAGCTTTCTGTCTCTTGTTAGTTTTAAAAGCTTGTTATGCACACTGCACCTCTGAGTATTGCTGTATTAAAGAAGGCTCTTTTATTGCCCAGGGTCTGTCTGTTCAGGAAGTGTTCTTTGAATGGTGTCTCTTGGTCTCTCTTGTTGAGACTTTGGTTATTTTATTTCCCTACTCCTATTGGTATTTGGGACTCGCCACCATGTGCACTTTGGCTTGTTTTTTGAGGTAGCTCTGGAAAAGCAAACAGACAGACAACCACAGAGGGAACAAAGGCCCACAAATGCACAGACAAATCCAACAAACAAGCTAACCAAATGGGAAAAAGAAAAAGAAGAAAAAAGAAAAAAAGGGAAAAAAGGAGGAAAAACAAGTAATAAAAATAAAAAAGAAGAAAGAAAAATGAAAGGAAAAAAGAAAAAAACAAAAACAAAGAACAGGGTGTCTGCAGTGCTGATGGAAGAGCTTATACAAAGAGAGAAATGACAGGGTGGGAAGAAAGCGAAATTGGATGATGACCAGGCAGAGAGACTAAGAGGAGAATATGATGAGAGGTGAGGAGAAGGAATCGAAGATAATGTTACTCAGAGAAGCTATATAGTTTGTTTACTCCAGAGAGAGAGAGAGATAGAGAGGTAGTGGTGGAGGTGTAGATTGTACATCTAGAGAATGGATTAAATGTGACTGTTTAAGCAAACCAATGACCAGAGTTCCCAGACCAGTAGAGGGGAGCAACAGGATTGAGACAAGGGAAAATATATCTGAATATACAGAGTTCATCTAGAATTAATCATGGCAGTGCATCCATGTTGGTCTTGCCCTGGGCTCCCGTTAAAACAACAACAACAACAACAACAACAACAACAACCCAGCTCTCTGGCGGGGATGGACATGGTTTGGTGCAGGTAGGTCTTAGCCTCCACTCTGTCCTGTGGGCTGCTCCCTGAGGTCTGGCTGTGGTGGTTGTGGGGAGAAAAATGGCCGTGCCCCAGTCCCTTTCAGACTGTTGTAAATCACTCTTTTGGGTCCAATCTCCCTGTGCTGTGGGTGTAGCCATGGCGGTCTGCACTCTATGTCCCAAGCCCTGCCTCGTTTCCATATCTCAATCCACGCGCTTTATTGATACCGCCTGAAATATAAACCCGCAGGCTGAGTCCTTCTGAGCAGCTTCAAGCCCACCGCCTCCCCACTGAGGGTTGAGCTGGGCCTCTTCCCTGACCAATTGGGCTGGGAGTGCACTGGAGAAGTTTCTCCTGTCCCCTCCTGGGACCAGGACTTTCATCTCAAAGTCAGCACCACAGCTAGAAACCAGATCTGAGGTTTTTCTCTTCTCCAGGGACATGGACAGTTCTTTGAGCAGTTTCAGCTACTCTTTCTTTTCCCCTCGACTCACTGTGGCTCCTGGCACTGGGGACGCCTTTCTCTCCCTCCGAGTCTCTGGGTTCCAGCCAGCCCATTTTTATCTTCCCCGGTTTGTACTCATGTATCTATAAGGTTTTTTTGTTTGTTTTTCCCTTTCACAGCAAACTCTGTCTCCTCTTCCTCCCAAACTCCTTCCATTCTGTAAGGGTTCCTATGGCTTCAGGCCTTCTCCATTGAGAGATGGGGGTGAGTGAGGTGTATGGAGCTCCCTACTTCTCCGCCATCTTGCCAATTAACCAATTTTATAAAAGATCTAATTTTGGTTGTTTTTTTATATTACATAATTATGAAAATTATACAGTAAATTATATACAGCAACTCTAGGAGACAGATAAAATCTCCAGTTACAAATGAACGGCATACATGGGATATCCAACATGTGAGTCATCAAGAAATGCAGTACTGAACAAATAATGGTGACTACTAATTTTTCGTTTTTTTCTAATTGTTGTGAAATGTTTCATTTTCTATAATAATTTTCTCTTCCTAGCTTGGCCCTAGAATTATAATTTTTAAAAATTTATCCGATGTTCTATCCCAAAGATTCATTGTAATGTAATGTAGGACAGTGATCAATGTGAGATACATACACACAGTATACATACACCTGTGTGTGTGTGTGTGTGTGTGTGTGTGTGTACACAATGTAAGGTTAGACACTCTGACCACCGGTGTGTTTGTGTAAGTGTGTATGTATACTCACATATGCACACACATTTTGAAGTTCATTGTATGATTTCATCTTATGTTAAGGGTTCTTCAGAGACCTTTTATTTGATACTAATTCTTTCTCCAACTACCACATTATGCTCAAACCTTGGAATGGCTTCCCTTCTTGATATATTTTAATAAAAGAACCATGAGCAACACATACCCTCTATCTTTTCTTTGTAGGCTGTAGATTATCTTGACTTCTATTGCCTGAAGACTTATATCTAATGGAAACATTAAAAATACCATGTCAGGTTCCAGTAGTGTGAAATAGCTGGAAGTTATAATAGATCAAATGGAAGACAGAATTTTACTTTGAAATGAATAATTAAATTCAGAATTCTCTTTGATATCTTAGTGTTGAGGTTAATTAGAGTGCATGGGTTACAGGGAGGCATGATGAAAATAATATTAAATATTATACAACTTGGATATTCATCTGAACTTCACTGTTTATTAGCCTAATGACCTTGGGTAAGACAGCACCAGCCTGACTCGTCACAAGTTGAAGTGTATGGTTACCCATATCTTACTACCCAACTCTTTGTAGTGTTGTCAGGATGAGATGATATATGTGAAAATATCACATAAACAATGAAGCTCAATATTATGGTGACTACTGTAATAGTTAATATGTGCCATGTACTATAGTAAGACTTCTCATAATTTTTACAACAGTTTTATGAGACAAGCAACAATAATATTCCAGTTTTACAGATCAGAAAGGTGAGGTTCAGAGTGTGAAGGACATATGATTGAGTTCACACTATAGGTGAGTGGGAAAGGCTAGATTTGGATACTGGTCTGTCTGACACTAGACTTGACACTCATAATTACACAGTGTTTGTCACTCACTTGAATAATAATTGCTACAGAGAGTTATGCATGGAAATGAAATTCTCTTTATTATCACATCTGAATTCTAAATGTGAAAATGAAATAATATTATTTTTTCCTAAAAACAGAATGCATGGAGTTCTAACTATCTGAATGTGTTCTTCCCTTAGAATTTAATTATCCTGGATCCACTCACAGTGACTGAGGAAGAAATAAGACCATCACTAGAAAAACGTCTTGAAGCCATTATTAGTGGGGCTGCACTGTTGGCTGACTCTTCCTGCACAAGAGATTTCCATCGGGAACGGATTATCGCAGAATGCAATGCCATTCGCCAGGCTCTCCAGGACCTGCTTTCAGAATATATGAACAATGTAAGTAACTAGTTTTCCACCAACCCCTTACAATGGGTATGTGTTACGGTTCTTTCAGTGTACAAATGTAATAATATACAAATAAGTACATGATTTTATGTGGTTTGGCTTTCTGAGTGGGTTCTACTCACAGAGTACAGCTTTGAAATAGGAATTGCTAGGGATGGGATCCAACAATATATAATTGTTTTATTTGAGGAAGTACTTGAATATTAGTTGAAGAAGAGAATCAGGATTGGAGAAAAGAAACTAGAGTTGTGCACCAATAAAAGGAAAATTTAGGAAAGGGCATGTTGTTCAGGATTACATTGGTAAATAACAAAATTAGAATTTAGATAGTATTAGATAAAGTCAACGCTGCAGAGGTCAGGATTCCTTTTTGAAGGTGTAAAGAGTTCCTGTAGTTTGTAACTTTGGCTCCTAACCTTTTTCACATTTGACATAATGTCATAAATTTTTCCAGTTTTAGTTATTTCTTAGGAATATTATAAATGTCTAAATTTAGGCAAATGCAAAAGTATTTGTTTCAAGATCCTTTTGGTTTAATTTCATATGTATTCATATGTGATATATTCATTTCATATGTACTTTTCTACATCCATCTACACTCAAATCTCATTTCTGTTTTTAAAATGAACAAGAAAGTGTTGAAGACATTGTCAGTCATATATTGGTCATGAAGCCACCTTAAATAATAGAGCTAAATAAAATGAAGTATTTATAATATATATAAAATATTTTGTTCATCTTTATAAATGGAATAATTCAAGAATTATGAAAGTACATTTTGAAAATTATTAGTTACAAATCATGACTTTCGGGGTATGAGTTGAAGATTTAGGATTGTTCAGTATAAGTAATTTATGTGAATAATTGAAATTTGCTAAAATTAGTTAATGAGTTTTAAGGCTCCTTTTGCACATTTGATGTATCTCCATACTCTCAATATTTGATGACTTTGGCTCCTGACCAAAAGTCTTTTGCCAGTCAAGAGATCACAGCTGCAAAGCAGATTTTGTTACTAGGAAGAACATGTTAGTAATGTCATGTCTTGCTTCTGAAGCTAGAATATCTTCATTTTTGGCATATAATATATTCTATTTTTTTATTTCTAGTGTGTTTAAAAAATTTTATGGAAAATTATGACAAAGCAGAAGAAATAGAAAATTATATAAGAAAAGCATGAACCCAGAAAGCATGTATTTTTAAAGACTTTTAAAAAATGTTTGTTTATTTTTGAGAGAGAGAAAGAATGTGAGAAGGAGAAGAGCAGAGAGAGGAAGACACAGAATCTGAAGCAGGCTCCAGGCTCTGAGCTGTCAGCACAGAGCCTGATGTGGGACTTGAACTCACAGACCATGAGATCATGACCTGACTATGGTGGCAAAGCATTAAAGGTCCAGCATGGTGTTCCTTTCTGAGTATGGGGCCCTGAATGCAGTCACAGGCCCCTGAAGATGGTCCTGTACATCATAAATACATAACCACATAAGTGCTTTGATGGCTCTCTTCAAATTTGGCTTAAAAACATTTGAGTTAAAAACTCTTCATACCAAAGGTGAAATGATGAGAGCATTCTGCCCTGGGTGTAATCATTAAGATAGTGCATTGTCTTTAGATATTTGTAAACAGTAATAAAACCAACTAAAAGTTGGTCTGCTTTTTACTATCACCAGACTCTAGCAATTCTAAATGTTAAGTGATAAAGTGTTTTTCTCAAAATCCTTTTGTTTTTATCTAAATTCTAAACAATTACTGTGATTATAATTGACTTTTAATAATATGTATGAATGATTCAAATTTCACATTTTATGATTATCATTTAATAACCATGACATTCCTTAGGCATTTAAACAGCAGATTCAAAATAAACAATGATGACATAATGATTATAAAGGCAAAGAACTAGAAATAGTCACTTCAATTCTGATATTTTGTTATCACTTGGAATTTTTATTTAAATTTAAATTTTTAACAATAAAACAGAATTGGTAGGGGTAATATTTGTTTTACGTAAATGCAAATTTCATGGATGTGAAGTTCATATGTGAAATACTTTATTGAATTTGAGCACTAACTTTGAAATTTGTTCTTTAAAAACTCGTCAATTGCTTTAAAGTTAAAGAACAAATCAGAAAAATAATGATTATTACTGAAAAGTAATTTTGTCATATAGAGGAGAGAGGTGTTTAAATATCTAATTCAGGTATAAAATCTGTGACATGAAGTATATATATGTATATATATATATAGGCCGATTTCTCAAGCACACATAACCTATTTATTTATGTTACTAATATCCTTCTGTTAGGTATGTTGGTTTTAAAACAAGGTAAGTTCTATGTTAGAAGAATGAAGTTGAAAGAAACTCTTTCATTTATAATATGAAAATAATTAAGATCAGAGGTAAGTAGCTTTAAAAAAATCATGTCCAGATAATTACCTTATGTATATTTTTAAGGGTAGACTTAAAAATTTTTTTTCAATTATTTAATTGATTAGATTGCACTACTCTTCATGCTTGATGGAGGCTGTTTTCTTCTACCTTCCTCCTTCCCCTCATATTTCCTTTTCTCCTCTCTGACAAAGGAGAGTAAACACCCCTGAAAAAACATTTCCTTCATTGCACTTCCCATTTTTGGTTCTCATCCCTGTTAGAATTCCTGCATTTACTTGTGTGCCTTCTTTCCTGGACAGGAGCTCTAAGAAAATGAGAGCTATCTCCCTGGCCCTTAGCACAAAGACTTTCAGGTAGCAGGTGCTCAGTGATTATTATTTAGTTACAGGTAAATTGAATTTAGTGCTTGTTTTTTCTTTTTAAAATTAAAATGGACAGTTTGCCTAACGCAATTAATTTATATTTATTTATTATATTTAATAACCATGGAGAAAATATGGGGAGGATTAATGGTAAGAATAGAAACCTAGGAAAGGAAGAAGAGCACAGAGGTGAGAAGTCTGTTCTTTGGGTGATCTTACTGTATTTGTATATTCCTTTCTCTTAGAATATAATGTTAAATACTTGGGGAGGAAGGCATTTTTTTTTCAGGGAATAAAACACTTATGTGTGGATAATATCTGACGATCCTCCCTAATGTTGGTGTAGAAGTGAGACAGAGCAGGAGGAGTTAAATTTATGCAGTGGTGGTCTCCATGATCAGAAACCTATTTACATGTACGTTATATTAACTTTCTATTGAAAGTAAAACCCACTAATAATTTAAAAATATGAATTTGTAGTATTATGAAAAAGCACTACAAAAGCAGTATAATAGTTCCTTTTCATATAAAAGTTCAGAAATTTAGGCTTAATACTAGTATCTGACCTAACAAGTGAATATTGGAATTAAACAGCAGGAAAATCTGCTGGTATGGAAAAACTGTCAGGTATGTTAACAGAACACATTTCAGGTTTATTTTTATTCCAAGTTTATATCACAAATGATGCTTCTTTATAACTATTTCATCAGCTTTAATGAAGGGAAGTGTGCTTTCCTGGTATTAACTGAGCTAAAACCTTTCTCAGAATTTCCTTAAAGATTTTAGGATAGCTCTTGTACTTAAATTCTCAACTTTCCAGTTTAAGGAATTTTGTGTCTCATTTGGTGGGCCTGGTTTGCTTTTCAGATTATTTAGGAGCTTTTCTATTGGGCTCTTGATAAAAAAAATCCTTGGTAATTATTGAGACACAATAAAGATGACTGTGAAAATTTAAAGCAAGATGAGCACTCATCATAGTCTGTGTGTCTTTTATATGAATGTAACTTCAAGGCTTCAAATTTTGTTTGTCTGTTGGGTACAGAGAAGTTCAGCGGTGGGAAATATATGTAGTTTATGTTTTCTCAGGCTCAATCCACGTGATCAGTATGAATCTAGGTGACTTTCCTTTCTTAAATAAATCAGTAAGTCTTAATCATTTTTTTTTTACCGAAGCACTATGTTCAGTAAATTCAATTTCTTGTCACATTAGTAAGAAATTAGGAGGAAATGAAACCAGATGGATCCATAACAGGTAAAACAAACAACCACTTAACATTTCAGTTATTATATATGATTGTTCTAATGTTTTCCATAATATATGGAAATAATTATTTTACATCCATAGGTCAAAATTCTGACCTAAGTTTCACTGGGCTAAAAAAGAAAGTGTTAGAATGCTCCATTCTTTTCTGGAGAATCCATTTCTTTGCCTTTTCCAGCCTCTAGGGGCCATCCATAGGCCTTGGATCACAACCTCTTTCTCATCTTCAGAGACAGCAATGTCACATTTTTCTGACCCTGTTTCTGTCCTCACATCTCCTTCTCTGACTACAGCCAGGATATGTTCTCCACTTTTTAGGAGATTAGACAGGGCCCACCCAGATTACCCAGGAGAGTCATCCCATCTCATGGCTCTTAACCGTAATTACATTTACAAAGTTCCTTTTGCCATGTAAGGTAACATGCTCATAGGTTCTGTGAATTAGGATGTGAGCATCTCTGGGCAGGCCATGACATACACTAATACCAATCTTCCTTAGTCTCTTCTGTGGAATCATAATCCTTATGTTTTAAATCTATTGTGGTTAGCATTTCTTGCTTACTTTAAGCTTTATGCAGGTTGATCACATATCTATTTTATTTACTATTCTATCTCTAGTGCAAGGTACAATACTTGGCATTTAGAAAAAGCTAAATTGTATTTTTTAATAAAAGAATGAATGAAATTATTGCATATTGTATACTCTATATAATGGAGAAACTTCTTCTCTGACATTCAATGAAATGAGTTTTGAGCATCAACTGGATTCATACCATGTACTGCCAGTTATAAAATACCTTATTTTGCAAAGTATAGGCCTCTTCTAAAAATCCATGTGAATATTCAGAAACAAAATATTCTTACCACAGTCTCTTCATTTGTATGCACATCTGGATATATTCCAAAATAAGATTTTTTACTAATCAAAAAATACACTCCAAAGAACATTCAGAATCAAATAAAATCTAACTTTTGTTTTTTTAAAACTTAGAAGTAAAAAAAGTAAGTCTATTTTTCTAAGCTATTTCTCCTGTTTTGTAACACCTTCAGGATTGGTTAGGTCTAGTCCATTTTCTCTGATGTGCAACACAATTAAGGGATTCTTCATGTGGGTGGGGCAGACCAAGGAGGCTCTAAAGAAGGAAGGATTTTAGAGAGAATTTTTTTTAATGGTGGGCTTTCTATACTTGGTGAAAACAGAGTTGGGGATGGGTTGTCATCCTGATTTAGTTCTAAGAATTAACAGACAAGGGTATTTCTCCAGGGGTGGATTGAAATCATGTTGATGTTATTAAGTTTGGACATGTTACTGGACAGGATCTTCAAGTGATGTAGGGTTGTTGGTGAAGTTAACACTCATATTGGTACTTTATTATAGAGTGTATGAGAGAGGTATTATAGAGGGTATTAGAGAGTTTAGTGTGTGATGGCTAAAGTAAGTCAGGCCTGGCTGTATGCAGGGGCTAATTTGCATTTCTAGACTTCTTACTTGCTCAATATTTTCTTCTTTTGGTGTCTATGTGAAAATACATAGTTGGTTCTCATTATGTATTAGTTTAGTGAGTAAATAATCAAATGAACTGGCTTTTGTTATTCAGAGACCTATTTCATTTGTAAGTCTTGGGTTTAATTTCCCTGTCTTGGGGAATTATAAAGATTTGTTAAGCCAACAAAGAGATGTTAAAGAGTTTTTCTTTCATATAAGCCCTCTACCTCTTTCTTGAAAATCCACTTTAGAAATAATTTCAGCCTTATTTGTTATGATGATAAGGTAAAGCAGGATAATCTTTATGCAATGACTTTTTGAATACTACAGACAGGTTAGAATTAAAATTCCAAAGAGGTAAAGGCAATCCCAAATCTATTTTCTTTTCTTTTCTTTTTCTTTGACATAACTGGCTATTCTAACACAGAGAAGTAGGCAGAGATGTAGACAAAATGCAAAGATGGAAGAATTTATCCCAAATGAAAGAACAGGATAAGACCATGGCCAGAGAACTAAGTAAAGCAGATATAAATAACATGTCTGATGGAGAATTTAAAGCAATAATTATAAGGATACTCACTGTGCTTGGGAAAAGAATAGAAGACATCAGCCGTACCCTTAACATACATTTAAAGAGTTAAAGAAGAATGAATCAGAGATGAAGAGTGCAGTAAACAAGATTAGAAACACACCTGGTGCAATGCAGGCTAGAAAAAGAAGAAAGAAAAAAAAAGGAATTAATTAATGACCTAGAAGACAAAATAATGGAAAGGAATGAGCCTGAACAAAAGAGACAAAGAAAAATTATGCAACACCAGAAAAGACTTAGGAAACTCAGTGACTCCATCAAATGAAATAATGTTTGTATTATAGCAGTCCCAAAATAGAGAGAAAAGGGGAAAGAAAATGTATTTGAAGAGATAATAGCTGAAAACTTACCTAATGTGGATAAGGAAACAGAATCCAGGTCCAGGAGGCACAGAGAACTCCCATCAAAATTTAAAAAAAGCATATGAACACCAAGCCATATTGTAACTAAATTTGTAAATATACTGATAAATAAAAAAATCTTGAAAGCACCAAGACAAAAGAAGTTATTAAGTTACAAGGGAAAAATCATAAGAGTTGTGGAAGATTTTTCAACAGAAACTTGGCAGGCCAGAAGGGAGTGGCATGATTTATTCAAAGTGCTGAAGGGGAAAAATCTACAGCCAAGGATACTCTATCCAGCAAGGCTTTATTTCAGAAGAGAAGGAGAGATAAAGAGTTTCCCAAACAAAAAATAAAGGAGTTCATGACCACTAAATTAGCCCTGCAAGAAATATGAAAAGGGACCCTCTGAATGGAAAGGAGAGACCAAAAATTACAGCATAAGGGCAGGAAATACAAAAGCAACAACAATGAATGTTTCTGTAAAAATCAGTCAAGAAATTGACACAAAAAAATAATATAAAGTATAATAACATACACCCAAAACATGGGAAGGAGAGTAGAAAAGAATTAGTTCAAACTTGATTGACCATCAACTTCATATAGACTGGCATTTATGGAAAAAGTTATATATAAGCCTTATGGTAGCGACATATCAAAAACCACTAATTAACTTGCAAAGAATAAAAAGAAAATAATCCAGATATGTACTAAAAATATCAGCAAAACATGAAAGAGAGAAAGACAAGAAAGGACCAGAGAAAATTTCTAAGCAACAACAAAACAATAAAATGGCAATAGGTATATATATCTCAATAATTACTTTGTTTTTTTAAATTTAAATTAAATTAAATTAAAATTTTTTGATGAAGAGAGAGAGGGAATAAGTGGGGGAGGTGCAAAGGGAGAAGGAAGAGAGAGAATCTTAGGCAGGCCCCACGTCCAGCATAGAACATGACAGGAAGCTTGATCTCACAACGTTGAGAGCATGATCTGAGCTGAAATCAAGAGTCAGACACTTAATTGACTGAGCCACCCAGGTGCTTCAATAATTACTTTGACTATAAATGGACTAAATGTTCCAATCAAAAGACATAGATTGTAAGAATGAATAAAAACAAGATGCAGCTAAATGCTGCATACAAGACTCATTTTAGACCTAAATATATCTATAGATTGAAAGTGAGGGGTTGGAGAAACATTTATCATGCATATGGATGTCAAAAGAAAGCCAGGACAGCAATACTTATATTGAACAAAATAGACTTTAAAACAAAGATTGTAACTAAGAAGGACACTATATAATAAAAAAGAGACAATCCAACAAGAAGCTATAACAGTTGTAAATGTTTACCCACCCAACATGAGAGCACCCAAATGCATAATGTAGTTATTAACAAAAATAAAGGAACTAATTTATAATAACACAATAATAGTAGGGGACTTTGATATGCCATCTACATCAATGGACAGATCATCTAAACAGAAAATCAACATGGAAACAATGGCTTTGAGTAACACACTGGACTGGATGGACTTAACAGATATATTCAGAATATTCCATCCTAAAACATCAGAATACACATTCTTTTCAAGTACACATGGAATATTCTCCAAAATAGATCACATATTAGGTCACAAAACAGACCTCAACAAATACAAAAAGTTGAAGTCATACCATGCATCTTTTCTAACAACACACTATGACATTAGATATCAACCACAAGAAAAAACCTGGAAAGACCACAAATACATGGAGGTTAAACAGCATGCCACTAAATAATGAATGGGTCAACCAGGAAATCAAAGAGGAAATTTAAAAAAAACACGTGGATACAAATGACAATGAAAAATTTTGGTATGCAGCAAAAGTAGTCCTAGGAGGGAAGTATGTAGCAATACAGGCCTACCTCCAGAAGCAAGAAAAATCTCAAACAACCTAATCTTACACCTAAAAAGACTAGAAAAAGAACAACAAATGAAGCCTAAAGCCAGCAGAGGGGAGGAAATACAATTACAGCATATATCTATAAATGGTATAGAAACAAGACAAAACAATAGAACAGATAATGAAACCAGGAACTGGTTCTTTGAAAAAAATCAATATATAAACCTCTAGCCAGTCATATCAAAAATATGAAGAACCTAAATAAAAAGAATCAGAGGAAAAATAACCAATACTCAGAAACCAAACAATTATAAAGGAACATTATGAAAAACTATATGCCAACATGTGTTGGACACCCTGGACACAATGAATAAATTTCTAGAAACATTTAAGTAATGAGAACTGAAACAGGAAGAAATAGAAGAAAACTTTAACAAACCAGTAGCCAGCAAAGAAATGGAATCATTACTTTAAAAAACTCCCAACAAACAAAATTTCTATTCTAGAAGAAAACACAGGCAGTAACTTCTTTCCCATTGGCTTTTTTCTCGATATGTCTCCTGAGGAAAGGGAAACAAAAATAAAAATAAGCCATTGTGACTACATCAAAATAAAAAGCTCTTGTACAGCAATAAACAAAACTAAAAGGCAACCTGTGGAAAGATAGAAGATATTTGTGAATCAGATATTCAAAGTGTTAGTATCCAAAATATATAGAACCTATAAAACTCAACACCTAAACAGTGAATAATCCAATTTTAAAATTGGCAGAAGACATGAATTGATATTTCTCCAAAGAAGATATATAGAGGAGCCAATGGACACATGAAAAGATGCTCAACATTAGTGATCATCAGAGAAATACAAATCAAAACTACAATGAGATATTACCTCACAGTGTCAGAATGGCTAAAATCAACAACACAAAAACAACAGGTGTTGGTAAGGATGCAGAGAAAGGGGAACCCTCTTGCACTGTTGGTGGGAATGTAAATTGGTGCGGCCACCGTGCAAAACAGTATGGGCCTCCTTAAAAAGTTAACACTAGAACTACCTTACAATCTAGCAATTGCACTACTAGATATTTACGTAAAGAATACAAAAATACTAATTCAGAGGGATACATGCACCCCTATATTTATAGCATTATCTACAATAGCCAAGATTTGGAAGCAGCCCAAATGTCCATCAACTGATGAATGGATAAAGAAGATATGTATATCACTCAGCTATAAAAAAGAATGAAATTTTGCCCTTTGCAACAACATGGATAGAGCTAGGAAGTAATATTCTAAACAAAATAAGTCAGTCAGAGAAAGACAAGTACCATATGATTTCACTCATGTAGAATTTAAGAAGCAAAACAAATGAGCAAAGGGTAAAAAAAGAGAGAGGGAGGCAAACTAAGAAACGGATTCTTAAATATAAAGAACAAACTGATGGTTAACAGAGGGGAGGTGTATTAGAGATGGGTTAAAGAGGTGATGGAGGGGAACCTGGGTGGCTCAGTCAGTTAAGCGTCCAACTTTGGTTCAGGTCATGAACTCATGATCTCATGGTGTCTGACTCATGATCTCACACTCCTGAGTTTGAGCCCTGCATTGGGCTCAGTGCTTACAGTTCAGAGCCTGGAGCCTGCTTCACATTCTGTCTCCATCTCTCTGTGCCCCTCCCCTACTCATTCTCTCTCTCTCAAATATAAATAAACATTAAAACAAAAATTAAAGAAAAAAGGGGTGATGGAGATTATGGAGTACACTTGTGATGAGTACCAGGTGTTGTATGAATGTGTTGAATCACTACATTGTACACATGAAACTAACATTACACTGTGTGTTAACTAACTGGAATTTAAATGTAAAAAGATAGAAGAAGTAGGGGCACCTGGGTGGCTCAGTCAGTTAAGCATCTGACTTTGGCTTGGGTTATGATCTCACAGTTTGAGTGTCAGGCTCTGTGCTAACAGCTCAGAGCCTGCTTTGGATTCTGTCTCCCCCTCTCTGTCTTTCCCCTGCTTGTGCTCTCTCTCTCAAAATAATAAATAAACATTAAAAATTTTTTAAAATTAAAATAAATAAAATAAAATAATAGAAAAGCCAAAATAAGAAAAGTGTAGTACAGGCATTCACTGATCCACAAAAGGCTTAAATCAGGACTGTTTTAGGCAGACCTAGATGCTTTGTCACTTAGAAATTATGTGACCATTTTTGTATTATATATAGGACAATATGTATGAAGGATTTTAAGAAGAATTTAACATATTTTATTGATAGATTCTGTATTGGCCATAAATAATTGCTAAAACAAAGTTTGAGTTAGAATTTTATGCAGTTTCTAATTGCATAATTCTTCTATATATATTGTGCTAAGAACTGGTGATTTCTGAGTCTAAACAATCACAATCCTAGTTGTCAAGCAGAATCAAACAAATAAGTAAGTAAAATAGAGCACAATAAAATTGTATAGTAATCAGTACTAAATACAATAACAGCACCAAGTAGGGAGTAGTAAAGCCCTGTGTGAAGGCTTCACGGAGAAGAAAGCTCTTATACTGGCCTTTGAAGCATAGACAGATGGGAATTTCAGAAAGGGGTAACAGCCTGTGCAGAGGCATAAAAGTGGTAATCAACATTATATGTTTGATGTGGGAAACATAAGCAGTTTGGTTTGGATGAAATGTATGGGAAAGAAGGAAAGGTGACATATGAGGTTAAGTATTCACAAATTTGCGAATAGGTTTCTTTCAAATATTTGATATATTTAAATTTCTTTGCTTTCAAAACAAGCCATATTTCAATTTAAGCCTTTCTTTAATGCTAACCAATTATGAGTTACTCATAATATTACTTTAACCATTTTTTTCATAAATCAGTTTCTAATGTGATTTTGTAATTCATAATAAGTAATATATATTTGGTATTTGTCTCATTTCCCGGCATAGAGATCCTAAAACCCTTGGAATTTTATAAGTAATGAAAGTGATAAAGGTATCTTTTGTTATATTAATGAGGGGGTTTTGGACCTAAGGATGAGGGCTGGTTGTCAGGAAAACCAATCATGTGATTAGAGGATTACAAGTCTCAGTATCACCTCCTGACCTCCTGGGGTGAGAAGAGGGGCTGGAGGTTGAATTCAATCACAATGGCCAATGATTTATTCAACCATACCTATTGAATGAAGCCTCCATGAAAGAAAGAATGTGTTCAGTGAACACATGGGAGATTCAGGACTAGTGGCACACTAGAGGGACATATCTTGTGCCTCTTTCTACATACCTTGTTCTATGCATCTTTTACATTTGGTTGTTTTTGAGTTATGTCCTTTTATAATATCCTAGTAATCCAGTAAGTAAAATGTTTTTCTGAGTTCTGTGAGCTGCTCTAGCAAATTGATTGAACCCAAGGTGAGGATTATAGCCAGTTGATCAGAAGTACGGGTAATACCTGCACTTGGAATTGGCATCTGAAGTGCTGGGAGAGGAAGTGGTTCAGACAAATTTGTAGTTCTGAACTCTTAACCTATGGAATCTCATGCATTCAGAATTGAGTTGAAATGTAGGATACCCAGCTAACGTACTGAGCACTGTTTGTTGGTGTGGGTGAAACTCTCCCCTGTCATATTGCAATTCATACTAAAATCTTTTACCATTGAAACATATTTTTGAATTAATTTGAAGTTAGCCTCTGAATAAAAACATTATCTGGGGCACCTGGGTGGCTCAGTCAGTTAAGCATCCCACTTCAGTTCAGGTCATGATTTTACGGTTCGTGGGTTCGAGCCCTGCGTCAGGCTCTGTGCTGACAGCTAGCTCAGAGCCTGGAGCCTGCTTTGGATTCTGTGTCTCCCTCTCTCTCTGACCCTCCCCTACTCACACTGTCTCTCTCTCAGAAATAAATAAAACATTAAAAATTTTAAAAAACCATTATCTTACCACTGTGATATAAATTTAGGATCAAAGACCAACCTGTAGCTTTATTTCTGTGCTAATGTGCATTTAACAGGGTCAGACATGGACAAGCAATTTGCTTGGCTACTGGCTACACCTGATAATTAATTGGAGATGTGGTGTCTAGGTAGCTCAGTTGGTTGAAAGTCGGAATCTTGATTTCAGCTCAGGTCATGATCTCATGGTTCATGAGTTTGAGCCCTGCGTTAGGCTCTGACAGTGTGGAGTCTACTTGGGATTCTCTCTCTCCCTTTCTCTCTGCCCCTTCCCTACTCACATTCTCTCTCTCTCTCCACCTCTCTCTCTCTCAAAAATAAATAAATAAACATTTAAAATAACCTTTAAAAATAATTAGTTGTAGAAGACTGTTAGTGATCTACAAATTGCAAATTGTCCCATCATATTTTGGTTCCTGATTTTGCATCAGAAATTTTCACAGTGTATGTTTTTAAGTCTTATAACCACAACAAAATAGCTTATTGAATTCTTGACATGAATTTATTCACTCGTTTCCTCTGGAAGATAAATTGAAACTCGGTTTTCCTTAGAGGTAACTATTACACTTTGTCTCTGACAGAACTCAACCAAGATTGTTGATTGACAAAACTTTACCTTTCCAATAAATTGTTTGCTATAATGTACTATGGAAGCATTTAACTGTTTCACTTTGACATTTATATAAACTTGAAATAAGTTTCTAGTATCCTAGTGGATTTGGATTGTGAGTATGATTCAGAGTACCTTGCACCTCAGTTGAAAATACTTTTCTTTCATTCACATATGGGGAAATATATATCTATAAGAAGTTTTCTCTCCCCATAAAAAGTTTATTCCTGGGGCACTTGGCTGGCTTAGTCAGTAAAGCATGTGACTCTTGATCTTGGGGTTGTAAATTGAGGCCTTTAGGTGTAGATATTACTTAAAAATAAAATGTTAAAAAAATTATTCCTATCAGTGGTAGGAAGAATATTGCCCTCCCTCCTACCCTTGACATTCGCACTCTAATCCATGGAACCTATGAATATGTTACCTTACATGGTACTACAGACTTTGCAGATGTGATTAAGGACAGGAACCTTGTGATGAAGAGATTTTTCCTAGATTAAATGGGTGGGCTCAATCTAATCACATGGGTTCTTGAAGGCAAAGAACCTTTTCTGGATGTATCAGAGAGAGATGAGATGGAAGGATGAGGAGAGGTTCAAAGAATGAGAGAGAGTAAACTCACCATTGCTGCTTGGAAGATGGAGAAAGGGGACCATGAACCAATGTATATAGGTGGCCTCTGTAGCTGGGAATGGACTTCAGATGACATCCACCAAGAAAACAGGGATCTCAGTCATATAAGTGCAAGGAACTGAATCTTTAACAACCCAAATGGGCAGTAAATAGATTCTCACCTAGGTTCTCCTGAAAGAAACACAGCCTAGCTGACATCTTGATTTTAGCTCAGTGTCCTACTTGTGACCTATAGAGATGAAAGGCAATAAATTTGTGTTAAGCCATGAAGTTTGTGTTAATTTGTTACAACCACAATAGATAACTAACATATGATCTTAATCAAAGACTGTGTAGTTTACTTTTGTAGAGAAACTTTGTGAGCAACTTTGAAATCTTATGTGAAATGAATTGCTGCAATTATATACTAAAAATGTAGATATATTAAATCTGAGATGTGTACTTAAGTTTCAGGAAAAGCAATCAGTTTTATAGAAATACCAAAATATTGATTTTGAATGTGTTTATGTGTCTCACATAAGATTTAGCATGAAGTAATTAAAGTGCCTGAAAACCACTTAATGGTATAAACACCATGAGCTGTTTAGATGCTACACAATGGAAAATATGATTTAGTTTATTTTCTGAGCCAGTGCTTTCCAATGGAAAATTATTCAAATGAGTATAATATGTGAGTCACATATGTAATTTAAAATTTTCTACTAGCCACATGCAATAAAAGGAACAGGTAAAATAATAAATTTTGTTTAATTAAGTATATGAAACATATTTCAAAATGGAATCATAAACATTATTAGTGAAATAGTTTACCATCTTTTTAGTACTAAGGCTTTGATATTCAGTGGGCATTTTCATTTTTAGTACACCTGGATGAGCCACATTTCACGTGTTCAATAGTGCATGTGGTTAGTAGCTACCGTATTTGACAGCAAAGCTCTATGCAGAAATGTCTTTTCCACCACATGGTTTTTGATACCCAGTATTAAAGTGGTAGAAACACTACCACTGCTGTTAGTAAAGGTAACAAAAGAAAAAGAGACAGTATGCTTAGGTCATGGAGAACAAGAGCTATATAACATCATGTTGTCATTTTCAGTGTTAACTGGTAAAAATAGACAACTAGTATTTCATACCAGTATACTGGAAAAAACCAAAATTTCCACATGTAGTATATTACACTTTTGCAAAATGCCCACAATAATATCTCCTGTTTTCATATTCTTTTTTGATATGACTGCTTTTCTTCTATTGTTAGATAGAGTTTGATACCCTCCTTCTTGAACTTGGGCTTGCCTTAGTGACTTGCTTGATCAGTTAAATATGGCAGAAGCAACATTCTGGAACTTCTAAGGCTATATCATAAAAAAAACCTTCCAGATTCCACCTAAATCTCTTATAATGTTTGTCTTGGGACACTTCCTCTCAGAAGTTCCTATGTTGTAGTATACTCCCTCTCAATTGCTATGTTGTAGGAAGCCCAACTCACATGAAGAGGCCAAAACCAGGTAGACATTCTTGCTGACAGCCTCACTTGAGTTTTCTGCCAAAATCCACCATCAACTAACAGCCCTGTTAGTGTGCTGTCTTGGATGTCCAACCCATAATGGCTGCAACTGAAGTCAAATCTTGACTGTGAGAACATAGAAACTGGATGTGTGAAACCATGGCTGAGTTCTGTCATACCTTAGAATGATGAGAGAATAAAAAGTTGTTACTTTTAACCACTAAGTTTTGAGGTGACTTTTTATACAGCAATAAATAATCAGAATATTATGGAATTTGATTGGCAAAGACTTTACTTGGAGAAGAGCATAAAGAATGAGAACCAAACTAATACCAAATTTAAGGAACTATCTAGAAGGTACAGAGGACAAAGTTAGACTGTTCTTTTAGCTGTAGTGGTCAAGGTTATTAATAAAAGCTTTTTGAGGAGGAAGATAAAATCGTTAATTATTAATCTTAAGTAGATTCATGTAGAGAAATCTGTTAATGGATCCTATTATGAAGTATAGATTTTATTAATCTCCGTTAATCTTTCATAGTCATTAAGTCCTGTGTTAAAAATTAAACCACTGGGGTGCCTGGGTGGCTCAGTCGGTTAAGCGTCTGACTTCATCTCAGGTCATGATCTCATGGTTCCTGGGTTCGAGCCCCACTTCAGTCTCTGTGCTGACAGCTAACTCAGAGCCTGGAGCCTGCTTTGGATTCTGTATCTCCCTCTCTCTCAGACCGTCCCCTGCTCACGCTCTCGCTCTCTCTCTCTCTCTCAGAAATAAATAAAACATTAAAAAAATTAAACCACTGTATGTATCCTTATAACAGAGATCTGAAATAACACTTATCTAACTCTAAGTGTTAAGATTCATGTACCCAATGTGAAAACAAAACAAAAAACTAGGGAAGTGGCCCTATGTAGAATTCCATTTTAAAAGGCTTATTTGTGTCTGGGTGCATTTATGCTATAATGAGATCTATAATTACATTAAAAATGACTTTGAAACTTTTCCAGGTAACCCACAAATGATAATTCAAAATGTGCATGATGATCTCCTGCTCTCTTTAGTGGTATTGAATCAGAATCATTGAATACTAAGTGATTATATAATTTATGCTGCAGAACAGTCACAGGCAAATGTTTATTCAGCTTCTGGTGGTTACTAAGTCTTCCTCCTTGGCAATTTTAAGTATAGTAGCAGGGACTCAGAAAAAGAAGTAGCAGAACCCTCATAGAGCTGGCAATATTTTAAGTAAGGCAGTTGCCTTATAACTGTGGAGAGAAAAATAATTCTTTCCTTTGGTGCATAGTAGAGATATGATGATCATTGTTTATGATAATCATATTATCTTTTGTAAAAACAGAAGCTCTTTCTAATTTTACAACTCCTTTAGAAGTATTGACTGCTTGTTTTATTTAGTTTCTGACCTTTTGTGAAACCTAGAAGCCTGTAAACTAGAAGTAACTGAACCTACTTTATGATTAATTTTATTTTGTATTAGCTGTTCATACTGTACCAAGAAACCTCATATTCTCTCATTTTTGGGTTATTATAGTGTTGCAGAATGCCTCTCAAAAGAATAGAAGCTAAAATTTTAAAAAGGCTTTTATTTGGAAATAATTATTTATTCAAATAAAGTTGCAAAGAGTACAGAGAGGTTTTGTGTACCTCTTTCCCGGTTCCCACATTGGTTGTATCTTATGTAACTATAGTATGATATCAAAATCAAGAAGCTGACATATTGGTATAAATTATGTGTATAGTTTTATCACATGTGTAGATTCAAGTAGCCACCACCACCACAATAAAGATACAAAATATTTCATCACTACTTGTATCTACTTCTTGCTACCACCTTATATTCATACTTATCCTCTCAGACCTCTTCCTGCCTTCCTACCCTCCCCTGACCCATCTATAATCCATGGAAAATACTAATCTGATCCCCATTTCTGTAATTTTATTTTTCTAAAATATTTTATGAATGGGATCATACAGTATGTTATATTTTAAGACTTGCTTTTTTCACTTAGTATGATGCCGTAGAAATCCAAGTTGTGTATTGATAGTTTATTCTTTTTTATTGCTGAGTGGTATCCCGTGGTACGGATGCACCATATTTATTTAACCAGATACCAATTTTAGGGCAATTTTGTTTTTTCCAATTTGGGTCTATTACAAATAAAGCTTCTGTGGATAGTTGTGTAAAGGATTTTGTAGACATAAGTTTTCAGTTTTCTGAGATAAATGCCCAGAAGTGTGATTACTAGATCATAGATAAATGCATGCCTGGTTTTTAGTAAACTGCCAAACTGTTTTCCAGAGTTGCTATACCATTTTTCATTCCCATAAGAAAGGGTTTAATTACTCCACACTCCAACTAGCATTTGGTATTCTCATGATTTTTTTTTTAAACTTAGCTGCTCTAGTAGGTGTTTAGTCATTGCTCATAGTGATCTTAATTTGCATTTCCCTCATGTCTAGTGATGTTAAAGATTTTTTCATGTGCTTATTTGCCACCCGTATATCCTCTTCCGTGAAATGGCTCATCATGTTGTTTGCCAATTTTGTAACTGGATTGTTTGTATTTTACTGTTAATTATTGAGAGTTCTATATATATTCTAGATAGGAAAACTTTTTCATATATGGGGTTTGCAAATATTTTCTATTCTGTAGCTGGTAAAGTCAATTTTATGTTTTTTTCTTTCATGCATTATGATTTTGTGCCTAAAAACTGTTAAAGTTCTGGGTCCCAAAGATATTCTTTAAAGGTTTTATGGTTTACATTTACATTTTACATTTATGATCCATTTGGGTTCATTTTCATGAGTTATGAGATTTTTCTCAAGATTTATTTTTTGACTATTGATATCCATGATATTTGACTATTGTTCTTGCACTATTTATTAAAATGGATATCCTTCCTCCATTGAGTTACGTTTGCATCTTTGTCATTTCTCTGGCATTGAACTATTTGTCTGTCCTTTGATTAGTACCACACAATATAGATTACTATAGCTCTATAGTAAGTTTTGAAATTTCATTTAGTTTTCCTCCTAGTTTATTCTATCTCAAAGTTGTTTTAATTTTTCTAGTTCCTTTGCCTTGCCATGTAATTTTTAGAATAATCATATGTATGTCTATAAAAGATCTTTCTGGGATTTTGATAAAAATTATGTTAAACTTATAGTTTTGATTTATATTTCCTTGATGATCAGTGATGCCTGTCACAATGGTTAAAATCAACAACACAAGAAATAACAGGAATTGGTGAGGATATGGAAAAAGGAGAACCCTTTTGCACTGTTGATGGAAATGCAAACTGGTGCAGCTGCTCTGGAAAACAGTTTGGAATTTCCTCAAAAAGTTAAAAATAGAAATACTCTATGATCTAGCAATCACACTACTAGGTATTTACCCAAAGAATACAAAAATACTAATTCTTAGAGATATGTGTACCCCAGTGTTTGTAGCGGCATTATCTGCAGTAGCCAAATTATGGAAATAGCCCAAGGGTCCATCAATTGATGAATGGATAGGGATGATGTGGTATTATACAATGGGATATTAGTAGGCCATAAAAAAGAATGAAATCTTGCCATTTGCAATAACATGGATGGAGCTAGAGAGTATTATGCTAAGTAAAATAAGTCAGAGAAAGACAAATACCATATGATTTCATTTATATGTAGAATTTAGAAACAAAAAAAATGAACAAAGAGGAAAGAGAGAGAGAGGCAAACAGATTCTTAACTATAGAGAGCAAACTGACGTTACCAGAAGGGTGTTGAGTGGGGGATGGGTTAAACTGGTGATGGGATTAAGGAGTGCATTTTTGATGAGCAGCCTGTGTTGTGTGGAAGTGTTGAATCACTATATTATACATCTGAAACATTACACTGTAAATCAACTAACTGGAATTTAAATAAAGACTTACAAAAAAAAGAATTATGTTAAATATATATATCAATTTTGGAGAATTGACATCTTTGGTATACTATGTCTTCCAAACCATGAACATAGTATGTCTATCTGTTTATTTAAGTCTTTGATTTCTTTCACTAGCACTTTGTAATTTTCAGCCTACAAGTCCCATACAATGCTTTGTTAGATTTATACATAGTTGTTACCTTTTTTTAAGGTATTGCAAATGATATTGTATTTTAAATTTCAATTTCCACATGTTCATCACCAGTGTATAAAAACACAATAGGTTTATCTTAACTTAGGTCTTGTAATCTTTATGAAAACACTTATTAGTTGAAGGTTTTTGTTCTTGTTTTTCGTAGATTCCTTGGTGTTTCCTACATATGTCATGTACAGATTGGGACAGTTTTAGTTCTTCCTTTTAAAATTGTATGGCTTTTATTTATTTTTCATACAGTATTATACTGGCTAGAACTTCTAGTATTATGTTGAATAAAGGTGGTAAGAGCTGATATTTTTGTCTTTTTGCTCATCTCAGATTGAAAGCATTCAGTCTTTCACAATTAAGTATGATATTATTTATTATTATGTAGATTAAAAAATTAAGATGTAAAAATTCTCCCGTATTCCTACTTTTCTGACAGTTTTTATCATGAATAAAATGTGTTGAATTGTGTCAGAAATATGCCTAATCTGGGCGCCTGGTTGAGCATCTGATTTGGGCTCGGGTCATGACCTCATGGTTCATGAGATTGAGCCTCATTGTCAGGCTTTGTACTCCCAGTGCTGAGCCTGCTTCAGATTCTCTGTCTCCTTCTCTCTCTGCCCCTCCCTTGTTCTCTCTCTCTCTTTCTCAAGAATAAACATTTACAAATATGTAAAAAAAAGAAGAGGTGCCTGGGTGGCTTAGTCGGTTGAGCGTTCGACTTCAGCTCAGGTCATGATCTGGCGGTTCATGGGTTCGAGCCCGGCGTCGGGCTCTGTACTGACAGCTAGCTCAGAGCCTGAAGCCTGGAGCCTGTTTCAGATTCTGTATCTCCCTCTCTCTCTGACCTTCCCCTGATCATGCTGTCTCAGTCTCTCTTTCTCAGAAATAAATAAAACATTAAAAAATTTAATCAAAAAATTTAAAACAGAAAAAGAAAAAAAGAAATATGCCTTTTCTCCATCAATTGACATGATCAAATGGCTTTCTTTATTTAGTCTGTTAATATGGTAGATTAAATTGATTGGTTTTCAAATATTGAACAGTCCTCTAATTTCTGGAATAAACCTTACTTGGTCATGGTGTATAGTTTTTTTCCTATATGGCTAAATTCTATTTGTTGATATTTTGTTAGGAATATTTATCCTTTTGTTGATGAAAGATATGAATTCTTGCTTCTTGCAGTCTCAATCTATATAGCTCATCACCTGAGAAACAAAACTTACCCTAAATCATTAAATCTTTGGTGTTCTTTCCTTCATTCTTTTTCTTACATTTCTTGTACACTAACAGATTGTTTGCATTTTTGTTTGCTTATTTATTTTGAGAGAGACAGAGACAGTGCAAGTGGGGGAGGGGCAGAGAGAGAGGGAGACATAGATTTCCAAGCAGTCTCTACCCTGTTGCATTGAGCTTGATATGAGGCTCGACCTCATGAAACCATGAGTTCATGACCTGAGCTAAAACCAAGAGTCAGATGCTTAATGAACTGAGCCACCCAGGAGCCCCTGTTTGCATTTTTGTAATGCAGACCCACTTAACCATTCTTCTTTTGTTGCATCTACATTATCTGATGAAGCTTTTCTTTCTTTTACTCTAACAGGTTTATTTTCATGTTTTTCCAAACATAGACAGCTTGCACCCTAATAGGAAATCCTATATAAGTTAGTGAAAATATAATTTTCAAGTATTTTGCTAACAACAAGTTATAATAAAAACTGGAGATAAAGAGATTAATAATAGTATGGTGTGCTGTTTATGCTGATTGTAATACATCATATGATTGATATGATATATAAATGACCTAGGGATGCCAAAGTTTGCAAGTTTTACTTTATAATAGGAAAATTTAGAAAGAAATTATTGATAAGGAAAACAGAAACCAATCATGGATAAAGCAGAATATCTCAATCTATATGATGGGATTATTTAGTTACAAAAAGAAGAGATGGAAAAATTACACACACATATATAGGTGTATATTTAAATACATACACACATATATACATATACATACATACCATTTATAAATATGTATATAATAAGGCATGAATGAAATATTACCTCTGTCCTAATAATTGTTATTAATTATAACTATATTTATTTGATAATCTGTTCTAGACAATTTACTTATTGTCATGTATTCATCCTACTGTTATAATTCTTATTTTAGACATGAAAGAATTGACAACTGCTATGTAGTTGAACTGATGATTGAACTGAAACAACCTGACTCTAGAACCTCTGCTCTTAATCACCCTCCTTTAATATCCAGTTGATTCATTCATTCAATAGTTATTGAACATCTGTAATGCATCTGACTTGTAAAAGATGAGGATATAAGGATGAACTAGAAAGACATGTTCCATGCTCTTAGGAAGCCAACAGCATACTGGTGACACAGAAATAAAATAATAGTCTCCCAAATTAATGTATAATTACAAACTGGGGTAGAAATGAAAGAAGTGTACAACTTTGAAATTAAAGGAGAGATGATGGAAGTCCTCTCTATGTTAGAAGCCTAAGGATAGTAGATTTCAGCCATGTCAAGGGGGAGGTGAAGATGGAAAACACATTCTAGAGAAACAGAATTGTTTATGCACTCTCCAGTGGCAAAGAGCTCAGTGTCTATGAAGACCTGATTAAAGGCCAGAGTGACTTCAGTCCTGAGATTGAAGGAACCTGTAGTGTGAGATGAATCAGAGCAGGGATCATGCTAGACCTTGTAGCCCATACTAACAATTTAGAATGGTAAGCTAAATGCAGTGGGTACAGGATTGGAGGGGGTCGAGAATGAAAGATAGCTTTTTTGCAAAAACCTTGTAGGTAGTTTGTATAATGAAAAAACAGGACTAAATGACTTCTTATCCATTTGAGCTTAAAAAATCATAAATGTTTTATTCTAGAAATCTCCATGCATCCAAGAGCTTTTTTTCCCCTGACAATACTTTGATTTAATCTTTGTAGTGCTAGTAACTCAAAGGCAAAGCTCTTATTGGATTTGTAATCCAATGAGAAATACAGCCCTCACATATGTGCCTGGCTTAATGACTTCTGCTGAGGTTGAATTGTGAGATGTTATCCATCTCCTCTCTAAAATATGAATTCTAGTTTAGTGGAATTTGTTGCCTTTAGGGAGTTGGTAATATCACTTTTGGTATGACTTTTTTTTAAAAGTCCACTGACAATATATTTTAAGATGGAAAACAATAGAATGTGTGGTATTTATTTATTTATTTATTTATTATTAGCTAGCTAGTCAAAATCATATGTTAACCTTTTATCATAAAAGTTAGGAAACATTCATAAATTAGATTCCAAAATGTATAGGCTTGTTTAAGCTTCAAAGAAGATATTGATATGTATTTATATTTCTACATACTTACACACTGGATACATTCAACACAATTTTGGTGAAGCTTGGTTATTATTTTACAAATCATGGAATTTTATTACAAAAATCACCTTTCTCCCTGAAAGGTGATAGAAATGAAATGGTTGACAAATATAATCACCTTATATGTTTCTCAAGCACTTTTATATTGTATTTTTCTTCTTTTCTCTGATAGGTGACTCTAAAATTCATAATTTTTAAACATCGTTTATATATGAAAAAATCAGGGACATTTGAAAGTGAGATAATATAGCATATCTTAATGACACAAAATACAAAGCAACTTCTTCTCTTTTAGCAATTTAATTAATTCAGTAAAGAAGATGGTGTCTTCTTAGCATATGGAAGATGTGATTCTTTATTCCACCTCTTTTTAATGTTAGGAGTAAAATAAGATATAGATATGCACTATTAATTTATATTAATAATTTTGGTGTCTTGCACGTGACAAAGTGGGGGTTAGAAAGATCATTATAGTCAGAGAAATGGGTTTAAAATCTAATATTTGCTTTTTTTTATGCCTTGGAACAATTTTCTCAACCTTTCTGAAATTCAGTTTTCTAATGTTAAATAAAAGGGTAATAAAATGATCTGGTCAGATTGTTTTGATGATGACATGCAAGAGTATATAAAACCTATTTTCAGTAATAGCCATGTACTTGATATCCTGGAGAATCTCAAGCCAAAGCCCCACATCTGACCACTTAAATCAGAATATCTGCAGGTAGCTCTCATGTATCAGATGGTTTAAAAAAATTCCTGTGAGATTTTATTGTGTAGCTATAATGAAAACTTCTGACATAAAAGCATGAGAATTGTGGTAGGTATCATAAATGTTGGTTCCATTCTCTTCCTCTTATAAGCTCTTTGCCTTCAATACTGATAAAACTTATCTCTTCTGGAAAGATAAAACATAAGCTATAGATGAGGTTTATTGAAAGATAGGAAAAGCTATAATAATCTGGGCAAAGTATAATAAATGGAAATTATTTTATAGATAATTACAAGTAGCCCTTTTTTAGACTTCAATGCTGAAATTTAATTTAACTTATCATATTATATGTCAACAAAATTAATTTAAAACCGTGTGTAATTATAATAGTGGTAAGCATAGATGAATATGGACATTAATTATTCATGTGATAATGCCTAAGTTCTATAATAAATGCACTTAAAATTTTGTTATCTTTAAGTTGCCTTTTTTATACTCATTTCATCAAATTGGAATTATGAAGAAAATCCACATATTGGTCACAAATTATGAGACTAGGTATAATATACACTTTCTTTAATTTATTTCTATCAAGGGTGCTCTCCTTTCAGTGTAGCAGGCTCACAATCTTCCGGTCAACTTTGACTATTTTTTCTCATATTTTTCACATACAATCAATTGCCAAATTCTGTGACTTATTCTTGTTCCAGATATAATGCAGTATTTTTCAAACTTGACTGGAGACTTCTTCCATTTGGACTGTCTGTGGTAGCAATTAGATGAGAGGTGGAAGACAAAGTCAAAGCAGCAGCTCCACTTTTTCAGTCATGTTAGGGTTCTGTGTATTTGTGTTTATGTATGTGTCATATGTTAGGGTCCATTTGCAAAAAGATTCTTTTGCTAAGAAGAAAGTTTGGCAAACACTGATTCAGTCTATTCTTACAAAGTGGAACTAAACTAAAGAGTATATTGTAGTAAGAAAGGGAAAAATATGTTAACTAGTGGCTTCAGACTTTTTCTTGGAGAAGGAACCATTTCTGAATCATTTCTGTCAGCACAGAGCCCATCATGGGGCTTGAACTCATGAATGGCAAGATTATGACCTGAGTCAAAGTCGGATACTTAAATGACTTGGCCACCAGGTGTCCCTCAAATGACTTTAAGAACAAGATTTTTCAATGAATAATCTTAAATTTTCATTCTGCGATGTTAATTTTCTTCCTCAAATCTTCAATGAAGTTTACTAACCACACCAAGTTTTACTTTGTGTGAATTGTGGAAAAGGGCTGATTTCTACATATGGGTCCTGCTCTGCAAAATGCTGTGATCACTCATAAATTGGACTGCTTTGATAGGAGCAGAAGCTAAAATATATGCCTGAGCATATAAACTTCTACTGATTTGCAGACCTTGGGAAGAACATCCAGTTTGATAAAAGTCACAGAAAGGGAGTTTGAACTACTTACTATCTAGAGTAAGAAAGGGGACATATGAGGAAGATGAAAATTTTTCTATCGTGGATCATTTGAATAAATGTCTCTCTCTCTCTCTCTCTCTCTCTCTCTCTTTTTGCTTATAAATCTAGTAAAAGTGCACAGTTCACTTTTAAGAGTTCCCATATGACATTTGGTATTATTATTGTTGATAACCATTTTCCTTGCTTTCTGAAATAATAAAAGAATAAAATACATCACCTCATTTTTCTTTGATTCACCAAAAGGTCTCACTTTGATGGAAATTTTGATGGTATAATTCTCCTGTGGTTCTACATACTCAGAGATGAAATTTAAACAAAAAAGGCAAAATGACATTTGAAGATTCTCTCTAGTGTTCTGTATTCCTGGTTGAGTTATTATGGGGATGATATCCAAAGAAAGGCCTTTCTTCTTGCTTTGTCTAGACAGTGCATAAAAATATTAGAAAGGCAAGCTCTTCAGTAACATGGTCTTGAAAAAATAAAAAAATGTCATTTTGATTTTTAGGAGGAACTAGAGAAAAAGTATTGGTGTTTTGAAGACAGACTTGGGAGTTGGCCTTTTGCACATCATAGAAAAATATTCCATAAACTATTGAAAAAAAATTTTAAATTCTTTTTAATGTTTTATTTATTTATGAGAGAGAGAGAGAGAGAGAGAGAGAGAAAGAGAGAGCATGAGCAGGGGAGGGTCAGAGAGAGAGGGAAAACAGAATCTGAAGTAGGTTCCAGGCTCTGAGCTAGCCGTCAGCACAGAGCCCAATGCGGGGCTTGAACCCACTAACCATGAGATCATGACCTGAGCGGAAGTTGGACGCTTAACCGACTGAGCCACCCAGGCACCCCTGAAAAAAAGTTTTGAAGCTGTATATATAGTTGGGATTCGGGATGGGGAGATACCTCTTGCTATCCATTTAAGAAATAGTAGATAAAAGTCCACCCATGTAGGTTAAAAATTAATTTCAAGTAAATATTTTTTTCTTCATACCAGATCTCAAAATAAGATTGACAAATTTGCTAAACATGATGTATTGTTGGCCTTTTTACATTTCCTGGTAATATAGTGCATGCAGATAATAGAATCTGTCCATTACTCTATTTATCACTGGCTTTGAGCTAGTTAACTCACAAGTTTTGCATTATGCATTATCATTTAAAAGGGAGTTTTCTTGGGGCGCCTGGGTGGCTTAGTCGGTTAAGCGTCCAACTTTCGCTTGGGTCATGATCTCGCGGTTCGTGGGTTCGGGCCCCGCGTCGGGCTCTGTGCTGACTGCCAGCTCGGAGCCTGGAGCCTGTTTCAGTCTGTGACTCCCTCTCTCTCTGACCCTCCCCTGCTCACGCTGTCTCTCTCTCTCCTAGAAATAAATAAAACATTAAAAAAAATTTTTTTTAAAAATAAAATAAAAGGGAGTTTTCTTATGATTGTTGAAGACATCTAACGATCTCAACTCTGATACTGTTGTGAATCCTCTTGACTCCATTTTCTAGTTTAAAACTTCAAATTTTGAATGATTTAATAATTGAATTTATTCTCTGGAGAATCTCTGAGATAGTTACTAACAATTCTTTGCAGGATGAGGGACAGTTGCATTAAAGAAGAGATGAGGGGCACTTGGGTGGCTCAGTTGGTTAAGCAGCTGACTCTTGATTTTGTCTCAGGTCATGATCTCACAGTTCATGAGTCTGATCCCTCCATCAGAACCTCTGCTCACAGCATGGAGCCTGCTTTGGATTTTCTGTCTCCCTCTCTCTGCCCCTCCCCCCTCTCAAAAATAAACAAATGTTAAAAAATTTTTTTAAAGAGATGGGAAGTTTGTTCCCTAAATGTAGGTAAATTGTCAAAATAAAGTCATATTTTGATTAAAATTAGCAGTCTTGTATAGTCTGATTATATTTATTAATTTTCTAAATACAATTGATCTCTTCAGTACATTAAAATTAATTTATTTCATACAAATTAAATGTAGATATTTAAGAACCTTATATTTGAAGTTTGTAAGTCAAATTTCCATGAACTTACAAATATGCTTTTTAAACATTCATAAAACAATAGGTATAGTTTTAAAAAGAGATTGCTTGCTATTCAAAATTTAATTATTAAATTTTTTTTGTTCTGAGATTAAGTAATATAAAACACTGGCAATATATTATTCAAATGCATAATTGATCTTAAGTTAATTAATCTTTTATAATTTTTAATACTATTTTTTAATGAAATCTTTTTGGTAATTTGGTTTAGGGGAGCCATTTTGAAAAAAATGCAATGAAATATTCTGATATGCAATTTGTGAATAATGCCAGTGTGTCGCAGAATTTGAGTCTGGAGTTGTCTCTTGTCCTGCAAGAGAGCAGACACAGAATTGAATACAAGAGAGGCTAATGTCTGGGAGGAGACAAGAGTTCCAAGTAAAGGTCCTTGCTCCGTATTTATTAGTATCAGAAGCCTTACAAACATGATGGACATGCAGAAAGAGACAGTAAAACAGTGAGTGTTTCTCAAGTGTGTGAGAGAAAGGGTTTTCAAATATATGCATTGTTAGGGGATTGGGTCAGTACAAAACAAAATCCAGGTGCCGAGCAGATGGCTGTTTACCAGGTACCCGGCACCATTATCTCAATTTGCCTAGGGGATAAAACAGATAGAGCATGCTACATCAGGGTCAACAAAGCACTTTTTTTTGTTTGTTTGTTTGTTTGTTTTGCTAATTAGCTTTGGGAAATTTCACCCGGCTTCAGTAGGCGGTCTGTCGTCTTTGTACCTGTTTACCTTCTTGGAAGCTTACATCTTGTGGAAGCAGCTTTCTGCCCTATGCTTTTGTTCTATGCTGGGGGCGCTTTCATCCTGTTTACCTATTCTTGGATGCTTTTGCCCTAAGCCTTTTTAATCCATTGATGAAAGCTCAGGGAATTCCCAAACTTATTCCCCACACAATGATTTATTAAACCTCTAAGCAAAAATACTTTATTATTTGTTATTTCCAAATTCTCAAACTCAGAAAAAAATGTCACAATGCCAGAGTATATTGATAGTATATATTACACCAAAAAGGAGTTAGGGAATTTGGTCAAGGACAGGATCAACGTTCTTTCAAGTTAACTGTGGGCCAGGTACTGTGTTGGTCATTTTACATATTTTGGTTTATTTAATCTTCACAGAAAAGTCTCAGACTCTTTTACTATGTGATGTTGGGCAAGCTACTTAACATCTTCATGTACAAATCAGTTGTCTTTAAGAAGGAAGTTTGATCTTAATGTAGAGGTTTTAAATTACCATGTCTCTTTTCACTTTCTGCTCAAATTGTTCCCTTACTCATGGTTGAGGAAGAAAAGAAATGTGATTTTCAAGCTATGATTATTCTAGTACTTTGTAGTGGATCAGCGACAGTTTACCAAGGTATATTCATGTGCAAAATAATTAAACATCATGACTCCCTGAGAGTAATCTGGTAATATCGTACAGACTTTTGTATTGGGTATTTTCCTTGAAAAGAAGATTTCATGACAGCCCCTGGCTTTTGTTTTGCCTTTTACATTACCTGTGTGTTAACAGTGGCCACAGTGGAAGGCTGAATTAGGATTTTGATTTAGCCACATGGATAAATTACTCATTAAAGAATCAGTATAAGCTTTATTTTTTATTATATAATATGCTGAAAATTGGCGGAGACAAAACGTGAAACATGGGAAATTTAAATTAAAAGTATAAACTGTTTATCACAAAGCTAGTTCTTATAGCTACAATAGGAGTTTTATCATGGATTTGCTCCAATTTTTGGCCATAATCCTTACTGAAAGTTTAAAGTTTTATTACAAGTTGCCTATAGATTTTTACATTGTTTCAATCTTTACTGAAAAGATTTTGGCCTTGAATCTCATTACATGTCATATCAAAGGAGAGTTCAGTGCTTTGGTTGAGAAAACCTTAACATGGTATGTTTGTCAGTAAATGTGTCTTATCTGAATATTATTTATTTATCTTTATCAGATGTTAGAGATAGTCTTCGAAGAAGGAATTGCAGTGAGGACAATCCTGGGTTTTCAGGCAATCTAAGATTGAATTTAGGAGAATCAAAGTCATTTTTCAAAGCCTTATTATTTGGTAAAGAGAAACTTGTGCTTCTACCTACTCCAATTTACAGCAGGTTCCCAAATGATCATATTACTCCTGTGTGTGACACTGGAGGCAGACAGCCAACTTTTTCCTGCTTTACTGATTTGGCATCCACTAGAGAAGGATATCCATTCATTCAGGACCTTAGGGAGGATGCTGGCTATTCAGGAAATATAATATTTTCTCATTCTAAAGCTGTGTTTATTTTTAGAAAGTTTGCTGAATGGAATGAGAATGTCAGTATATAAATTCCAGAAACAATATATGTGAGTGTCCTGAAGTCAATTCCCCCAGTGGGATTTTTTTAAAAAAAATTTGCTGGCTCATAGACAGCCTTCTCTATCATGTGCTTTCTTCTCATTGTAGTGTATATATATATATATTCACTGAATTGTATGACTTTCTGTACCTGTGTTCATTCATATGTCAGTAATTTTATATTGAAAAGTAAGAGCTCAGTTTGTGTACAGTACTTACAGATCTTACTTTAAAATCTGACATTTTTATGAGAAAATTCTTTCTGCTCACTCCAGCTCTTTTAATAAGTAACCACTATTGAGCATTCTCATGTTTCCCAAAAACAATAGCAAGAGAATTGAAAATCAGTCAATTTTCTGATACTTATCACTTTGCAAATCAATTATATGAATACTATATATAACAGAAAATATATAGTCCTCTTAAAACCAATTTTTTTCCATTGAAAAGGCTGAAGAAAATTTTTGGTTGAGCCATCCACATTTTGATCTCTTCTTACATACATGGCTTAGTAGGAGTGTTTAGTCTCCTTCCCCAGTGGCAAGAACTAGGGGTAGAATGATATTTAAATTTACCTGTAAAAATTCAGTTTGAAATGGCATAATGTGTCTCATCCATTGATAAAGTTAAGATGAGAATGTGTCATATTGTAGGTGAGTTCTAAGATTGCTACCATTTCTGTTCCTGATTCTTAATTTCCTTTTTTTAAATACTTATTTTTGAGAGCAAGAAACAGCATGTGTGTGTGTGCACGAGTGGAACAGGTGCAGAGAGAGAGATTGGGGAACAGAGGATCTAAAACAGGCTCTGCACTGACAGCAGAGAATCTTATGTGAGATTTGAACTCACAAACTGTGAGATCATGACCAGAACTGAAATAGGATGCTTAACTGACTGAGCCACTCAGGTGCCCCAGTGATTTTTAATTTCTTTAACTAAAAATCTTTTCCTATGGGAAACTTGCATGTATTTAGGGATGTAGGCTTTAGGGAACTCCCAAATTTCTTTGGTTCCTTAGAATTAATATGCAGAATTCTGAAGAATTCTATATCTGCATATAACATTTTCCATTGTTAATGATTATTTTAAAAATAATGGAATGTAAACCAGACAAAATAACTCTTTAGACCTCACCATTCATATTCTATAGTAGATTCTTTTATTATAAATATCGTTAAATCTTTTACCAAATCACTGGACTTATTGTTAGTGTGTTCAACTGGTTGTGTTTTCTTGGAGCTGTTTCTCCCTCAGTATTTAAATGGAGTGAATCATAGTTTATTTTACTGTTACAGTAAGTTACTTGGTTGTGTGAGACTTTTCCCCCTTTTGTCTCTGCTTTAGCAGCATCACTTGCTTATTCCTGCGCATCTGAACCATAGGTAAAGATGAACAACCGTCTAGTTCTGTGATAGAATAAGAATTTACCCTCTCTCTGAAACCTATTTTTCCTTAATCTTTTCCATATCACTAAATGGCACCATCAGGAACAAACAGATGAAAATCCAGATTAATACTTGAGCCTCCTCTTTTCTTCATTCCACATCAGTCTATCACTAAGTCATGAGAACTCTGTCTACAAAGCATATTCTAAGGGTACTTCCTTTCCTCTGTCCCACTACCACCCTAATCTAAGCCACCATCTTCTTTTGCCAATTCTACTGATATATCCCTCTAACTGATCTCTCTCATTCTGTGTTTGTTTTTCATATAGTAGCAAGATTAATCTTTTCAGTCTACAGGATTGTGTCCTGCTTAATACATCCCAGGCGGTTCCTAGGGAATGTATCATAAAATCAAAAGTCCTTACTGTATGATCTTGCACCACTAATCTGTTTTAACATGTCTAACAACACTGTCTTCCATTCCAACTTAGCTCCAGCCCCACTGGAAACTATTAGTTTCTTAAGCAACCAGGCCCTTTGCCTTCCTAAGTACTCTGTATTAAATAATCATCACTGGAATGCATGGCATTGAAAGCAGTCAACTGTACTATGGCAAGAATTTGTCTATGTGGTAACAAGGTGGACCCTTGAGTATTGACATACCTTCCCACAAGACTCCCTAAACTATAAAAGGCAGGAGGCTCACACTTCGTAGATTCTTTGCTTTGTGTTGATTTAAAGCATTACACAAGGTCATGATCTCATGGTTCATGGGTTCGATCCCCGTGTGAGGCTGTGTGCTGACAGCTTAGAGCCTGGAGCCTGCTTCAGATTCTGGGTCTCCCCCTATTTCTCTGCCCCTCCCCTGCACTCTCTCTTTCTCTCTCTCTCAAAAATAAATAAACATTAAAAAAATTTTTTTAATTCCCTCTTGGGGCACCTGGGTGGCTCTTGGAGTTAAGCATCTGACTCTTGATTTCCGCTCTAGTCATGACCTCACAGTTTGTGGGCGTGGGGCTCTGCACCGACCATGTGGAGTCTGCTTGGGATTCTGTATCTCCTTCTCTCCCCTTCACCTGCTCAAGTTCTCTCTCTCTCCCACTCTCTCTCACAAAATAAATAAACATTAAAAAATTTAAATTCCCTCTTTATCTTTAACCTTTGACATTTTAATTATTATTTTTTTTTTACAAATAGTTTATTGTCAAATTAGTTTCTACATAACACTCAGTGCTCATCCCCAAAGTGCCCTCCTTCATGCCCATCCCCCCCTCCCCCCCACATCCATCAGTCCTCAGTTTTTGTCAGCATTCAAGAGTCTCTCATGGTTTGCCTCTCTCCCTTTCCCCCACCATTTCCGCCCTTCTTCTCCCCCTTGGTCCTCCGTCAAGTTCCTCCTAATCCTCCTATACGTGCAAACATATGG